>NC_133123.1:89799774-90117689 GCF_033568475.1 Henckelia pumila | reverse complement strand
TTCGGATTCAGGAAAATTTATCTTGACTTTAAAATGTGCAGAAATGGTTTCTGTGCACATTGGTAAAATCGGTTTATCAATCGGAGTCACGATGAATTTTATATTAATTTCTGAACGTGCGGGCTTTGCTTGTCGGGCCTCAACTTATGACTAATGGGCCCTAAGCTGTTAGTGGCCTGCATTATAAATAAGATTTTGCAGTACAGAAATTACACACAACAGGTCATAATTTGAGACAGGTTTTTTCAAAAACCCTAGCCTCCTCTCTCTCAAATTCGGCCGCCCCCTCCCTTCTCTGCGTGAGAAATTCCGGTCTGTGATTTTGAAATGCAGTCTGGAATAGCGAATCAAATTCGTTTATTCTCTTCGTAGAAAACTTCTGATAGATTTTCTAGTGCAATCTATGAGAGGGATTAAACCTCTATTCGTGGACCTGACTGAAGGACAGAATATTCATCAGTTCCAGGGAGATACAAGAAGCGCAGAGAAATCTGTGTGGTGTCCAATAATCTCGCTTCGAGATTGAAGGTAAAATTTAATAATGGTTATTTAATTTTACACACACAAATAATTTAATCGTAAACGGTTGATACCCACACTATGGAATTGTTCCATAATAAAATTTTTAAACTTCCGCTGCACCGGGTATCAATCGTGATTGATCTGAACGCCAGTTTTCCAACAGTGGTATCAGAGCCAGGTTGCTCAGATCAAACGATTAAATTAATCGATTGTACAAAAATTTTTGAGTCTTGGTTTTTTAAAACAAAATAAATATTTTAAATAAAAAAAATAAATTTTCGGGCAAAACCCGGGCAGCGATTGGATCGCTGCCCGGTGGGGCAGCGACGGTCGCTGCCCCGGGCGGCGCACGGCGCCGCCCAAAGGGGGCGCACAGCGCCGCCCACGGCGGCGCACGGCACCGCCCAGGGCAGCGCACGGCGCCGCCCAGGGGCGGCGCCAGGCGCCGCCAGGGCAGCGATTGTCGCTGCCCTAAAGGGGCAGCCGGGCTGCCCTGGCCCGCGCCCACGGGTGCGGGCCGGCCCGGGAGTGTCCCGGGCGGCCCGCGGGAAAAATTATTTTTTTTATTTAAATTAATTTTAATGTGTTAAAATTTTATTTTTGGTCCGGTCAAAAATTGTTTTTGATTGGTTCACGAGGCATCGGATCGAATTGTTCGAGTCCGAAAAATTTAAAATTGATTTTTGGATAAATTTGAATTTTTGGAAAATTTTAATATTTTATCCTTAAATTGAATTTTGAAATCAATTATTTTTGGTACAATTGATGATAAGATTTGATCTTATGTATATATTAAGTAAAATATGATTTTATCTATAAAATTAGATTCTGTAGATAAAATATGATTTTATTTAATAAAAGGTAAAATATGATTTTATATGTAAAATATGATTTTATATATAAAATATGATTTTATCCTGTTTAAATTTAAATTGCCATATGCATGATATCCAATAAATTAATTTTGAATTAAATGTTATTGGATAAGGATGATCGATTGCCATGACCAATTTTGTAGGTGTATGTTAGGAATTTACATTTGTTTTATTGTTGTTGGTTTTATTAATGGGCCTGGTTTATGGCCCAATATGAATGTCATATGTAATAAAAGTGGGCTTGGTTTATGGCCCGTTCCCACCCCTAAAATGTATCCCCTACTTGTCATTGCTATTTATTGTAAATACATTAGATTTAGTGGGAGATCAAGATTTGAAGATGGTGGGCCCAGCAGACAATAAAGACGAAGAAATGTAAATTGGAAGCTAATGTAATAGGATTGCATTGCATACTGCATATTACCTAGGATTGGACTAAGACTCGTGATTGACAACCACGAGTCAATTAGAAATGGAATCGATCATCCTATATATAATATATGATATTATGATTGTATGCATGTTTTAGACATAATTGCGTGAATCCGGCAAGCATGCAATAATTTGAAATTGATGAGACAAATTTTTTATAATTAAAAATCCCTCATTTTAAATATGATTTAAAATTGATATCAAGATAAATAAAGGAAATTTAAATTTGTTTAAATATTCCTACCTTCCATCAACGGTCAATGTATGTGATGCTACCCGCGGATACGGTCCGGCTCATATTATTGGGGGGGCCCGTCCGTCGGAAAGCTGTACATTGGATCGACACATGTTGTAAGTTGGGTGGAACTCCCATGGGATCGGCTCATATTATTGGGGGATCCACATGGCGACCGTCCATCACAACTCAATATTGATGGGTCATCTTGACATGTCACTATAAACGGCGTCATATTATTGGGCCCTTATTGGACATGAGGTAAAAACATGGGGGTTGCTTTGGAAGCAATTGGGCTCTACCTTTTGAGAATTATGGTTGGCTGATATTATTCGGGACCATAAGTTTGTCAATTGGACTCCATGTTCTCACTAAGGAAAAAGTTTCCCGTTTTCACTAGAGGGTAGTGAAATCGTTAAAATAGTGGGAGTGAGATTCATAAAATTAAATTCGCCTATTTTATGTCTTAGTAAATTGCTTAAACAATCATTGATATATGTCTGTTTTTCTTTTCAGTATTTCATACAATGAATTCGCGTAATCCATTATTCTCGATCCTCGAACAAAACAAGTTGACTGGCGCAAACTATACGGAATGGTTCCGGAAGTTGAAGATTGTCTTGACTTCGGAGAAGATGCTCTACGTGTTAGAGAAATCACCTCCGAAGGAAGCACCAGCTGACGTAAGTCCGGAGGAATTGGCCAAACTTGATGCATGGTGGGACCATGACATCAAGACCAAATGCTATATGCAAGCCTCGATGTCTGATGAACTCCAGAGGCGATTTGAGGACACCGTGAATGCTGCTGACATTCACGCTCAACTCAAGGAACGTTTTGGGGCTCAATCGAGGGCTGAAAGGTTCGCTACTGTTAAGGAGCTAATGACGTGTCGCATGCGTGAAGGGACTTCGGTCCGTGATCATGGGGTACGAGTGATTTGGCTCATACAGAAGTTAGCAACTCTTGATTTGGTGTTGGAGCATGAACTCAACGTGGATTTACTGCTTCTGTCTCTTCCTTCTTCGTTTGACGGATTTGTGGTAAATTTTAATATGAACAAGATAGAGGCCACCCTTGAAGAGATGGTCAATATGCTTGTGACATATGAATCCACACTAAAGAAGGATAAACCAGCTTTCTTGGTGGGCTCCTCATCTTCTGCTAAGAAGGGGCCAAGTACGAAGGGTAAGAAACGTTCTGCCCCACCCAAGAAAGTCGAACCCGAGAAGAAGCACAAGACAAAGGCTTCAAACAATGCAAAATCCAAGGATGTTTGCCATTACTGCAAGAAGCCCGGTCATTGAAAGCGCAACTGCAAGGAATATCTAGAGCAGTTGGGAACTGCAAAGGGTATGTTCTATATTGAAATAAACATTTCACTTAATACTACTTCTTGGGTATTGGATACCGGATGTGGATCTCACATTTGCAATGATTTGCAGGTGATGACAAGAAGTCGCAGGCTTAGAATGGGTGAGACCCAGCTGAGGCTCGGGAATGGTTCCAAAGTTGAAGCTATAGCCATTGGAGATGTTTGTTTAATTTTGCAGAACGGTTTTAAGTTATTTTTAAGAGATGTTTTATTTGTTCCGGATTTAATTAAAAACATTATTTCTATTTCTATGCTAGATAGAGATGGTTATTCTTGCAATTTTGTGAATGAGATTTGCAATATTTACAAGAATGAATGTTTGATTGGAAATGGACAACTTGAAAACGATCTATACAACTTAAAATTAAAAGACGTTCCAATAAATTATGTTGATAAACCGGCGACAACAAACAAAAGGAAAATCGATAGTCAAAACCCGGCAAACCTTTGGCACGCTAGACTAGGTCATATTTCCTCAAGGAGGATGAACAAGCTAGTGGGAGAGGGCATGTTTGATATGTCTGATATTAACTCTCTACCTACTTGTGAATCCTGCCTAAAAGGGAAAATGACTAAATCTCCTTTTAAGGGGAAACCTGAGCGTAGTCAAAATCTGTTGGATTTGATCCATACAGATGTTTGTGGTCCATTTAGAGTTGGGACTCAACATGGCCACACCTACTTCATTACCTTTACTGATGATTATTCAAGGTATGGTTATTTATATTTAATGAAATATAAGTCTGAAGCATTTGAAAAGTTCAAAGAATTCAAGGCTGAAGTAGAAAACAAGCTAGGTAAAAGTATTAAAGCACTTCGATCGGATCGAGGTGGAGAATACTTGAGTACCGAGTTTTTGGACTATCTGAAAGAGAATGAGATTCTCTCTCAGTGGACTCCTCCTATGACACCACAGCTGAATGGTGTATCGGAGCGTCGTAATCGAACTTTGTTGGACATGGTTCGATCCATGATGAGCTTCACTGAGCTTCCACCTTCGTTTTGGGGCTATGCGCTTGAAACGGCGGTATTGTTGTTGAACAACGTCCACACTAAAGCAGTGGACAAAACACCATACGAGTTGTGGAATGGCAAAGCTCCTAAGTATTCGTACTTGAGGATTTGGGGATGTCCTGCTTACGTGAAGCGGACAGTGGGAGATAAGTTGGATAGTCGATCCAGCTTATGTTATTTTGTAGGGTATCCGAAGAATTCAATCGGATATTATTTCTATTATCCTGCTGAAACAAAGGTGTTTGTTTCTAGGAATGCCACCTTCTTGGAGAAGGAGTTCTTATTGGATAAGAAAGGCGAGATGATGGAACTCGAAGAAGTTCGAGAAGAACCTGAAATACAAAATAACGATCCTACGCCTCAGGAACCATTACTGGACACGCCTGAACCTAGAAGATCCGAGAGGACTTCTAGACCTCCTGTTCGATATGGTTTTCTTCTTGAAGGGGATCAAGATGAACCCGACATTGGATGTGATCCAAGAAACTTCAAGGAAGCAATTTATGATGCGGATTCAAATTTATGGCTTGAAGCTATGCAGTCTGAATTGGATTCAATGCATACAAACCAAGTTTGATCTTTAGTAGATCCTCCTGATGGAATTGTTCCAATAGGGTGTAAATGGATCTACAAGAGAAAGCTTGGGCCTGATGGTAAGGTATTGACCTACAAGGCGCGATTGGTGGCGAAAGGTTACACTCAAAGACAAGGAGTTGACTATGATGAAACCCTTTCACCAGTTACAATAATCGATGATTTGTTTAATAATTTACTAAGACATAAAATATGACGAATTTTATTTTATGAATCACACTCCCACTATTTTGACGATTTCACTACCCTCTAGTGAAAACGAGAAACATTTTCTTTAGTGGGAATATGGAGTCCAATTGACAAACTATGGTCCCGAATAATATCAGCCAACCATAATTTTCAAAAGGTAGAGCCCAATTGCTTCCAAAGCAACCTCCACATTTTTACCTCATGTCCAATAAGGGCCCAATAATATGACGCCGTTTATTGTGACACGTCAAGATGACCCATCAATATTAAGTTTTGATGGACGGTCGCCATGTGGATCCCCAATAATATTAGCAAATCCCATGGGAGTTCCACCCAACTTACAACATGTGTCGATCCAATGTACAGCTTTTCGACGAACGGGCCCCCCCAATAATATGAGCCGGACCACATCCGCGGGTAACATCTCATACATTGATCGTTGATGGAAGGTAGGAACATTTAAACAATATTTAAATTCCCTTTATTTATCTTGATATCAATTTTAAATCATATTTAAAATGAGGGATTTTAATTTTGAAAATTTGTCTCATCATTTAAAATTTGTATGCTTGCAGGATTCATACAATTTAGTTTAAACATGCATACAACAATAATATCATATATTATATTTTAGGATGATCGATTCCATTACTAATCGACCCGTGGTTGCCAATCACGAGTCTAAGTACAATCCTAGGTAATATGTAAGTATGCAATGCAATTCTATTACATTGTGCTTCCAATTTACATTTCTTCAGTCTTTATTGTCTGCTGGGCCCACCTCCGTCTTCAAATCTTCATCTCCCACTAAATATAATGTATTTACAATAAATAACTATGACAAGTAGGGGATACATTTTAAGGGGTGGGAACGGGCCATAAACCAGGCCCACTTTTATTACATATGACAATTCATATTGGGCCATAAACCAGGCCCATTAATAAATCCAACAACAATAAAAACAAATGTAAATTCCCTAACATACACCTACAAAATTGGTCATGACAATCGATCATCCTTATCCAATAATATTTAATTCAAAATTAATTTATTGGATAACATGCAATGACAATTAAATTAAAAAGGATAAAATCATATTCCATATATAAAATCTTATTTTACATACAAAATCATATTTTATCTTTTTTATCAAATAAAATCATATTTTACATATAAAATCCAATTTTATACATAAAATCATATTTTACTCAATATTTCCATAAGATCATATCTTATCATCAATTGTACCAAAAATAATTAATTTCATAAAATCTGATTTAACAGATAAAATCTATAAATTTTCCAAAAATTAAAATTTATCCAAAAATCAATTTTAACATTTTTGGACTCGAACAATTAGATCCGACGCCTCGTGGACCAATCAAAAACAATTTTTGATCGGACCAAAAATAGAATTTTAACATATTAAAATTTTAATTTAAAAATAAAAATTAATTTTCCCGGGCCGCCCGGGACGATCCCGGGCAGCCCGCGCCCCAAAAGGGGCTCGGGCCGGGCAGCCCGTCGCTGCCCCTTGGGCAGCGACGATCGTTGCGCTGGGCAGCGATCACATCGCTGCCCGTGTTTTGCCCGTCAAAAATTTAATTTTAAAAATTTGTTTTGTTTCAAAAATCGAGGCTTAAAAATTTTTGTACAATCGATTAATTTAATCGCTTGATATGAGCAACCTGGCTCTGATACCACTGTTGAAAATGGTGTTCAGATCAATCAGAATTGATACCCGGTGCAGCGGAAGTTTTAAAATTTTATATGGAACGATTCCATATCATGGGTATCAAAACTTTACGATTAAATTGTGCGTGTAAAAATTAAATAACAATTAAATTTTTACCTTGAAATCTCGAAACGAGATTATGGACACCAACAGATAACTCTGCTCTTGTTGTATATCCCAGGAACTGATGAATGAACAATTCTTCAATCAGGTCCACGAACAGAATTCGAATCCCTCTGATAGATTGTACTAGAAAATCTATCAGAAGTTTCTACGAAGAGAATTAACGAATTTGATCCGTTAAACCAGACTGCAAATTCGAAATTCACAGGCTGGAATTTTTGACAGAGAGATGAAAGAGTGGGTGCCCAGTGAGCCAACTTGTGGCTATGGGCTTTGATGACTCTTTGTACAAACGATCTTTTGTTTAATGTAATTTACATTTTTATTAATGGCAATGACTTTATCTTTCTTCATATTGTTATATTATGATATACTATTGTTGTTTTGATAAAGACCTTGAATATACTATAGTGTATGTAAGATGTGGTAGAACATGGGGATGCCTATCATGAAATACATCTTATAGTCACTGTATATTCTAAACTGTTCCTAGTCGATTGAGCCGTCCGATAATAAGGATAAGGATCGCTCGAGTTTGAGACTAGCATTTGCGATGCGGAGTACCACGTTTCATTGGTAGGGAACATGGAGATGTTCGAAGCATGCAAATGGATATTCATAGGATGAATAATCGAACTACCCTATCCGGACTTTCCAAGTGGTTATCACTTATCGAGTGGATAAAGTCCGCGGTTTTGGTTGTACACCATTAGTCCTTACTACTTGAAACATCATGGAGACTCTATATGCTAGTACTGTGCTTTGACTCGTTTACCGACTCTATGGGGGTCATCAGGTGTCGGGATTGGGTACAGTTACAACACATATAGGAGTCGATGCATTGTTGTCAAGGATTCACCACATACTTGCGAGTGTGGATATCCTATGCGATCTGAGGAGATATTAGTGTGACAAATCTCTGGCCAGAGTACTTGATGTGATTTAAGAAATGGTTTCTTAGTAGCACATGCGATGTCACTAATTTGATCTTCAAGATGTATTGCATAGTTATCGAATCTTGAGCGACTCTCGATATACCAATGGTTGTTGATTCGATCGGGATATATGGATGAAGGGACCGTACTGTACGCTAACCAAAATCTACTGGTTCTTGTAGGCACTATCAGTGATACCTAGGGAATCATGGGGCGATGTTGCTAGGCGCTTTACCATGATTCGTTGGGCAAGTCGGAAATCGTTGTTCCGAGTCACAAGGAGTTGTGAGCCCACGGCTAGCTGTATCCCTGAACCATTGAGGGTCACACAGTGTAATGGAGTTTTAATCCCCGTTGAGATAGTTAAATTTAAAGAGTTAAATTTAATGAATAAAGAAGTTGGACTTCTTAAATAAGAGTAAGGGAGTAGGATTTCCTAAAATGACATAGGGATGTACATTTTTGGAAACAACTGAATTCGGATTCAGGAAAATTTATCTTGACTTTAAAATGTGCAGAAATGGTTTCTGTGCACATTGGTAAAATCGGTTTATCAATCGGAGTCACGATGAATTTTATATTAATTTCTGAACGTGCGGGCTTTGCTTGTCGGGCCTCAACTTATGACTAATGGGCCCTAAGCTGTTAGTGGCCTGCATTATAAATACGATTTTGCAGTACAAAAATTACACACAACAGGTCATAATTTGAGACAGGTTTTTTCAAAAACCCTAGCCTCCTCTCTCTCAAATTCGGCCGCCCCCTCCCTTCTCTGCGTGAGAAATTCCGGTCTGTGATTTTGAAATGCAGTCTGGAATAGCGAATCAAATTCGTTTATTCTCTTCGTAGAAAACTTCTGATAGATTTTCTAGTGCAATCTATCAGAGGGATTAAACCTCTATTCGTGGACCTGATTGAAGGACAGAATATTCATCAGTTCCAGGGAGATACAAGAAGCGCAGAGAAATCTGTGTGGTGTCCAATAATCTCGCTTCGAGATTGAAGGTAAAATTTAATAATGGTTATTTAATTTTACACACACAAATAATTTAATCGTAAACGGTTGATACCCACACTATGGAATTGTTCCATAATAAAATTTTTAAACTTCCGCTGTACCGGGTATCAATCGTGATTGATCTGAACGCCAGTTTTCCAACAAGAGAGGAGAGGGGGCGGCGGCCACTAGAGAGAAAAACCTAGTGTTTTCGAAAATTATGTGACCTCTGTTGTGTAATTTCTGTACTACAATAACTTATTTATAATGTGGGCTGCTAACAGCTTAGGGCCCATTAGTCATAAGTTCAAGCTTGACAAGCAAAGCCCGCATGTTCAGAAATTAATATAAAATTCATCGTGACTCAGATTGATAAACCAATTTCACCAATGTGCACAGAAACCATTTCTGCATCTTTTAAAGTCAAGATAAATTTTATGAATCCGAATTCAGTGATTTCCAAAAATGTCCATCACTATGTCATTTTAGGAAATCTTACTTCCTCTACTCTTAAATAAGAAGTCCCACTTCTTTATTCACTAAATTTAACTCTTTAAATTTAATTATCTCAACGGGGATTAAAAATCCATTACTTGTGTGACCTTCAATGGTTAAGGGATACAGCTAGCCGTGGGCTCACAACTCCTTGTGACTCGGAACAACAATTTTCGACTTGCCCATCGAATCATGGTAAGAGCGCCTAGCAACATCGCCCCATGATTCCCTAGGTATCACTGATAGTGCCTGCAAGAACCAATAGATTTTGGTTAGCATACAGTACGGTCCCTTCATCCATATATCCCGATCGAATCAACAACCATTGGTAAATCGAGAGTCGTTCGAGATTCGATAACTATGCAATGCATCTTGAAGATCAAATAGTGACATCGCATGTGCTAATAAGAAACCATTTCTTAAAACAAATCATGTACTCTGGCAGAGATTCGTCACACTAATATCTCCTCATATTGCATAGGATATCCACACTAACAAGTATGTGGTAAATCCTTGACAACAAAGCATCGACTCCTATATATGTCGTAACTGTACCCAATCCCGACACCTGATGACCCCAATAGAGTCGGTAAACGAGTCAAAGTACAGTACTAGCATATAGAGTCTCAATGATGTTTCAAGTAGTAAGGACTAATGGTGTACAACCAAAACCGCGGACTTTATCCACTCGATAAGTGATAACCACTTGGAAAGTCCGGATAGGGTAGTTCGATCATTCATCGTATGAATATCCATTTGCATGCTTTGAACATCTATATGTTCCATACCAATGAAACGTGGTACTCGGCATCGCAAATGATAGTCTCTATCTCGAGCGATCCTTATCCTTATTAACGGACGACTCAATCGACTAGGAACTGTTTAGAATATACAGTGACTATAAGATGTGTTTCATGATAGCCATCCCCATGTGCCACCACATCTTACATACACTATAGTATATTCAAGGTCTTCATCTAAACATCTTATAGTATGTCACAACATAATAATATGATAAAAGATAAAGTAAATGCCAATATAAAAGTGTAAATTATATTAAACAAAAGATTGTTTATACATAGAATCATTAAAGCCCTTAGCCACAAGTTGGCTCATTGGGCACCCACTCTTTCAACTAGTACAAGTGTCCAACCAAAATGGTGACCTGAAACAAGACTATCGTATCCAACCATCCACAAACTCATAGGGTGAGCGCCCTACTATTACAGGATACCTCTAAGGTAAAGGCTCAATATGCTCATGTATGCAACATACAGTCATGACATAATTCATGCAATCACATAATTCATGCAAACACATAATACATGCATACTCAATCTGGATATCTCGAATAATACATCAGTACCTCATAGACTAGGCAAGCTAGACCAACACTATGTCCAAGCCTATAATACGCACTACAATGCAAAGTACTCATGCATTATAATCTTATTCTAATAGTCTTAACTACGCTATAGCATACTCCCTATTTACTATAAGGATCCAGAGCTATACCTGCGTCCGTCGTTAGCCCGTTGATGACGACTGCCCCAGAACTTGGGCACCGTTCCGCCGCAACCCCAAAGCACCTGGCCAACCTCTGGACCAAGCCTAGGAAGGCTGGAAACACCCCCAAAACCCCTAGAAAAGCCTAAGAACCGAGAGAAAAAACTTGATTTTGGTGTGATATTCTGAATTTAGGAGGGCCTATTTATAGGCGAAGTTCGGACGGCCCGAACTGAGTTCGGATGGTCCGAACTGCCACTTGTCCGAGCCGTTTAGACATCTGGGCCCTGCGGAGTTCGGAGGGCCCGAACTGGTCCGTATGCTCCGAACTATTTTGGTCCTTCCAAACTCATTTTTGGACCCCCGGGACCTACCCTACAATTTTTGGACGTTCCAAATCTGATTTTTTACTTATTTTCACCAAATAAGAACTCTTTAAACATGTTTTGACACTTTTAAAATTATATGTCATTTTCTAACATGTTTAAAATCACTTAATCTTGTAAAATGGAACCGGGCTACTACATTCTCCCCTACTTAAGATATTTCGTCCTCGAACAATCTTAAGTACTGAATGCAGTAAAATACTGAATAAACATCTTTTATTCAAACTGATTCATTTTACAAGTTACAATCTAAAAATACGACAATTCAAAATAACTCTTGATAATTTGTACGCATACGACTCACAAGTTCCCAAGTGGACTTCTCAGTGCCTCGGTGCTGCCACTGAACTAAAACAAGAGGAATGGTTTTGTTGCGTAACACCTTATCCTTATGACCTATGATACGCAAAGGTCTCTCCACATAGGTCAAATCCGAGTCCAACTGTACCTCATACGACTGTAAGATGTGAGACTCATCTGCCAGATACCGTCGCAATAGTGAAACATGGAACATGTTGTGGATACTTGACAAATACGGCGGTAATGCCAACATGTAAGCCAGATCTCCAACACTCTCCAGAATCTCGAATGGACCAATGTACCTAGGAGATAGCTTACCCTTGAGACCGAATCTCAAAATCCTGCGAAATGGGGAGACTTTCAGGAACACTTTCTCTCCCACTTCGAACTGCAGAGGTCCGCGCTTAACATTTGCATAGCTAGCCTGTCTATCCTGCGCAATCTTAATTCTCTTCTTGATCTGTCTAACAATATTAACAGCCTACTGGAATAACTCTGGTCCCTCTACCTGTCGCTCCCCCACTTCTTCCCAGAACAGTGGAGTTCCTTATCGTCGCCCGTACAATGCCTCAAACGGAGCCATCCCAATACTGCGATGGTAACTGTTGTTGTACGCGAATTCAATCAATGGTAATTGATCTTGCCATGCTGGACCAAAATCCATAGAACATGCTCGGAGCATGTCTTCAAGAGTACAGATCGTGCACTCTGACTGCCCGTCAGTCTCTGGATGATATGCTGTACTCAAACTAAGAGTAGTTCCCATAGCGCGCTGAAGACTCCTCCAGAACCTGGAAGTAAACCTGGGATCTCGATCGCTGACTATGCTTACAGGAACTCCGTGCAATCGAACAATCTCTTGGATGTACAACCGTGCCATCCTGTCAAAACTGTAGTCCCAATTATAAGGAATGAAATGTGCTGACTTGGTGAGTCTGTCCCCTACAACCCAGATAGCATCACAATTCCTCAAGCTCACAGGTAAATGGGTCACGAAGTCCATCGTGATCAACTCTCATTTCCACTCAGGAATAGGTAAACTGTGTAGCTACCCTCCAGGTCGTCGGTGATCTGTCTTGACCTGCTGACACACCAAACATCTAGAAACATATAGATACACACTCCTTTTCATTCCTTTCCACCAGAATCTAGTACGCAAATCCTTGTACATTTTGTTGCTCCCCGGATGAATACTCAACTTAGAATGATGAGCCTGGGATAAAATCTCCTCCCTCAGAGTATCATCATCCGGAACAACAATACGTCCAGATAAACAAAGAAAACCATCTGACTGATAGTGGAATCTAGACAAACTATCATCCCTGGCTAAACGAGCCAAACGATGGGTCTTCAGATCAGCCATCTGAGCATCTTGAATCCGAGAATACAAAGCAGGCTCAGATAAGATCGCAAAGAAATACCACCCTATCCTGCTCAGATCAGCCTTCGTCGGACGCGACCAGTTCATTACTGCCTCAATCTTGCTCGGATCTACAGACACTCCATCCTTTGATATAATGTGGCCAAGAAATACCACCCTATCCTGCCAGAATTCGCCCTTACTCAATTTGGCGTACAACTGTATATCCCTCAGAGTTTGTAACACCAGCCTCAAATGATAAGCGTGTTCATTCACATCATGTGAATACACCAAGATATCATCAATAAATACGACGACAAACTTGTCTGAAAATTCTCGGAATACACGATTCATCAAATCCATAAATACAGCCGGTGCATTAGTCAATCCAAATGGCATTACTATGAACTCATAATGCCCATGCCTGGTCCTAAATGTTGTCTTGGCTATATCCTGATCTTGGACTCTCATATGATGATATCCAGATCTCAAATCAATCTTCGAGTAAACTGAAGTACCCTGCAACTGATCAAAAATATCATCTATACGAGGCAAAGAATACTTATTCTTGATTGTTACCCTATTCAACTGGCGATAGTCAATGCACAGACGCATTCTTTTTCTTCACGAACAGAACAGGTGCTCCCCAAGGAGAAACACTAGGACGAATGTAACCCTTGTCCAACAGATCCTGAAGCTGCTGCTTCAACTCACGCATCTCTGACGGAGCCAGACGATACGGTGCTCGAGAAATAGGCAAAGTACCTGGCATCAGCTCTATGCCAAACTCAACTTCGCGCACTGGAGGAAATCCTGAAATCTCGTCTGGAAATACATCTAAAATTTCATTCACAATAGGAATAGCTTCTATACCAACACTTCCAGCGAATGTATCAACTTCGTAAATGAGGTAACCTTCCGTACTAGATTCCAAATGAAACATCCTAAAAGTACTACTGATTTTTTTTTATCTCTATCTCTAATTATAAAATAATGAATATAAAAATATATATGCAATACATATATATATATATATATATATATATATATACATCATACTTAAAAATAACTTTTCTTAATTTAATATGCATCTACACGATAAACATAAATAATAATAAAAGTACAAACATGCAACTAAATACCTAACATTAATTACTAAATAATCATTTATAAAAATTTCCATAATAAAATTCCTAAATATTATCTCTTTCACAAAAATCCATGAAAACTTAGAAAATAAATACTTAAATCTAAAATCCATGCATATACTAACAATCCAAAATAATAATACATTTGCGGAAATACATTTTTTATATCTCAACATAAATATCGTGATAGAGCTATGGTCACGGGTTCTAACCGCCTGGATACTCATACGCCCTCGCCGCCAGTCGGGAACACATTAACTTCATTAACATTCCGCTCACCTGCACCATTTAAATCTAGTGAGCCTAGAGGCTCAGCACGTTTTATCCTTATATAACAAAATGAAACCACACACAAGCACATATCATATAAAATATGTGAATATAAATATACGTGCATGATCTTAAAATTATATACATATAAACATGAAATAAAATAATTATATTGATTTATCATAATGCTAAACATGTATCATCATACATAATAAATATCATAAAATAACTTATCATGATTTCTTAGTTTTCAACAGGTCCTCTCCATGTCGGTGACATCATACTAAGCGATTGATCAATCTATAAACCAACGTACGTGGCGGTGGGATTTCCACCTCTGTGCTGCCACTTCATTAGCCCTCTCAGCTGGATCCATAAGCTCATCATACATAAACATCATTAGGAAGGTCACCAGGCCCAGATATCCCGGCCTTCAACCACATCACTTTTCACCTTCACTTCAACTTCCATAAAAATATATTTTTCTTAACATGCAATTAAACTTATCATAAAAATTCTTAATGATGCATGAACATAAAAATTCTCATTATTTCTTTATTTTCATGAAAATTTGTCCGTAAATATATATTTAATTTATTTTCTTAAAAATCATACTTATATATCTAATAAAAATGCATGCATGAATTAAATATATATTTACGGACCTTTTAATTTTCCAAGGACTTGTTTGAGCTGCTGACCACTTAACTTAAACCCATAAATTCCTAGACTGACACAATAAGTAATTAGCCCAACATGACCTGGCCCATTAATTCTCATGGACCCCTAGATCCATGTAAAACTAATAAGCTCACTAAAACCTTAATTAAATCCATTAAATTACTTAGAATTAATCAAATAAATTATTAACTAGTTCATTAACCTATAAATTAGACCATTAAATTACTAAACCCGACACATCTTGGCCCAATAATTCTCATGGATCACACGGCCCATGTCAAGTTAGTGGGCTCACTTCATTAATTAATTAAGCCCATAATTAAAATTAAACTAGTCTAATTAATTAATTAACTCGAGCCCAAACTCATTTATTATTAACTTAATCTCTTATTTAATTTAAAATAAAAATACCCGAGTCCAACTAATATAACCCAAACCCGGACCAAACTAACTTGACCCATTATATTTTAGACCCGATCCAGACCCGAAAAACCAAGCCCGGCCCGCCAAAACACAAGACGCAACCCTAGCCTTTCTCTCCCAAAGCCCAACTCACGGCAGCCCTGAGCGGCTTCAGAAAAACTGATTGTGCCGCCTGCTCGGGCCACCTTTGGCCGTGAAACCACTGCCCATACTTAGCTAACATCCAGGCGGTTATAACGCAACAAATTTGACTTAAAACTGAGCTTTGTAGAAGGAGAACGAACCAAAACAACAGAACCCCTCTGCTGTTGTACGCGCAGAACACGACTCGACACTTCAGGCCGTTTGGCCGCCCAGCTCCAGCCACACCTGCCGGAGCACCACCTGGAATACCTTCCCCACGGTCTGGCGGTTCTAACCCCACCAGAACCAAACCCAAACTCTCCCTATGGACCAATAACAAGCCATTTTTCTGAAACTGCTCAACCTGCGCCAAATCTGTCTTCTATAGTGCACCCAGCCTAAACCAGCAATTAAACCACATGAACCACCATACAATCACGAAACTAAGGACCCAAACTCAGCCCTCAACCAATGTGGTCAGCCCCTCAAACAGCCTTAGAATATAATATATGAAGAAACATGGGTTATGCACCTAAAAACGTGAACCATGCATGATCATGTGAAGAATTTCATTCAAAACCACAAAAGCATACATAATCTGATCATTCATTTTTAAAAAGAACTGTGTAATATGATTTAAATGGTCTTCAAGAATGGATTCGAGACGTGCCTTGATGAATTTTTGCAAGAAACGACGTCTAAATCGCGCGTACGGCTTTCCTGGACGAACGAATCTTCAAACTAATTTAAAAACCTTGAAGAATCGGCTATGGAGGCTAGTGATTCTGCTGTAAAAAAAACGTGGGAGAGGAGAAGGAAGAAGGTGGAGGCGGCTAGGTAGGAAGAAACGTGAATAGAGTAGGGTTTTAGGAGATAATTTAACATAATATAACAAATAATTAATTAGGATAAATAAATACTCTAAACATATAGAATTTTAAAACTCTTAAATACAATATAAATCTGATATTTAACCTTAAATCTCAAAATTATAATTAATGGGATTTTTAAAGCTTAATAAAAGTCATTAAAATAACTATTTTTGGTAAAAACTAGCACATAAATAAATATATATCTAAATACCATAATTTTCTTCAAATTATACCTTAAAATAATATTTTAAGGCTCCTAAAAATCTCATAAAATATTTTGGGTAAAAACAAACATCTCGTCCGTCCACGGTCCCGCCTACGCGATCATAAAATAAATTTTCTCAAATAAATTCATAAATCACATCATACCGATTTAAATGCCGAAACAATATTTAAAACATGTCCATAAATCACATAATTTACATAATAACTCATAAAACAATTTAACACATTTTCACTTTATTTTAAAATTATTAAAATCCTCTAGTTATGCATGCGGATTTACGTGACGAATTTCTGGGCGTTACACCAAAGCTCGACAAGCTTTCAAAGCTGATACCAATGGCATCTGAGGTCGCGCTCCCTTACCATAAAAGAACCAGCTATCATCGCCAACCGGATGAAATTTTACCAATCTTTGGTAACAATCCACTGAAGCTCGGTATGTAGTTAACACATCAATTCCTAAAATGTAATCAAAATCCTCTATTGCTAATATCATGAGATTCACCATGAAGACATTCCCTTCGAACTCTAACGGGCAACCCATCACTAGACGCTTAGCCAACGCAGACTAACCCATCGGGGTAGAAACAACAACCACTGTGTCTAGTGAAATGTATGGCAACTTATATCTCTTAACAAAACGTGCAGATATGAAAGAATGAGATGCACCAGTGTCAATGAGTGCAAAAGCAGGTATATCAAATAACAAGAACGTACCCGTTATAACTTTCTCATTCTCATCCACCGCCTGATCATCTCTCAAGGCGAACACTTGACGTACGAGATTTCAAATTAGAACCCCCTATCGACTGTCCCTGTGGCCTCAGCTGCAATGAAGCCTGAGAACCAGAACCTGAGCCAGAACCAGCTCCCTCGGCTTGTGGACAATCCTTCTTCAGGTGGCCAATTTCTCCGCATCGAAAAAACTCCCCTGAAACCTTCCGGCACCTGTTGGCAGGATGATTCCCACCACAATGCTTGAAAGGACCCTGATTCTTTCTGTCGAAACGTAACACCTCCCCGGATCCTGAGGAAGAAGAAGTAAAACTAGACTTCTTGAAAGATTGAGCACGGGGACCCAAGGAACTCGCCGGTCTAGATGAGTAGAGGGATCTGTTACGACGGATGTTGTCCTCTGCCTGGTGACATCGGCTCACTAATCCCTCGTAAGTCATGTCGTCTTCCACAGCAACTCGGTCATGAATCTCCGGATTAAGGCCTTGGAGGAACAGATTGTACTTCGCCTCCGTGCTATCAGAAATCTGGGGGCAATAGGGCAGTAATTCAAAGAATTTCAACTGGTATTCCTCGATCGACGTCGATCCCTGTCGCAAACCCAGCAACTCACTTGACTTCGTCTGTCGGAGAGCCGGAGGAAAATACAGCTTATGAAAAATCATGCGGAACTCATCCCAGGTAGCAACTCCTTGGGCTGCAATAAAAGGTGCAGAAGTAGAATCCTACTAATCATAAGCTTAAGCATGTATTTAACTTAATTAAATAAATTAGAATTTAAATTGCGAAAAACTTAGACAACAATAAAATATTGTTTACAACCATATCGAATAAAATCCAGTATATTAACTCAAATACATCTGAAACAAAAGCCTAGACAAAGCCCTGCTGGTCATCCAATGCCTAAGCCCTCTTGGAACCACCCGCTTTGTCCAACCGCAGACCTGCCCCGTGGAATAGGGTGTCCAGATACAACAAAGTACGGGACGTGAGCATGATAAGCTCAGTACGAGAGTATGAGTATATGGTGTTATGTGTGCATGTATACAAGTTAACTTGATACCAAGACTCTCAGGTCAAGAAACAAGCTCATAAACCGGGCCCAGGGTATATAGCATGTTGCGCCGTCGCATCAGGAGGTGGCTCATATACCCAATGGATAATGGTGACCTGATACTAGTACAAGTGTCCAACCAAAATGGTGACCTGACACAAGACTATCGTATCCAACCATCCACAAACTCGTAGGGTGAGCGCCCACTATTACAGGATACCTCTAAGATAAATGCTCAATATGCTCATGTATGCAAAATACAGTCATGCCATGCTGTATATAAAGACATATAAAACATGCAGTCACATAATTCATGCAAACACATAATACATGCATACTCAATCTGGATATCTCGAATAATACTTCCGTACCTCATAAACTAGGCAAGCTAGACCAGCACTATGTCCAAGCCTATAATCCGCACTACAATGCAAAGTACTCATTCATTATAATCTTATTACAAAAGCCTTAACTACGCTATACCATACTCCCTATTTACTATAAGGAGCCAGAGCTATACCTGCGTCCGTGGTCAGCCCGCTGATGACGACAGCCCTAGAACTTGGGCACCGCTCCGCAGCAACCCCGAAGCACCTGGCCAACCTCCGGACCAAGCCTAGGAAGGCTGGAAACACCCCAAAACCCCTAGAAAAGCCTAAGAACCGAGAGAGAAAACTTGATTTTGGTGTGAAATTCTGAATTTAGGAGTGCTTATTTATAGGCAAGGTTCGGACGGTCCGAACCGGGTTTGAAAGGTCCGAACTGCCACTTATCCGAGCCATTTAGACACCTGCGCGCTGCGGAGTTTGGAGGGCCCAAACTGGTTCGGAGGGCCCGAACTGGTCTGTATTCTCCGAACTGTTTTGGTCCTTCCAAACTCAATTTTGGACCCCCGGGACCTTTCCTATCATTTTTGGACGTTCAAGATCTGATTTTCCACTTATTTTTACCAAATAAGGACTTCTTAAACATGTTTTGACACTTTTAAAATTATATGTCATTTTCTAACATGTTTAAAATCACTTAATCTTGTAAAATGGAACCGGGCTACTACACAAAACATCTAGGAGATACCTATAGTCCGTGAGTTTCCCGATGTGTTTTCAGAGGAGATTCTAGGTTTACCACCAGTGAGGGAGATCGAGTTTGGCATTGAGTTATTGCCGGGGATAGCGTCGATTTCCAGAGCTGCATATCGATTAGCACCTTCCGAGATGAGAGAGTTGCAGAAGTAGATGTAGAATCTTCTATATTCAACCGAGTGTTTCGCCATGGGGAGCCCCAGTCTTATTTGTCAAGAAGAAGGATAGGTCGTTGCGTCTTTGTATAGACTATCGACAACTTAACTATGTGACTGTGAAGAATAACTATCCTCTTCCACGGATAGATGATCTGTTTGATCAGTTGCAAGGTACTTTCGTTTAATTGAAGTTTGATCTGCGGTCGGGATATCACTAGTTGAGGGTTATAGAGGAGGATATCTCTACGATAGCATTTGGCACACGGTATGGTCACTACGAGTTCTTATTGATTCCGTTTGGATTGACGAATGCTCCAGCTTTCTTTATGGATTTTATGAACAGGGTTTTTGTGACTTTTTGGATAAGTTTGTGGTAGTGTTCATCGAAGATTTCCTGTTATATTCTCGCAGTATGGACGAACACGCTTTCCATTTCCATACTGTATTGCAGATACTGAGAGAAAGGCAGTTTTATGATATGCTGATCAAGTGTGACTTATGGATTGACTGAGTTGTTTTTATTGGTCATGTGATTTCACGAGACGGTGTTTCTGTTGATCCTAGTAAGACGGAAGCCATTCTAAACTAGTCGCGTCCGATGACAGTCTCGGAGATTCTCAATTTTATTGGGATGGCAGGATACTACTGAAGATTCGTGGAGAAATTTTCTCAAATTGCTAAGCCTTTGACGCAGTTGAAAAAGAAAGATGTGCCTTTCGTTTGGACGGCGGAGTGCGAGGAGAGTTTTCACGAGTGGCGTTGCCATCTGAATACTGCTCCAGTGTTGGCTCTACCATGTTGATCAGGTGGTTATGTGGTCCACACCGACTCTTCTCTCCAGGGTTTGGGATGCGTGTTGTCACAGAGAGGTCATATGATTTCCTATGCCTCTAGAAAATTGAAAACTCGGAGAGCTATCTCGTACATGATTTGGAGCTTGCAGCCATTGTCTTTGCTCTTAAGATATGACGTCATTATCTGTACGGTGAGAGGTTTGAGATCTTTACTGACCACAAGAGCCTGAAGTATTTTTTCACTCAGGCTGAGTTGAACATGAGACAACGACGATGGATGGATCTACTAAAGGATTACGATTGCGAGATCAAGTACCATCTATGCTCTTCTAATCCAGTTGTGGATGATCTTAGCCGCAAAGTGTATGTGAATTCCCTTCGTACAAGCTCAGTTGCATGAGTGGTAGAGGAGTATTGTTCTTTAGGGTATACTTTCAGTCATAAGAAGGAACAGCAGGGAGTGCACATTTCATCTGTACTTTCTGAACCAATTTTTATACTCGTATACGTGAGTCACAGACCATTGATCCGAAGATGCAGATGTTAGCTCGATTGGCTTAGGATGGATGTACCTCTGGTTTTCATTTTCATAATGATGGTCTATTGTGCTTTTCCGAATGTGTGGTGGTTCTTGACGATTCCACACTGAAAGAGATGATTCTGGCATAGGCTCACCGTAGTAGATTCTCTGTTCATCCAGGCAGTATGAAAATGTACAAGGATCTACGTATGAGGTTTTGGTGGAAAGGAATGAAGTGCAGCATTTATCACTTCATGTCTTGATGCCTTGTATGTCAGCAGTTCAAGGCAGAATTCCGACGACCCGGTGGATTGCTCAAGAGTTTAGATATTCCTGAGTGGAAGTGGGAGCATGTGATGATGGATTTTGTAACCCACTTTTCTATGTATTCTAGGAACTGCGATGTAATATGGGTTGTTTTGGATCGATTGTTGAAGTTCGCACATTTCATGCCGTATAATCGAGACTTTACTTTCTATTGGATGGCACTTCTGTATGTGCAAGAGGTTGTTCGTCTGCATGGTATTCCGTTGAGCATCGTCAGTGACCGAGATCCGAGGTTTACCACTAGGTTTTGGGGTGGGTTCTAGCGATCTCTTGGTAATACATTGAGTTTGAGCACAACTTATCATCCAAAGATTGACGGACAATCTGAGAGAACTATCCATACCCTCGAGGATATAATTCGAGCTACAATAATAAATTTTGGACCAGCATGGCATGAATCTTAGCATTGGTAGAGTTTTCTTATAATAACAGCTACAATCGCAACATAGGCATGGCACCATTCGAGGCCTTATATGGATGCCACTGTCGTACGCCTTTGTTTTGGGATGAAGTTTGCGAGAGTCAAGTTGAAGGTCCACAGCTGATTTAGCAGATGATCGATGCAGTGGAGTTGATCCGTCGGAGGATTAAGGCTGCACAGGATCGACAAGCGAGATAAGCTAACACTTACCGTAGACCGTTGCACTTTGAGGTAGGATAGCATGTGTTATTGCGAGTATCACATTTTCGAAAGGTGATGAGATTTGGTCTCAAGGGCAAGTTGTCTCCGAGATTCATAGGAACATTCAAGATCCTTAGGAAGGTTGGGGACGTGGCTTATCGTCTATCTTTACCACCCTATCTTTCCGACATTCATGATGTGTTCCACGTATCCTTGCTGAGACAGTACGTGGCGGACGAGTCTCACATCTTCCATTTGACTGAGGTGAAATTGGACCAGGATCTGTCTTATGTGGAAAGACCTCTCAGGATTCTTGACAGGAAAGACAAGGTTCTTCGCAACAAATGTATACCATTGGTTATGGTGCAGTGGCAGCGTAGAGGAACAGAGGAAGCAACTTGGGAGTTGGAGAGCTGGATGCGAATTGAGCATCCAGAGTTGTTCTGATCTGTGTACTTTTCTTTTGAAGGATGTTGTACTTTGTAAATGTTCAGGTTTAATAAAGAACATTTGATTTAGTTTATGGTGTTTTTCCTCAGGACTTAAATTTCGAGTAAGAAATTTCTTAAGTGGGGGAGAATGTAGTGACCCGTATCCAATATAAGGTGATTAAGGGGATTAATCACAATTAATTACATAATAATGAGTAATAGTTCAAAAGTTGGGATCGGAGGATCAGAAGCTCCGAAGGAGTTCGGACGATCCGATCGGAGTTTGGAGGCTCCAAACTCTAGCAGCCAGACTTCTGAGATATTACATCATTGGTGACGTCATTGAGGGGACTTAGGACGCTCCGAAGGTGGATCGGAGGCTCCGAACTAGTGTCGGCGGGCGTCCTATGGAATTTAGACGCGTGTATGGCCAAGAAAGATCGGACGGAGGGATCTGACGGTCCAAACCAGATCGGAAGCTCCGAACTCGAGATCCGACATTCCGATCTCCGTCTATATAAAGGGGTGCAGAGCTCATTTTGAGATGCACCGAGTCCCTTCTTCTCTCTTCTTCTTCTAGCTAGTTTTATGCTTTTTAGGCGTCCTATTGACAAGCTGGAAGTGGATAGGCGCTACGGGGCTAGTATCAGAGATTATATGAATATTTATGTGTAAGATTAGGTAACACGATTACAATTTTAACCGCACACTCTAATCAATAAACAAAATATCCAAAGATTTGCCCAATCTTTGAAACAAGTAAAGTTGATAGGATTTTTGGATTTCCACCTTTAATCGACGGTACGATTAACAACAGAAATCACGACAATTGAAATCAAAGAAAACCTTTAGATAACTTGTATCTGACAATCTTCAGAGAGAAATCAATCGACAAACGCTTCCAAGTAATTAAACGAAGAAAGTTTGATTTGTAAAGCCAAAGCAAAGCTTTGAATAAAATTCTTGAGAGAATTTTAATAATTTGTGTATAAACTAAATCTGAATTATTATTAATGAAATAAACAAAAGTATTTATAGTTTGCAATCAAAAATAAAAGATAATGCAAAATATAGCCTAAAGATATCATCTAGAAAGTTTTCTAGTATAATTAAAACTCGCAAAAATAGGAAAATAACATCAAAATAACAAAATTCCGAACACACACACAACACGCCAAAGTGTGTGTATATTTTTAAAAAAACTCGCTCGCTCGAGAGAGCATAACTCTCGCTCGAGCGAGAGGTACTCTGTCCCGAAAAATAAATTGAGCTCGCTCGAGCGGGCACAACTCTTGCTCGAGCGAGAAACGCTCTGTCCGAAACTTTGAATGTGCTCGCTTGAGCGGCACTTGGTTGCGCTCGAGCGAGACCTCTTCTGCCTCACATTGATTTTCTTCACTCCTTTTGACTCCAAACACTTCAAGGACGTATATGCAACTCCCAAATTGGTCCTTAAGTGCTCCAACTCCATCTTGGTAATTTAACATCAATATTTGAAGAGCCTTGTTGAATTTGTTAGCTCGGCTCCTCATTATTGGCCCTTGTGGCAACTCCAATGGATCTCGAACTCCACTTTCCACTCGATCCACATGCGAGCTAGCCATGATCGCATCATCCTCCCCTTCTTGAAAGTGATTTGTCCTCAAATCTTGTTCATCTCCTACATCAAACAAATATAAGTCAGAAACATTAAATGTAGTACTCACATTATACTCACCTGGTAAATCTAGTTTGTAGGCATTGTCGTTGATTCACTCCACGACTTGAAAAGAACCATCCCCTTGAGGTAACAACTTTGAATGCCTCTTCTTAGAAAAACTCTCTTTTCTCAGATGCAACCAAATCCAATCACCGGGTTCAAATACTACCTTCTTCCTTCCCTTGTTTGCTTACTTGGTATACTGCAAATTATTTTTCTCGATATTCTAACGTACTTTTTCATGCAAACTCCTCACAAATTCAACCTTATTCTTGCCATCCATATTAACCCTTTCACTCATAGGTAACGACATCAAATCCAATGGAGTCAATGGTTTAAAACCATAAACAACTTCAAATGGTGAATAATTCGTAGTAGAATGCACACTACGATTGTAAGCAAATTCAATAAATGGCAAACAATCCTCCCTTTTTTTCAAATTCTTTTTAATGATAGAACACAACAATGTCCCTAAAGTTCTATTAACTATCTCAGTCTGTCCATCAGTTTGTGGATGACAACTAGTAGAAAACAACAACTTAGTTCCAAGTTTACACCACAATGTTTTCCAAAAATAACTCAAAAACCGAGTATCCCTATCAGAAACAATACTTCTAGGCATGCCATGCAATCTCACAATTTCATTAAAGAACAAATCTGCAACATGCAAGGCATCATCTGATTTATGACAAGAAATAAAATGTGCCATTTTTGAAAACCTATCAACCACAACATAAATAGAATTCCTACCCTTCTTAGACCTAGGTAATCCAAGAACAAAATCCATAGAAATATCTACCCACGGTTCATTAGGTACTGGAAGTGAAGTATATAACCCATGTGGTTGTGATCGAGACTTTGCTTTCTTATAAGTCACACACCGGTCACACATTCTCTCAACATCATGCTTCATATGCGGCCAATAAAATGTTAATGCAACATTTGATATGTCTTAGCCACACCAAAATGCCCCATTAAACCACCACTATGCGATTTCCTAACAAGTAACTCCCTAATTGAAGATTTAGGAATGCACAATTTATCATCTTTAAACAAATAGCCATCATGCAAGTAAAATTTATCCTTTGGACCACGCATACATGACACATAAATCTCACCAAAATCAACATCACTCACATACAACGCTTTCACATACTCAAACCCCAAAAATTTAGAATCTAAAGTAGTTAAGAGCACGTACCTTCTTGACAATGCATCCGCCACTACATTCTCCTTACCTTTCTTGTACTTGATTACATAAGAAAACGTTTCTATGAACGCTACCCATTTGGCATGTATTTTATTCAAATTTTGCTGACCCTTGAGATGCTTCAAGGACTCATGATCCCTATGAATCACGAACTATTTTGGCCTCAAGTAATGCTGCCATGTTTCGAGTACCCTCACCAACGCATAGAACTCCTTGTCGTAGGTAGGATAATTCAAAGATGCTCCACTCAACTTCTCCCTGAAGTACGCCACTGGCTTTCCCCCTTGCATCAAAACGCCTCCAATCCCTACACCTGATGCATCACATTCCATTTCAAACATATTAGTAAAATCAGGTAAAACAAGTAAAGGAGCTTTAATCAACTTTTGCTTAATGATATTAAAAGACTTCTCTTGCTCCTTGCCCCAATGAAATGGAATGTTTTTCTTGAAGACCGCAGTCATAGGCGCCGCCAATGTGCTAAAATCCTTCACAAACCTCCTATAAAAACTTGCAAGCCCATGAAAACTCCGAACTTGACTAATCGATGTAGGTGTCGGCCAATCTCGAATGACACTTACCTTCTCTTCATCAACCCTCACACCTTGTGCACTCACAACAAAACCAAGAAACACGAGTTTGTTTGTACAAAACACACATTTCTTCAGGTTAGCATATAAATGTTCAGCACGCAATGTGATTAAAACAACTCTCAAGTGTTCCACATGATCATCTAAGTTTTTGATATATACCAATATATCATCAAAATAGACAACCACAAACTTCCCAATATATGCACGCAAAACATGATTCATTAAACACATGAAAGTACTAGGTGCATTAGTCAAACCAAAAAGCATAACCATCCATTCATACAACCCATACTTTGTTTTAAATGCATTTTTCCACTCATCTCCCTCTCTCATCCTAATTTGATGATAACCACTTTTAAGATAAATTTTGCTAAACACACAAGAACCATGCAAATCATATAACATATCATCTAGTCTAGGAATAGGATGCCTATACTTGATGGTAATGTTATTTATAGCTCGACAATCAACACATATACGCCAAGATCCATCCTTTTTAGGTACTAACAACACAGGTACAGTACATGGTGACATCGACTCACGCACAAAACCTTTATCTAAAAGCTCACTGTCGTTGCAACTCCTTAGTTTCCTCCGGATTGCTCCTATAAGCTGGACGATTTGGCAATGCACTCCCGGGTACCAAGTCAATTTGGTGTTCAATTCCCCTCAAAGGTGGTAATTTGTTGTAGAACGCGGCGATCAGATCAATCAGGATTGATACCCGGTGCAGCGAAAGTTTAAAAATTTTATATGGAACGATTCCATAGTGGGTATCAAAACCTTACGATTAAATTGTGTGTGTAAAAATTAAATAACAATTATAAATTTTTACCTTCAATCTCGAATCGAGATTTTGGACACCAACAGATTGCTCTGCTCTTGTTGTATATCTCTGGAACTGATGGATGAACTGTTCTTCAATCAGGTCCACGAACGGATATTTAATCCCTCTGATAGATTGCACTAGAAAATCTATCAGAAGTTTCCACGAAGAGATTAACGAATTTGATCCGTTAAACCAGACTGTAATTCAAAATTCACAGACTGGATTTTACCGAGCAGAGGGGAAAAGGGGGCGGCCACTTCAGAGGAAAAAAACTAGGGTTTTTCGAAAATTTTGTGACCTGTTGTGTGTAATTTCTGTACTGCAATAACTTATTTATAATGTAGGCCGCTAACAGCTTAGGGCCCATTAGTCATAAGTTCAAGCCCGACAAGCAAAGCCCGCATGTTCAAAATTTAATATAAAATTCATCATGACTCCGATTGATAAACCGATTTCACCAATGTGCACATAAACCATTTATGCACCTTTTAAAGTCAAGATAATTTTTTCTGAATCCGAATTCAGTGGTTTCCAAAAATGCCCATCCCTATGTCATTTTAGGAAATCTTACTCCTCTACTCATAATTAAGAAGTTCAAATTCTTTGTTCATTAAATTTAACTCTTTAAATTTAACTATCTCAACGGGGATTAAAAATCCATTACTCTGTGTGACCCTCAATGGTTCAGGGATACAGCTAGCCGTGGGCTCACAACTCCTTGTGACTCGGAACAACAATTTCCGACTTGCCCATCGAATCATGGTATGAGCGCCTAGCAACATCGCCCCATGATTCCCTAGGTATCACTGATAGTGCCTGCAAGAACCAATAGATTTTGGTTAGCGTATAGTACAGTCCCTTCATCCATATATCCCGATCGAATCAACAACCATTGGTATATCGAGAGTCGTTCGAGATTCGATAACTATGCAATACATCTTGAAGATCAAATAGTGACATCGCATGTGTTACTAAGAAACCATTTCTTAAAACACATCATGTACTCTGGCCAGAGATTCGTCACACTAATATCTCCTCAGATCGAATAGGATATCCACACTCGCAAGTATGTGGTGAATCCTTGACAACAAAGCATCGACTCCTATATGTGTTGTAACTGTACCCAATCTCGACACCTGATGACCCCAATAGAGTCGGTAAACGAGTCAAAGCACAGTACTAGCATATAGAGTCTCAATGATGTTTCAAGTAGTAAGGACTAATGGTGTACAACCAAAACCGCGGACTTTATCCACTCGATAAGTGATAACCACTTGGAAAGTCTGGATAGGGTAGTTCGATCATTCATCGTATGAATATCCATTTTCATGCTTCGAACATCTCTATGTTCCTTACCAATGAAACGTGGTACTCTGCATCGCAAATGCTAGTCTCAAACTCGAGCGATCCTTATCCTTATTATCAGACGGCTCAATCGACCAGGAACAGTTTAGAATACACAGTGACTATAAGATGTGTTTCATGATAGACATCTCCATTTTCTACCACATCTTACATACACTATAGTATATTCAAGGTCTATATCAAAACAACAATAGTATATCACAATATAACAATATGAAGAAAGATAAAGTCATTGCCATTAATAAAAGTGTAAATTATATTAAACAAAAGATTGTTTATACAAAGAGTCATCAAAGCCCTTAGCCACAAGTTGGCTCACCGGGCACCCACTCTTTCAATCTCCCACTTGCCCTAAAGCCAACTAGTCATACTACGTAGACCCATTGCTTCGCGATATTTGTCAAATAATGGTCCTGGCAAGGGCTTAGTAAGTGGATCAGCGATATTGTCTGCAGAGGCCACTTTTTCGACAGTGATGTCTCTTCTTTCCACAATCTCCCGGATGATGTGGTATTTCCTCAGTACGTGTTTGGATCTTTGATGAGACCTTGGTTCCTTTGCCTGAGCAATGGCACCCGTGTTGTCACAGTACACCGGGACTGGACCAACAACTTCAGGAATGACGCCCAACTCTTGGACGAAATTCCTCATCCAAACGGCCTCTTTAGCAGCAGCTGATGCTGCAATGTATTCTGCCTCAGTGGTGGAATCCGCTGTGGTGTCCTGCTTGGAACTCTTCCAAGAGACAGCACCGCCATTGAGCATGAACACAAATCCATAGGTTGACTTCGAGTCATCCATGTCACTTTGGAAGCTAGAGTCGGTATAGCCTTCCAATTTTAGTTCTCTTCCTCCATATACCATGAACATATTCTTAGTCCTTCGTAAGTACTTAAGAATGTCC
Source organism: Henckelia pumila (assembly GCF_033568475.1). NCBI lineage: Eukaryota > Viridiplantae > Streptophyta > Magnoliopsida > Lamiales > Gesneriaceae > Henckelia > Henckelia pumila. Next base: position 90,088,550 of record NC_133123.1, on the reverse strand, counting down.
TTCACGGCTTTCCAATGCATTTGACCGGGATTAGCTTGATATCTGCTCGTGACACTCAGAGCAAATGCAACATCCGGTCTGGTTGATATCATCCCATACATGATACTACCTATGGCTGACGCATATGGTACATGTGTCATTTTCTCTATCTCTTCATCCGTCTTGGGACACATAGACTTGGATAGAGAAACTCCATGACACTGTTGGAGAACGCGGCGATCAGATCAATCAGGATTGATACCCGGTGCAGCGGAAGTTTAAAATTTTTATATGGAACGATTCCATAATGGGTATCAACCTTACGATAAAATTGTGTGTGTAAAAATTAAATAACGATTATAAAATTTTTACCTTCAATCTCGAAGCGAGATTATGGACACCAACAGATTTCTCTGCTCTTGTTGTATATCCCTGGAACTGATGGACGAACTGTTCTTCAATCAGGTCCACGAACGGATATTTAATCCCTCTGATAGATTGCACTAGAAAATCTATCAGAAGTTTCTACGAAGAGATTAACGAATTTGATCCGTTAAACCAGACTGCAATTCAAAATTCACAGACTGGATTTTCCGAGCAGAGGGGAGAAGGGGGCGGCCACTACTGAGAGAAAAATAGGGTTTTTTTCGAAAATTGTGACCTGTTGTGTGTAATTTCTGTACTGCAATAACTTATTTATAATGTAGGCCACTAACAGCTTAGGGCCCATTAGTCATAAGTTCAAGCCCGACAAGCAAAGCCCGCATGTTGAGAAATTAATATAAAATTCATCGTGACTCCGATTGATAAATCGATTTCACCAATATGCACAGAAACCATTTCTGCACCTTTTAAAGTCAAGATAAATTTTTCTGAATCCGAATTCAGTGGTTTCCAAAAATGCCCATCCCTATGTCATTTTAGGAAATCTTACTCCTCTACTCTTAAATAAGAAGTCCAACTTCTTTGTTCATTAAATTTAACTCTTTAAATTTAACTATCTCAACGGGAATTAAAAATCCATTACTCTGTGTGACCCTCAATGGTTCAGGGATACAGCTAGCCGTGGGCTCACAACTCCTTGTGACTCGGAACAATAATTTCCGACTTGCCCATCGAATCATGGTAAGAGCGCCTAGCAACATCGCCCCATGATTCCCTAGCTATCACTGATAGTGCCTACAAGAACCAATAGATTTTGGTTAGCGTACAGTACGGTCCCTTCATCCATATATCCCGATCGAATCAACAACCATTGGTATATCGAGAGTCGTTCGAGATTCGATAACTATGCAATACATCTTGAAGATAAAATAGTGACATCGCATGTGTTACTAAGAAACCATTTCTTAAAACACATCATGTACTCTGGCCAGAGATTCGTCACCCTAATATCTCCTCAGATCGCATAGGATATCCACACTCGCAAGTATGTGGTGAATCCTTGACAACAAAGCATCGACTCCTATATGTGTTGTAACTGTACCCAATCCCAACACCTGATGACCCTAATAGAGTCGGTAAATGAGTCAAAGCACAGTACTAGCATATAGAGTCTCAATGATGTTTCAAGTAGTAAGGACTAATGGTGTACAACCAAAACCGCGGACTTTATCCACTCGATAAGTGATAACCACTTGGAAAGTCCGGATAGGGTAGTTCGATCATTCATCATATGAATATCCATTTGCATGCTTCGAACATCTCTATGTTCCTTACCAATGAAACGTGGTACTCTGCATCGCACATGCTAGTCTCAAACTCGAGCGATCCTTATCCTTATTATCGGACGGCTCAATCGACTAGGAACAGTTTAGAATATACAGTGACTATAAGACGTGTTTCATGATAGTCATCCCCATGTTCTACCACATCTTACATACACTATAGTATATTCAAGGTCTTTATCAAAACAACAATAGTATATCACAATATAACAATATGAAGAAAGATAAAGTCATTGCCGTTAATAAAAGTGTAAATTATATTAAACAAAAGATTGTTTATACAAAGAGTCATCAAAGCCCTTAGCCACAAGTTGGCTCACCGGGCACCCACTCTTTCAATCTCCCACTTGCCCTATAGCCAACTAGTCATACTACGTAGACCCATTGCTTCGCGATGTTTGTCAAATAATGGTCCTGGCAAGGGCTTAGTAAGTGGATCAGCGATATTGTCTGCAGAGGCCACTCTTTCGACAGTGATGTCTCCTCTTTCCACAATCTCCCGGATGATGTGGTATTTCCTCAGTACGTGTTTGGATCTTTGATGAGACCTTGGTTCCTTTGCCTGAGCAACGGCACCCGTGTTGTCACAGTACACCGGGACTGGACCAACAACTTCAGGAATGACGCCCAACTCTTGGACGAAATTCCTCATCCAAACGGCCTCTTTAGCAGCAGCTGATGCTGCAATGTATTCTGCCTCAGTGGTGGAATCCGCTGTGGTGTCCTGCTTGGAACTCTTCCAAGAGACAGCACCGCCATTGAGCATGAACACAAATCCAGAGGTTGACTTCGAGTCATCCACGTCACTTTGGAAGCTAGAGTCGTTATAGCCTTCCAATTTTAGTTCTCTTCCTCCATATACCATGAACATATTCTTAGTCCTTCGTAAGTACTTAAGAATGTCCTTCACGGCTTTCCAATGCATTTGACCGGGATTAGCTTGATATCTGCTCGTGACACTCAGAGCAAATTCTACATCCGGTCTGGTAGATATCATCCCATACATGATACTACCTATGGCTGACGCATATGGTACATGTGTCATTTTCTCTATCTCTTCATCCGTCTTGGGACACATAGACATGGATAGAGAAACTCCATGACACATGGGTAGATGTCTTCTCTTGGACCCATCCGTTGAAAACCGTTTCAATATGGTGTCGATGTAGGTTGACTGAGTGAGTCCTATCATTCTCTTAGATCTATCTCTATAGATCTGTATCCCTAGAATATAGGATGCCTCACCCAAATCCTTCATCGAGAATCTACCTGATAACCATATCTTTGTTGACTGCAACATCCCTACGTCATTCCCAATGAGTAGGATGTCATCAACATAAAGTACTAAGAATGTCACAGCATCCTTAACTACTTTCTTGTACACGCATGGTTCCTCCGGGTTCTTGATGAAACCAAAATCCTTTATTGTTTCATCAAATTTCTGGTTCCAACTTCTTGATGCTTGTTTTAGACCATAAATTGATCTCTGAAGCTTGCATACCTTATGCTCGCTTCCCATGGATGTGTACCCCTCAGGCTGCTTCATATAGATTTCTTCCTTAATGTCTCCATTAAGAAAAGCAGTCTTCACATCCATTTGCCATATCTCATAGTCATACCAAGCAGCTATGGCAATAAGGATTCTTATGGACTTGAACATTGCAACGGGTGAAAAGATTTCATCATAGTCAACTCCTTGTCTTTGAGTATAACCTTTCGTCACAAATCGCGCCTTGTAGGTCAATACCTTACCATCAGGCCCAAGCTTTCTCTTGTAGATCCATTTACACCCTATTGGAACAATTCCATCGGGAGGATCTACTAAAGACCAAACTTGGTTTGTATGCATCGAATCTATTTCCGACTGCATAGCTTCAAGCCATAAATTTGAATCCGCATCAGAAATTGCTTCCTTGAAGTTTCTTGGATCACATCCAACATCGGGTTCATCTTGATCCCCTTCAAGAAGAAGACCATATCGAATAGGAGGTCTAGAAGTCCTCTCGGATCTTCTAGGTACAGGCGTGTCTATCACTGGTTCCTGAGGTGTAGGATCTTTATTTTGTATTTCGGGTTCTTCTCGAATTTCTTCGAGTTCCATCATCTCGCCTTTCTTATCCGATTGAATTCTTCGGATACCCTACAAAATAACATAAGCTGGATCGACTATGCAACTTATCTCCCACTGTCCGCTTCACGTAAGCAGGACATCCCCAAATCCTCAAGTACGAATACTTAGGAGCTTTGTCATTCCATAACTCGTATGGTGTTTTGTCCACTGCTTTAGTGTGGACGTTGTTCAACAACAATACCGCCGTTTCAAGCGCATAGCCCCAAAACGAAGGTGGAAGCTCAGTGAAGCTCATCATGGATCGAACCATGTCCAACAAAGTTCGATTACGACGCTCCGATACACCATTCAGCTGTGGTGTCATAGGAGGAGTCCACTGAGAGAGAATCTCATTCTCTTTTAGATAGTCCAAAAACTCAGTACTTAAGTATTCTCTACCTTGATCCGATCGAAGTGCTTTAATACTTTTACCTAGCTTGTTTTCTACTTCAGCCTTGAATTCTTTGAACTTTTCAAATGCTTCAGACTTATATTTCATTAAATATAAATACCCATACCTAGAATAATCATCAGTAAAGGTAATGAAGTAGGTGTGGCCATATTGAGTACCAACTCTAAATGGTCCACAAACATGTGTATGGATCAAATCCAACAGATTTTGACTACGCTCAGGTTTCCCCTTAAAAGGAGATTTAGTCATTTTTCCTTTTAGGCAGGATTCACAAGTAGGTAGAGTGTTAATATCAGACATATCAAACATGCCCTCTCCCACTAGCTTGTTCATCCTCCTTGAGGAAATATGACCTAGCCTAGCATGCCAAAGGTTTGCCGGGTTTTGACTATCGATTTTCCTTTTGTTTGTTGTTGCCGGTTTATCAACATAATTTATTGGAACGTCTTTTAGTTTTAAGTTATATAGATCGTTTTCAAGTTGTCCAAGTCCAATCAAACATTCATTCTTGTAAATATTGCAAATCACATTCACAAAATTGCAAGAATAACCATCTCTATCAAGCATAGAAACAGAAATAATGTTTTTAATCAAATCCGGAACAAATAAAACATCTCTCAAAAGTAAATTAAAACCGTTCTGCAAAATTAAATAAATATCTCCCACAACTTTAGCTTCAACTCTGGAACCATTTCCGAGCCTCAACTGGGTCTCACCCATTCTAAGCCTGCGACTTCTTGTCATCACCTACAAATCATTGCAAATGTGAGATCCACATCCGGTATCCAATACCCAAGAAGTAGTATTAAGTGAAACATTTATTTCAATATAAAACATACCCTTTGCAGTTCGCAACTGCTCTAGATATTCCTTGCAGTTACGCTTCCAATGACCGGGCTTCTTGCAGTAATGGCAAACATCCTTGGATTTTCCATGTTTGAAGCCTTTGTCTTGTACTTCTTCTCGGGTTCGATTTTCTTGGGTGGGGCAGAACGTTTCTTACCCTTTGTACTTGGCCCCTTCTTAGCAGAAGAAGAGGAGCCCACCAAGAAAGCCGGTTTATCCTTCTTTAATGTGGATTCATATGTCACAAGCATATTGACCATCTCTTCAAGAGAGGCCTCTATCTTGTTCATATTGAAATTCACCACAAATCCGTCAAACGAAGAAGGAAGAGACAGAAGTAGTAAGTCCACGTTGAGTTCATGCTCCAACACCAAATCAAGGGTTACCAACTTCTGTATGAGCCAAATCACTCGTACCCCATGATCACGGACCAAAGTCCCTTCACGCATGCGACACGTCATTAGCTCCTTTACAGTAGCGAACCTTTCAGCCCTCGATTGAGCCCCAAAAAGTTCCTTGAGTTGTACGTGAATGTCAGCAGCATTCACGGTGTCCTCAAATCGCCTCTGTAGTTCATCAGACATCGAGGCTTGCATATAGCATTTGGCCTTGATATCATGGTCCCACCATGTATCAAGTTTGGCTAACTCTTCCGGACTTATGTCAGCTGGTGCTTCCTTCGGAGGAGATTTTTCTAACACGTAGAGCATCTTCTCCGAAGTCAAGACAATCTTCAACTTACGGAACCATTCCGTATAGTTTGCGCCAGTCAACTTATTTTGTTCGAGGATCGAGAAAAGTGGATTACGCGAATTAATCTTTATGAAATACTGAAAAGAAACAGACAAATATCAGTGATTGTTTAAGTAATTTACTAAGACATAAAATAGGCGAAATTTATTTTATGAATCTCACTCCCACTATTTTAACGATTTCACTACCCTCTAGTGAAAACGGAAAACTGTTTTCCTTAGTGAGAACATGGAGTCCAATTGACAATCTATGGTCCCGAATAATATCAGCCAACCATAATTTTCAAAAGGTAGAGCCCAATTTCTTCCAAAGCAACCTCCATGTTTTTACCTCATGTCCAATAAGGGCCCAATAATATGACGCCGTTTATTGTGACATGTCAAGATGACCCATCAATATTAAGTTGTGATGGACGGTCGCCATGTGGATCCCCCAATAATATGAGCCGATCCCATGGGAGTTTCACCCAACTTAAAACATGTGTCGATCCAATGTACAGCTTTCCGACGAACGGGCCCCCCCAATAATATGAGCCGGACCGTATCCGCGGATAGCATCTCATACATTGATCGTTGATGGAAGGTAGGAACATTTAAACAAATTTAAATTTCCTTTATTTATCTTGATATCAATTTTAAATCATATTTAAAATGAGGTATTTTAATTTTGAAAATTTGTCTCATCATTTTTAAAATTTTGTATGTTTGTCGGATTCACACAATTTTGTCTAAAACATGCATACAACTATAATATCACATATTATATAGGATGATCGATTCCATTTCTAATCGACCCGTGGTTGCCAATCACGAGTCTTAGTCCAATCCTAGGTAATATGCAGTATGCAATGCAATCCTATTACATTGAGCTTCCAATTTACATTTCTTCTGTCTTTATTGTCTGCTGGGCCCACCACCGTCTTCAAATCTTCATCTCCCACTAAATCTAATGTATTTATAATAAATAACAATGACAAGTAGGGGATACATTTTTAAGGGGTGGGAACGGGCCATAAACCAAGCCCACTTTTATTACATATGACATTCATATTGGGCCATAAACCAGGCCCATTAATAAATCCAACAACAATAAAAACAAATGTAAATTCCTAACATACACCTACAAAATTGGTCATGGCAATCGATCATCCTTATCCAATAACATTTAATTCAAAATTAATTTATTGGATAACATGCAATGGAAATTTAAATTTAAAAGGATAAAATCATATTTTATACATAAAATCTCATTTTACATACAAAATCATATTTTATCTTTTTATCAAATAAAATCATATTTTATCTATAAAATCCAATTTTATACATAAAATCATATTTTACTCAATATATCCATAAGATCATATCTTATCATCAATTGTACCAAAAATAATTAATTTCAAAATTCAATTTAACGGATAAAATATTTAAATTTTCCAAAAATTCAAATTTATCCAAAAATCAATTTTAAAATTTTCGGACTCGAACAATTCGATCCGACGCCTCGTGGACCAATCAAAAACAATTTTCGATCGGACCAAAAATAGAATTTTAACATATTAAAATTTAATTTAAAAATTAAAAAAAAAATATTTAATTATTCCCGCGGGCCGCCCGGGACATTCGCGGGCCGCCCGGGACATTCCCGGGCTGCCCGCGCCCTAATGGGGTCGGGCCGGGCAGCCCGGCTGCCCCTAAGGGCAGCGACCATCGCTGCCCGGGTTTTTGCCCGAAAAAAAAAATTTTTTTTTTTTTTTTAAAATATTTATTTTGTTTCAAAAACCGAGGCTTAAAAATTTTTGTACAATCGATTAATTTAATCGCTTGATCTGAGCAACCTGTCTCTGATACCACTGTTGGAGAACGCGGCGATCAGATCAATCAGGATTGATACCCGGTGCAGCGGAAGTTTAAAATTTTTATATGGAACGATTCCATAATGGGTATCAACCTTACGATTAAATTGTGTGTGTAAAAATTAAATAACGATTATAAAATTTTTACCTTCAATCTCGAAGCGAGATTATGGACACCAACAGATTTCTCTGCTCTTGTTGTATATCCCTGGAACTGATGGACGAACTGTTCTTCAATCAGGTCCACGAACGGATATTTAATCCCTCTGATAGATTGCACTAGAAAATCTATCAGAAGTTTCTACGAAGAGATTAACGAATTTGATCCGTTAAAATTGTTTTGATTGGTCCACGAGGCGTCGGATCGAATTGTTCGAGTCCGAAAATTTTAAAATTGATTTTTGGATAAATTTGAATTTTTGGAAAATTTAAATATTTTATCCGTTAAATTGAATTTTGAAATTAATTATTTTTGGTACAATTGATGATAAGATATGATCTTATGGATATATTGAGTAAAATATGATTTTATGTATAAAATTGGATTTTATAGATAAAATATGATTTTATTTGATAAAAAGATAAAATATGATTTTGTATGTAAAATAAGATTTTATGTATGAAATATGATTTTATCCTTTTAAATTTAAATTGTCATTGCATGTTATCTAATAAATTAATTTTGAATTAAATGTTATTGGATAAGGATGATCGATTGCCATGACCAATTTTGTAGGTGTATGTTAGAAATTTACATTTGTTTTTATTGTTATTGGTTTTATTAATGGGCCTGGTTTATGGCCCAATATGAATTGTCATATGTAATAAAAGTGGGCTTGGTTTATGGCCCGTTCCCACCCCTTGAAAATGTATCCCCTACTTGTCATTGTTATTTATTGTAAATACATTAGATTTAGTGGGATATAAAGATATGAAGATGGAGGTGGGCCCAGCAGACAATAAAGACAGAAGAAATGTAAATTGGAAGCTCAATGTAATAGGATTGCATTGCATACTGCATATTACCTAGGATTGGACTAAGACTCGTGATTGGCAACCACGGATCGATTAGAAATGGAATCGATCATCCTATATAATATGTGATATTATAGTTGTATGCATGTTTTAGACAAAATTGTGTGAATCCGACAAGCATACAAAATTTTAAAAATGATGAGACAAATTTTTAAAATTAAAATCCCTCATTTTAAATATGATTTAAAATTGATATCAAGATAAATAAAGGAAATTTAAATTTGTTTAAATGTTCCTACCTTCCATCAACGATCAATGTATGAGATGCTACCCGCGGATACGGTCCGGCTCATATTATTAGGGGGGCCCGTTCGTCGAAAAGCTGTACATTGGATCGACACATGTTGTAAGTTGGGTGGAACTCCCATGGGATCGGCTCATATTATTGGGGGATCCACATGGCGACCGTCCATCCCAACTTAATATTGATGGGTCATCTTGACATGTCACAATAAACGGCGTCATATTATTGGGCCCTTATTTGACATGAGGTAAAAACGTGGAGGTTGCTTTGGAAGCAATTGGGATCTACCTTTTGAAAATTATGGATGGCTGATATTATTCGGGACCATAAGTTTGTCAATTGGACTCCATGTTCCCACTAAGGAAAACAGTTTCCCGTTTTCACTAGAGGGTAGTGAAATCGTTAAAATAGTGGGAGTGAGATTCATAAAATAAATTTCGCCTATTTTATGTCTTAGTAAATTACTTAAACAATCACTGATATTTGTCTGTTTCTTTTCAGTATTTCATAAAGATGAATTCGCGTAATCCACTTTTCTCGATCCTCGAACAAAATAAGTTGACTGGCGCAAACTATACGAAATGGTTCCGTAAGTTGAAGATTGTCTTGACTTCGGAGAAGATGCTCTACGTGTTAGAAAAATCTCCTCCGAAGGAAGCACCAGCTGACGTAAGTCCGGAAGAGTTAGCCAAACTTGATACATGGTGGGACCATGATATCAAGGCCAAATGCTATATGCAAGCCTCGATGTCTGATGAACTCCAGAGGCGATTTGAGGACACCGTGAATGCTTCTGACATTCACGTTCAACTCAAGGAAATTTTTGGGGCTCAATCGAGGGCTGAAAGGTTCGCTACTGTAAAGGAGCTAATGACGTGTCGCATGCGTGAAGGGACTTCGGTCCGTGATCATGGGGTACGAGTGATTTGGCTCATACAGAAGTTGGTAACCCTTGATTTGGTGTTGGAGCATGAACTCAACGTGGACTTACTACTTCTGTCTCTTCCTTCTTCGTTTGACGGATTTGTGGTGAATTTCAATATGAACAAGATAGAGGCCTCCCTTGAAGAGATGGTCAATATGCTTGTGACATATGAATCCACATTAAAGAAGGATAAACCGGCTTTCTTGGTGGGCTCCTCTTCTTCTGCTAAGAAGGGGCCAAGTACAAAGGGTAAGAAACGTTCTGCCCCACCCAAGAAAATCGAACCCGAGAAGAAGTACAAGACAAAGGCTTCAAACATGGAAAAATCCAAGGATGTTTGCCATTACTGCAAGAAGCCCGGTCATTGGAAGCGTAACTGCAAGGAATATCTAGAGCAGTTGCGAACTGCGAAGGGTATGTTCTATATTGAAATAAATGTTTCACTTAATACTACTTCTTGGGTATTGGATACCGGATGTGGATCTCACATTTGCAATGATTTGCAGGTGATGACAAGAAGTCGCAGGCTTAGAATGGGTGAGACCCAGCTGAGGCTCGGAAATGGTTCCAGAGTTGAAGCTAAAGCTGTGGGAGATGTTTATTTATTTTTGCAGAACGGTTTTAAGTTACTTTTAAGAGATGTTTTATTTGTTCCGGATTTGATTAATAACATTATTTCTGTTTCTATGCTTGATAGAGATGGTTATTCTTGCAATTTTGTGAATGGGATTTGCAATATTTACAAGAATGAATGTTTGATTGGAAATGGACAACTTGAAAATGATCTATACAACTTAAAACTAAAAGACGTTCCAATAAATTATGTTGATAAACCGGCAACAACAAACAAAAGGAAAATCGATAGCCAAAACCCGGCAAACCTTTGGCATGCTAGGCTAGGTCATATTTCCTCAAGGAGGATGAACAAGCTAGTGGGAGAGGGCATGTTTGATATGTCTGATATTAACTCTCTACCTACTTGTGAATCCTGCCTAAAAGGAAAAATGACTAAATCTCCTTTTAAGGGGAAACCTGAGCGTAGTCAAAATCTGTTGGATTTGATCCATACAGATGTTTGTGGTCCATTTAGAGTTGGTACTCAATATGGCCACACCTACTTCATTACCTTTACTGATGATTATTCGAGGTATGGGTATTTATATTTAATGAAATATAAGTCTGAAGCATTTGAAAAGTTCAAAGAATTCAAGGGTGAAGTAGAAAACAAGCTAGGTAAAAGTATTAAAGCACTTCGATCGGATCGAGGTGGAGAATACTTGAGTACCGAGTTTTTGGACTATTTAAAAGAGAATGGGATTCTCTCTCAGTGGACTCCTCCTATGACACCACAGCTTAATGGTGTATCGGAGCGTCGTAATCGAACTTTGTTGGACATGGTTCGGTCCATGATGAGCTTCACTGAGCTTCCACCTTCATTTTGGGGCTATGCGCTTGAAACGGCGGTATTGTTGTTGAACAACGTCCACACTAAAGCAGTGGACAAAACACCATACGAGTTATGGAATGGCAAAGCTCCTAAGTATTCGTACTTGAGGATTTGGGGATGTCCTGCTTACGTGAAGCGGACAGTGGGAGATAAGTTGGATAGTCGATCCAGCTTATGTTATTTTGTAGGGTATCCGAAGAATTCAATCGGATATTATTTCTATTATCCTGCTGAAACAAAGGTGTTTGTTTCAAGGAATGCCACCTTCTTGGAGAAGGAGTTCTTATTGGATAAGAAAGGTGAGATGATGGAACTCGAAGAAATTCGAGAAGAACCCGAAATACAAAATAACGATCCTACACCTCAGGAACCATTGATAGACACGCCTGTACCTAGAAGATCCGAGAGGACTTCTAGACCTCCTATTCGATATGGTCTTCTTCTTGAAGGGGATCAAGATGAACCCGATGTTGGATGTGATCCAAGAAACTTCAAGGAAGCAATTTCTGATGCGGATTCAAATTTATGGCTTGAAGCTATGCAGTCGGAAATAGATTCGATGCATACAAACCAAGTTTGGTCTTTAGTAGATCCTCCCGATGGAATTGTTCCAATAGGGTGTAAATGGATCTACAAGAGAAAGCTTGGGCCTGATGGTAAGGTATTGACCTACAAGGCTCGATTGGTGGCAAAAGGTTATACTCAAAGACAAGGAGTTGACTATGATGAAACCTTTTCACCAGTTGCAATGTTCAAGTCCATAAGAATCCTTATTGCCATAGCTGCATGGTATGACTATGAGATATGGCAAATGGATGTGAAGACTGCTTTTCTTAATGGAGACATTAAGAAAGAAATCTATATGAAGCAGCCTGAGGGGTACACATCCATGGGAAGCGAGCATAAGGTATGCAAGCTTCAGAGATCAATTTATGGTCTAAAACAAGCATCAAGAAGTTGGAACCAGAAATTTGATGAAACAATAAAAGATTATGGTTTAATCAAGAATCCGGAGGAACCATGCGTGTACAAGAAAGTAGTTAAGGATGCTGTGACATTCTTAGTACTTTATGTTGATGACATCCTACTCATTGGGAATGATGTAGGGATGTTGCAGTCAACAAAGATATGGTTATCAGGTAGATTCTCGATGAAGGATTTGGGTGAGGCATCCTATATTCTAGGGATACAGATCTATAGAGATAGATCTAAGAGAATGATAGGACTCACTCAGTCAACCTACATCGAAACCATATTGAAACAGTTTTCAATGGATGGGTCCAAGAGAGGACATCTACCCATGTGTCATGGAGTTTCTCTATCCAAGTCTATGTGTCCCAAGACGGATGAAGAGATAGAGAAAATGACACATGTACCATATGCGTCAGCCATAGGTAGTATCATGTATGGGATGATATCTACCAGATCGGATGTAGCATTTGCTCTGAGTGTCACGAGCAAATATCAAGCTAATCCCGGTCAAATGCATTGGAAAGCCGTGAAGGACATTCTTAAGTACTTACGAAGGACTAAGAATATGTTCATGGTATATGGAGGAAGAGAACTAAAATAGAAGGCTATACCGACTCTAGCTTCCAAAGTGATGTGGATGACTCGAAGTCAACCTCTGGATTTGTGTTCATGCTCAATGGCGGTGCTGTCTCTTGGAAGAGTTCCAAGCAGGACACCACAGCGGATTTCACCACTGAAGCAGAATACATTGCAGCATCAGCTGCTGCTAAAGAGGCCATTTGGATGAGAAATTTTGTCCAAGAGTTGGGCGTCATTCCTGAAGTTGTTGGTCCAGTGCCGGTGTACTGTGACAACACGGGTGCCGTTGCTCAGGCAAAGGAACCAAGGTCTCATCAAAGATCCAAACACGTGCTTAGGAAATACCACATCATCCGGGAGATTGTGGAAAGAGGAGACATCACTGTCGAAAGAGTGGCCTCTGCAGACAATATCGCTGATCCACTTACTAAGCCCTTGCCAGGACCATTATTTGACAAACATCGCGAAGCAATGGGTCTACATAGTATGACTAGTTGGCTATAGGGCAAGTGGGAGATTGAAAGAGTGGGTGCCCGGTGAGCCAACTGGTGGCTAAGGGCTTTGATGAGTCTTTGTATAAACAATCTTTTGTTTAATATTATTTACACTTTTATTAATGGCAATGACTTTATCTTTCTTCATATTGTTATATTGTGATATACTATTGTTGTTTTGATAAAGACCTTGAATATACTATAGTGTATGTAAGATTTGGTAGAACATGGAGATGTCTATCATGAAACACATCTTATAGTCACTGTATATTCTAAACTGTTCCTAGTCGATTGAGCCGTCCGATAATAAGGATAAGGATCGCTCGAGTTTGAGACTAGCATTTGCGATGCGGAGTACCACGTTTCATTGGTAAGGAACATAGAGATGTTCGAAGCATGCAAATGGATATTCATATGATGAATGATCGAACTACCCTATCCGGACTTTCCAAGTGGTTATCACTTATCGAGTGGATATAGTCCGCGGTTTTGGTTGTACACCATTAGTCCTTACTACTTGAAACATCATTGAGACTCTATATGCTAGTACTGTGCTTTGACTCGTTTATCGACTCTATTGGGGTCATCAGGTGTCGGGATTGGGTACAGTTACAACACATATAGGAGTCGATGCTTTGTTGTCAAGGATTCACCACATACTTGCGAGTGTGGATATCCTATGCGATCTGAGGAGATATTAGTGTGACGAATCTCTGGCCAGAGTACATGATGTGGTTTAAGAAATGGTTTCTTAGTAGCACATGCGATGTCACTATTTGATCTTCAAGATGTATTGCATAGTTATCGAATCTCGAACGACTCTCGATATACCAATGGTTGTTGATTCGACCGGGATATATGGATGAAGGGACCGTACTGTACGCTAACCAAAATCTATTGGTTCTTGGAGGCACTATCAGTGATACCTAGGGAATCATGGGGCGATGTTGCTAGGCGCTCTTACCATGATTCGATGGGCAAGTCAGAAATTGTTGTTCCGAGTCACAAGGAGTTGTGAGCCCACGGCTAGCTGTATCCCTGAACCATTGAGGGTCACACAGTGTAATGGATTTTTAATCCCCGTTGAGATAGTTAAATTTAAAGAGTTAAATTTAATGAACAAAGAAGTTGGACTTCTTAATTATGTGTAGAGGAGTAAGATTTCCTAAAATGGCATAGGGATGGACATTTTTGGAAACCCCTGAATTCGGATTCAGAAAAATTTATCTTGACTTTAAAAGGTGCAGAAATGGTTTCTGTGCACATTGGTGAAATCGGTTTATCAATCGGAGTCACGATGAATTTTATATTAATTTCTGAACATGCGGGCTTTGCTTGTCGGGCTTGAACTTATGACTAATGGGCCCTAAGCTGTTAGTGGCCTACATTATAAATAAGTTATTGTAGTACAGAAATTACACATAACAGGCATAATTTTCGAAATTAACTAGGGTTTTGAGACCTAGTGGCCACCGCCCCCCTCTCCCCTCTCTGCTCGAAAAACCCAGCCTGTGAATTTTGAATTTCCAGTCTGGTTTAACGGATCAAATTCGTTAATCTCTTCGTAGAAACTTCTGATAGATTTTCTAGTGCAATCTATCAGAGGGATTAAATATCCGTTCGTGGACCTGATTGAAGAACAGTTCGTCCATCAGTTCCAGGGATATACAACAAGAGCAGAGCAATCTGTTGGTGTCCAAAATCTCGATTCGAGATTGAGGTAAAAATTTATAATCGTTATTTAATTTTTACACACACAATTTAATCGTAAGGTTGATACCTATTATGGAATCGTTCCATACAAAAATTTTAAACTTCCGCTGCACCGGGTATCAATCCTAATTGATCTGATCGCCGCGTTTTCCAAACAGACATCGCATGTGTTACTAAGAAACCATTTCTTAAAACACATCATGTACTCTGGCCAGAGATTCGTCACACTAATATCTCCTCAGATCGCATAGGATATCCACACTCGCAAGTATGTGGTGAATCCTTGACAACAAAGCATCGACTCCTATATGTGTTGTAACTGTACCCAATCCCCATACCTGATGACCCTAATAGAGTCGGTAAACGAGTCAAAGCACAGTACTAGCATATAGAGTCTCAATGATGTTTCAAGTAATAAGGACTAATGGTGTACAACCAAAACCGCGGACTTTATCCACTCGATAAGTGATAACCACTTGGAAAGTCCGGATAGGGTAGTTCGATCAATCATCATATGAATATCCATTTGCATGCTTCGAACATCTCTATGTTCCTTACCAATGAAACGTGGTACTCTGCATCGCAAATGATAGTCTCAAACTCGAGCGATCCTTATCCTTATTATCGGACGGCTCAATCTACTAGGAACAGTTTAGAATATACAGTGACTATAAGACGTGTTTCATGATAGTCATCCCCATGTTCTACCACATCTTACATACACTATAGTATATTCAAGGTCTTTATCAAAACAACAATAGTATATCACAATATAACAATATGAAGAAAGATAAAGTCATTGCCATTAATAAAAGTGTAAATTATATTAAACAAAAGATTGTTTATACAAAGAGTCATCAAAGCCCTTAGCCACAAGTTGGCTCACCGGGAACCCTCTCTTTCAGACACATGGGTAGATGTCCTCTCTTGGACCCATCCATTGAAAACCGTTTCAATATGGTGTCGATGTAGGTTGATTGAGTGATTCCTATCATTCTCTTAGATCTATCTTTATAGATCTGTATCCCTAGAATATAGGATGCCTCACCCAAATCCTTCATCGAGAATCTACCTGATAACCATATCTTTGTTGACTGCAACATCCCTACGTCATTCCCAATGAGTAGGATGTCATCAACATAAAGTACTAAGAATGTCACAGCATCCTTAACTACTTTCTTGTACACGCATGGTTCCTCCGGGTTCTTGATGAAACCAAAATCCTTTATTGTTTCATCAAATTTCTGGTTCCAACTTCTTGATGCTTGTTTTAGACCATAAATTGATCTCTGAAGCTTGCATACCTTATGCTCGCTTCCCATGGATGTGTAACCCTCAGGCTGCTTCATATAGATTTCTTCCTTAATGTCTCAATTAAGAAAAGCAGTCTTCACATCCATTTGCCATATCTCATAGTCATACCAAGCAGCTATGGCAATAAGGATTCTTATGGACTTGAACATTGCAACTGGTGAAAAGGTTTCATCATAGTCAACTCCTTGTCTTTGAGAATAACCTTTCGCCACCAATCGCGCCTTGTAGGTCAATACCTTACCATCAGGCCCAAGCTTTCTCTTGTAGATCCATTTACACCCTATTGGAACAATTCCATCGGGAGGATCTACTAAAGACCAAACTTGGTTTGTATGCATCGAATCTATTTCCGACTGCATAGCTTCAAGCCATAAATTTGAATCCGCATCAGAAATTGCTTCTTTGAAGTTTCTTGGATCACATCCAAAATCGGGTTCATCTTGATCCCCTTCAAGAAGAAGACCATATCGAATAGGAGGTCTAGAAGTCCTCTCAGATCTTCTAGGTACAGACGTGTCTATCAATGGATCCTGAGGTGTAGGATCGTTATTTTGTATTTCGGGTTCTTCTCGAATTTCTTCGAGTTCCATCATCTCGCCTTTATTATCCAATAAGAACTCCTTCTCCAAGAAGGTGGCATTCCTTGAAACAAACACATTTGTTTCAGCAGGATGATAGAAATAATATCCGATTGAATTCTTCGGATACCCTACAAAATAACATAAGGTGGATCGACTATCCAACTTATCTCCCACTGTCTGCTTCACGTAAGCAGGACATCCCCAAATCCTCAAGTACGAATACTTAGGAGCTTTGCCATTCCATAACTCGTATGGTGTTTTGTCCACTACTTTAGTGTGTACGTTGTTCAACAACAATACCGCCGTTTCAAGAGCATAGCCCCAAAACGAAGGTGGAAGCTCAGTGAAGCTCATCATGGATCGAACCATGTCCAACAAAGTTCGATTACGACGCTCCGATACACCATTCAGCTGTGGTGTCATAGGAGGATTCCACTGAGAGAGAATCCCATTCTCTTTTAGATAGTCCAAAAACTCGGTACTCAAGTATTCTCCACCTCGATCCGATCGAAGTGCTTTAATACTTTTACCTAACTTGTTTTCTACTTCAGCCTTGAATTCTTTGAACTTTTCAAATGCTTCAGACTTATATTTCATTAAATATAAATACCCATACCTCGAATAATCATCAGTAAAGGTAATGAAGTAGGTGTGGCCATATTGAGTATCAACTCTAAATGGACCACAAACATCTGTATGGATCAAATCCAACAGATTTTGACTACGCTCAGGTTTTGCCTTAAAAGGAGATTTAGTCATTTTTCCTTTTAGGCAGGATTCACAAGTAGGTAGAGAGTTAATATCAGACATATCAAACATGCCCTCTCCCACTAGCTTGTTCATCCTCTTTGAGGAAATATGACCTAGCCTAGCGTGCCAAAGGTTTGCCGGGTTTTGGCTATCGATTTTCCTTTTGTTTGTTGTTGCCGGTTTATCAACATAATTTATTGGAACGTCTTTTAGTTTTAAGTTATATAGATCATTTTCAATTTGTCCATTTCCAATCAAACATTCATTCTTGTAAATATTGCAAATCTCATTCACAAAATTTCAAGAATAACCATCTCTATCAAGCATAGAAACAGAAATAATGTTTTTAATCAAATCCGGAACAAATAAAACATCTCTCAAAAGTAACTTAAAACCGTTCTGCAAAATTAAATAAATATCTCCCACAGCTTTAGCTTCAACTCTGGAACCATTTCCGAGCCTCAGCTGGGTCTCACCCATTCTAAGCCTGCGACTTCTTGTCATTACCTGCAAATCATTGCAAATGTGAGATCCACATCCGGTATCCAATACCCAAGAAGTAGTATTAAGTGAAACATTTATTTCAATATAGAACATACCCTTCGCAGTTCGCAACTGCTCTAGATATTCCTTGCAGTTACGCTTCCAATGACCGGGCTTCTTGCAGTAATGGCAAACATCCTTGGACTTTTCCATGTTTGAAGCCTTTTTCTTGTACTTCTTCTCGGGTTCGATTTTCTTGGGTGGGGCAGAACGTTTCTTACCCTTTGTACTTGGCCCCTTCTTAGCAGAAGAAGAGGAGCCCACCAAGAAAGCCGGTTTATCCTTCTTTAAAGTGGATTCATATGTTACAAGCATATCGACCATCTCTTCAAGGGAGGCCTCTATCTTGTTCATATTGAAATTCACCACAAATCCATCAAACAAAGAAGGAAGAGATAGAAGTAGTAAGTCCACGTTGAGTTCATGCTCCAACACCAAATCAAGGGTTACCAACTTCTGTATGAGCCAAATCACTCGTACCCCATGATCACGGACCGAAGTCCCTTCACGCATGCGACACGTCATTAGATCTTTTACAGTAGCGAACCTTTCAGCCCTCGATTGAGCCCCAAAAAGTTCCTTGAGTTGTACGTGAATGTCAGCAGCATTCACGGTGTCCTCAAATCGCCTCTAGAGTTCATCAGACATCGAGGCTTGCATATAGCATTTGGCCTTGATATCATGGTCCCACCATGTATCAAGTTTGGCTAACTCATCCGGACTTATGTCAGCTGGTGCTTCCTTCGGAGGAGATTTTTCTAACACGTAGAGCATCTTCTCCGAAGTCAAGACAATCTTCAACTTACGGAACCATTCCGTATAGTTTGCGCCAGTCAATTTATTTTGTTCGAGGATCGAGAAAAGTGGATTACGCGAATTCATCTTTATAAATACTGAAAAGAAACAGACAAATATCAGTGATTGTTTAAGCAATTTACTAAGACATAAAATAGGCAAAATTTATTTTATGAATCTCACTCCCACTATTTTAACGATTTCACTACCCTCTAGTGAAAACGGGAAACTGTTTTCCTTAGTGAGAACATGGAGTCCAATTGACAAACTATTGTCCCGAATAATATCAGTCAACCATAATTTTCAAAAGGTAGAGCCCAATTGCTTCCAAAGCAACCTCCACGTGTTTACCTCATGTCCAATAAGGGCCCAATAATATGACGCCGATTATTGTGACATGTCAAGATGACCCATCAATATTAAGTTGTGATGGACGGTCGCCATGTGGATCCCCCAATAATATGAGCCGATCCCATGGAAGTTCCACCCAACTTACAACATGTGTCGATCCAATGTACAGCTTTCCGACGAACGGGCCCCCCAATAATATGAGTCGGACCGTATCCGCGGGTAGCATCTCATACATTGATCGTTGATGGAAGGTAGAAACATTTAAACAAATTTAAATTTCCTTTATTTATCTTGATATCAATTTTAAATCATATTTAAAATTAGGGATTTTAATTTTGAAAATTTGTCTCATCATTTTTAAAATTTTGTATGCTTGCCGGATTCACACAATTTTGTCTAAAACATGCATACAACAATAATATCACATATTATATAGGATGATCGATTCCATTTCTAATAGACCCGTGGTTGCCAATCACGAGTCTTAGTCAAATCCTAGGTAATATGCAGTATGCAATGCAATCCTATTACATTGTGCTTCCAATTTACATTTCTTCTGTCTTTATTGTCTGCTGGGCCCACCACCGTCTTCAAATCTTCATCTCCCACTAAATCTAATGTATTTACAATAAATAACAATGACAAGTAGGGGATACATTTTTAAGGGGTGGGAACGGGCCATAAACCAAGCCCACTTTTATTACATATGACAATTCATATTGGGCCATAAACCAGGCCCATTAATAAATCCAACAACAATAAAAACAAATGTAAATTCCTAACATACACCTACAAAATTGGTCATGGCAATCGATCATCCTTATCCAATAACATTTAATTCAAAATTAATTTATTGGATAACATGCAATGGAAATTTAAATTTAAAAGGATAAAATCATATTCCATATATAAAATCTTATTTTACATACAAAATCATATTTTATCTTTATATCAAATAAAATCATATTTTATCTATAAAATCCAATTTTATACATAAAATCATATTTTACTCAATATATCTATAAGATCATATCTTATCATCAATTGTACCAAAAATAATTAATTTCAAAATTCAATTTAACGGATAAAATATTTAAATTTTCCAAAAATTCAAATTTATCCAAAAATCAATTTTAAAATTTTCGGACTCGAACAATTCGATCCGACGCCTCGTGGACCAATCAAAAACAATTTTCGATCGAACCAAAAATAGAATTTTAACATATTAAAATTTAATTTAAAATTAAAAAATTAATTTTTCCGCGGGCCGCCCGGGACATTCCCGGGCTGCCCGCGCCCCCTAGGGCTCGGGCCGGGCAGCCCGGCTGCCCCTAGGGCAGGGACGATCGCTGCTCTGGGCAGCGATCACATCGCTGCCCATGGGCAGCGCCGAGCACCGCCCTGCTCAGCGCCCAGCGCTGCGCTTAGGAAACGCCATGCGCCGCCATGCGGATAGTGCGCTCTGACTGATAGTGCGCAATGTTTACGTACTCATTTCTGGTGAAAAGGAATGAAACGCAATGTTTATCAGTTTGTTTCGAGATGTTTGGTGTGTCAACAGGTCAAGGCAGAGCACCGACGACCTGAAAGATTGCTTCATAGTCTGCCTATTCCTGAATGGAAATGAGAGTTTATCACAATGGACTTTGTGACCCATTTGCCGATATCCCCGAGGAACTGTGATGATATCTGGGTTGTGGTGGACCGACTCACCAAGTCAGCACATTTCATTACCTATATCCGGAAGTACAATGTGGATCGTATGGCTCGATTGTATATTCAGGAGATCGTTCGACTTCATGGAGTGCCTGTGAGCATTGTCAGCGATCGGGACCTCAGGTTTACTTCTAGATTCTGGGGGAGTGTTCAGCGTGCGATGAGTACTACTCTCAATTTGAGTACTGCCTATCATCCAGAGACTGATGGTCAGTCAGAGCGCACTATCCGTACTTTGGAGGATATGCTTAGGAAACGCCATGCGCCCCCCCCCCCCCCCCGGGCAGCGATCCAATCGCTGCCCGGGTTTTGCCTGAAAAAAAAAAAATTTATTTTTAAAATATTTATTTTGTTTCAAAAACCGAGGCTTAAAAAAATTTTGTACAATCGATTAATTTAATCGCTTGATCTGAGCAACCTGTCTCTGATACCACTGTTGTAGAACGCGGCGATCAGATCAATCAGGATTGATACCCGGTGCAGCGGAAGTTTAAAAACTTTATATGGAACGATTCCATAGTGGGTATCAAAACCTTACGATTAAATTGTGTGTGTAAAAATTAAATAACAATTATAAATTTTTACCTTCAATCTCGAATCGAGATTTTGGACACCAACAGATTGCTCTGCTCTTGTTGTATATCCCTGGAACTGATGGACGAACTGTTCCTTAATCAGGTCCATGAACGGATATTTAATCCCTCTGATAGATTGCACTAGAAAATCTATCAGAAGTTTCTACGAAGAGATTAACGAATTTGATCCGTTAAACCAGACTGTAATTCAAAATTCACAGACTGGATTTTACCGAGCAGAGGAGAAAAGTGGGCGGCCACTTCAGAGGAAAAATACTAGGGTTTTTCGAAAATTTTGTGACCTGTTGTGTGTAATTTATGTACTGCAATAACTTATTTATAATATAGGCCGCTAACAGCTTAGGGCCCATTAGTCATAAGTTCAAGCCCGACAAGCAAAGCCCGCATGTTCAGAAATTAATATATAATTCATCATGACTCCGATTGATAAACCGATTTCACCAATGTGCACAGAAACCATTTCTGCACCTTTTAAAGTCAAGATAAATTTTTTTGAATCCGAATTCAGTGGTTTCCAAAAGTGCCCATCCCTATGTCATTTTAGGAAATCTTACTCCTCTACTCATAATTAAGAAGTCCAACTTCTTTGTTCATTAAATTTAACTCTTTAAATTTAACTATCTCAACGGGGATTAAAAATCCATTACTCTGTGTGACTCTCAATGGTTCAGGGATACAGCTAGCCGTGGGCTCACAACTCCTTGTGACTCGGAACAACAATTTCCGACTTGCCCATCGAATCATGGTATGAGCGCCTAGCAACATCGCCCCATGATTCCCTAGGTATCACTGATAGTGCCTGCAAGAACCAATAGATTTTGGTTAGCGTACAGTACGGTCCCTTCATCCATATATCCCGATCGAATCAACAACCATTGGTATATTGAGAGTCGTTCGAGATTCGATAACTATGCAATACATCTTGAAGATCAAATAGTGACATCGCATGTGTTACTAAGAAACCATTTCTTAAAACACATCATGTACTCTGGCCAGAGATTCGTCACACTAATATCTCCTCAGATCGCATAGGATATCCACACTCGCAAGTATGTGGTGAATCCTTGACAACAAAGCATCGACTCCTATATGTGTTGTAACTGTACCCAATCCCGACACCTGATGACCCCAATAGAGTCGGTAAATGAGTCAAAGCACAGTACTAGCATATAGAGTCTCAATGATGTTTCAAGTAGTAAGGACTAATGGTGTACAACCAAAATCGCGGACTTTATCCACTCGATAAGTGATAACCACTTGGAAAGTCCGGATAGGGTAGTTCGATCATTCATCGTGTGAATATCCATTTGCATGCTTCGAACATCTCTATGTTCCTTACCAATGAAACGTGGTACTTTGCATCGCAAATGCTAGTCTCAAACTCGAGCGATCCTTATCCTTATTATCGGACGGCTCAATCGACTAGGAACAGTTTAGAATACACAGTGACTATATGATGTGTTTCATGATAGACATCTCCATGTTCTACCACATCTTACATACACTATAGTATATTCAAGGTCTTTATCAAAACAACAATAGTATATCACAATATAACAATATGAAGAAAGATAAAGTCATTGCCATTAATAAAAGTGTAAATTATATTAAACAAAAGATTGTTTATACAAAGAGTCATCAAAGCCCTTAGCCACAAGTTGGCTCACCGGGCACCCACTCTTTCAAATCTTTGGGTAGCTCCTCCGGAAATAAATCATCGAATTCCTGCAATAGAGAAACAACAACGCTCGGAAGATCTCCGGCTATATCACTTGTGTTAAGGAGTACCTCCTTATAAATCATCAACACAAGTGGAATTTGAAAATTCATAACATCTATCAACTCACTCTTTTAAGCTATATATATATTTTTTTCAGCCTCTTTTCGCTCAATTTTTTTTTTTCATCTTTTTTTGTATCATTCTTTTTTTCTAAGGTCATCTCTCTTTTTTTATCACTCTTTTTTTTGGCCTCATCTCTCTTTTTCTTTTTCACTTGATTCTCCAACACTTGCTTTGGAGTCATATGCAACAATACAATAGATTCTTTGTTCATTACAAAAGAATATTTATTTTTAAAACAATCATGGACCACTCTCCTATCAAACTGTCATTGTC
Source organism: Henckelia pumila (assembly GCF_033568475.1). NCBI lineage: Eukaryota > Viridiplantae > Streptophyta > Magnoliopsida > Lamiales > Gesneriaceae > Henckelia > Henckelia pumila. The sequence continues at coordinate 90,064,700 of NC_133123.1, read as the reverse complement.
TACCCAATAAAATATGACATTCTTGCATAGGGACTACGTCACACAACACCTCATCAACATATTTGCCAATAGAAAATGGCACAATTACTTGCCTATTAAATCTCACCTCTGCACAGTCATTGAACCATTGCAACATATATGGTTGAGGATGCATCAAGAGTGGTAACCCCAATTTTTCCACAAGCTCGCAACTTGCTACATTGGTACAACTACCCCCATCAATAATAAGACTGCACACATTTCCATTCACAAAACAACGAGTATGAAAAATATTTTCTCTCTAACTCTCCTCTTCCTCTCTAGGTTGTGCATGTAACACTCTCCTACTCACCAATAACTCACCAACAACAGCCCCAAATCCATCCTCATCATCAGGATCTACCAACGCAGGCATTCCATCACAATTTTTCTCATCACTCTCAGACTCTACATCACCACAAGCATTAGTAATCCTCCACGCTCCTTGGACCCTGCCTCAAAGTCTGTAGACGCCTGTACATTTCACAATAATAATGGTTAGGAACAAAACACTTCTTCATGACATGCTTCATCTCTTCCCACGTCTTGATAGGCGGCTCTCCACACCTCCTTCTAGTGGTCACTAATTGATCCTACCAGATTAATGCATAATCTACAAACTCAACCACTGCCAACCTCACTTTCTTATGGTCAGAATAGTGATGACAATCGAATAAAAACTCCACACGCTTCTCCCATTCCAGATACGCCTCCGGATCAGATTTCCCATGAAATGCAGGAATTTTCATCTTAATGCTACTAATATTCTCATCCTCCTTACTGCCCTCAGTATATTTTCCACGCAATGCTTCTCGCCTATGTCTAACCCATGTACTCTTCTCTCCCCATCCCAATTCTCATCAAAACTTTCCTCATCATCTTCAAGATCATTCCCCTTCCTATTTTTATTTTTTCTTCAACTACCACTACTCTCCTCCAATTTACTCATCCGCTCATGAAGAGGTTCTAACTCCGATCTCATCACCCTAGTAAATTGCCCCATCAATGCCTCCATTTGAACCTTGGAAATTCCTTGGTTCACATTTTCACTAACATCTTTACAAGGATTCATGGTACCCGCAAGAGAATCGTTAGTAATAAATTTCCTCACACAAATTCTCACAGTTCACTCCAAACGAATCACTCAATCACTCCCTTTTTTTCACTCAAATTTATGGAGAGTATTTGATTTGTAGAATAAAATTCAAACCTTCAAGTTTAAAAACTTTTAGACGCTTGAAAATTGACCCACAAAGATTGAAAAAACAAGCAAGGAATTTTATGGACAAATTGACTTTGACTCGCATCAAGAATGAACAAAGACAAAGAAATTGGCCACAAGCTACTTTTCTTCACTTTTTATTTTTTTAATTTTTTTTTCCAGATTTTCGGTCCCAGTATTTTTTTTGAATTTATAACTTGTAGCACAAGATATGAGACTTGGATAACAAGTTTGAAAGAAACAAAACAGAAATTTGATATGAGATAGAAGATGAACGAAGAACACGAAGAATAAAAAGAACATATCTAGATGTAGTAGGATACTTACTTGATTCAAAACCTTGGCTTTGATACCAAATGATATGAATCTTGATGTGTAAGATTAACAAACACGATTACAATTTGAATCGCACCCTCTAATCAATAAACAAAAGATCCAAAGTTTTGACCAATCTTTGAAACAAGTAAAATTGATAGGATTTTTGGATTTCCACCTTTAATCGACGGTGTGATTAACAACAGAAATCACGACAATTGAAACCAAAAAAAAACCTTCAGATAACTTGTATCTGACAATCTTCAGTGAGAAATCAATCGACAAACGCTTCCAAGTAATTAAAATGAAAAAGTTTAATTTGTAAAGCCAAAGCAAAGCTTTGAATAAAATTCTTGAGAGAATTTCAATAATTTGTGTATAAACTGAATCTGAATTATTATTAATGAAATAAACAAAAGTATTTATAGTTTACAATAAAAAATAAAAGATAATGCAAAATATAACCTAAAGATATCAAAGATATCATCTAAAAAGTTTCCTAGTATAATTAAAACTCTCAAAAATAGGAAAATAACATCAAAATATCAAAACTCCGAACACACACACAACATGCCAAAGTGTGTGTATATTTTCGAAAAAACTCGCTTGCTCGAGCGAGCGTAACTCTCGCTCGAGCGAGAGGTACTTTGTCCCGAAAAATCAATTGAGCTCGCACGAGCGGGCACAACTCTCGCTCGAGCGAGAAACGCTCTGTCCGAAACTTTCAATGTGCTTTCTTGAGCGGCACTTGGTTGTGCTCGAGCGATACCTCTTTTGCCTCACTTTGATTTTATTTACACCTTTTGACTCCCAACACTTCAAGGATGCATATGCAACTCCCAAATTAATCCTTAAGTGCTCCAACTCCATCTTGGTAATTTAACATCAACATTTGAAGTGCCTTCTTGAATTTGTTAGCTCGGCTCCTCATTATTGGCCCTTGTGGCAACTCCAATGGATCTCGAACTCCACTTGCCACTCGATCCACACGTGAGCTAGCCTTCATCACATCAAGAGATGCGCCTAAGTTTTGAGGCAAGGGTACTTAGGAGTATGCAATAGCATAGTTAAGGCTTTTAGAGTTTAATTAGTGATGCATGAGTATTTGCATTGTAGACACAGTAGTGTGGACTTGTAGGCCTGGGAACTAAATCGGTGTGCTATGATTTGGCCTGCAGTGTTAGAGATACATAAGTACTGACCGAGATAGCCAACATGATATATATGCTTATATGTTGCATTTATATGTGCTTTTTATTCCATTTTTTACTGGATTAGCACATGCATGATTTATATGAGACTGCATCCAGTACGATGTGAGTCATGTCATTCTCCATCGGTGATGAGTTACTCCTTATGGATTCGTGTTTGGGGAGGCTCAACCCCCAGTTTTGCTATCACTAGAAGCGACCAAGATGGTGGAGTAGACTCTATAGTTGATGAGGGAATATACAAGTACCTCGTGGAGTCTCTTTCTTAGCATGGTACTGTGTATTCATGGCGCCCCTGAGCAGACTATTTTACCCAGGATTTTAAAGTCATTTTCATGCTCATATTTGTTTATATATCATTGCTTTCGTATTGAGCATATTCACTCACGCCCCTGTGTTTGGTGTTCTTGGGATACCTTGTGGCGGGGTATGTTTGAGGCTGGACAGTCCCGACGGTTCGCAACGGGGCTGAGGCTGGTACCTGAGCGGAGGTAGTTGTTAGGGAATTTGATACCCTAAACTTTTTGATATGTTTGTATAAGATTATTATACACTTTTTACTGTCTCCGGTTGTATTCTGCCGATTAGATATGTTGTATTTAAACTATCTTCTCTTTACGCTTTAATTAATTTTTGCATGAGCTAATTACTCTGATTAGGTAGTGGATCCAGGTAGGGTCTCTAAGGATACAAAGATTGTCTGCTTATACGCTTGGAATATAGAGCTTGTATCGCTAGGTTTCTTACTTTGAGGTACAGACATACTATCCGAGATGCATTGGTTGAGTATGCATGTTCTTTGTTTGCATGTTTATGTGGCATTGATTATATGTTCATGGATTATTTCACGGATATTATTGCTGCATGCATTACACGTTGATCCTGTATTATTGTTATAACTAGTAGAGGGGTCGCTCAGCCCCGTTATATTTGTGGATGGATACCATAGTTTTGGTCCGGTTAGTCCATGGGTTTATGGTATGGGAGTGCCTCTTGATGCGACGACCCAGCGTACTACATATCATGGAGCCTTTGATTGACCAATGATTTATAGATAGGTTTCCGGTACCCTTCATTTGCATTAGCATTCATAGCACTTGTGTACTCATGCTTTCGTACTGAGATTTTTCTGCTTATGTCCTCGATTTTGTTCTTGACATCCCATTCCACGAGGCAGGACTCAGGTTTGTCGGATCGAGTGGTAGTGGTCGTTGAGCTACAGCAGGGTGGATTTGTACTATACCTGGTTTTCCATGTTGGGATTTTTAGTATTATCTTTGATTGGGTTGTATAACATTAGTTATTGTTTTGGATCGGTTGTATTCAGCTCGTAGACTTTAGTTATTTTAATTAAGTTTCTGATGGATTTCTGATTACTTATTTTTAGTTGATTTGCATGCTTTAAGCTTTGGTTAAAAAGTGATTCCGGGTTGAGTCACTACATTTATTAGTATCAGAGTATGCATTGAATTTGGTAGATAAGTAAACTGTCTTGAGGTTTCATTTTGTCGCTCTTATCGGATGGTTGGACGGGGGAATGAGAGTCACGGGAGTGTCGGTGGTCGTTGGGGGTGACGACGAGGACAGTGAGCAACGTCGGAGGCATCATCATCCTAGGGAGGACAGGCACAAATTCTACATTCGCAAATTTGTGCAAATGGATCCTAAGCCAATTAGAGGGTGGCGAAAACCCAGAAGTAATAGATAATTGGTTGGAAGGGTTGGAGAACTCATTTGAGGTGTACCGTTGCACTAAAGAGCAGAAGATGCAGGCTGTAAAATTCCTTCTGACAGGGAGTGCTCGGAAATGGTGGAGGTCTACATCCGCGCCCATAATAGCAGAGCGGGGCTCAGCTACTTGGGAGGAGTTCCGTACAGCATTCAGAGAGCTTTTCTTTCCTGCGGCCCTCAGATAGGCTAAGATGAACGAACTAATGAACTTGAGGCAGGGTAATATGACGACTGACAAGTACCAGCAGAAGTTCTTTGAGCTTCTACCATATTGCCCATAGGTTTCCAACAGATCGGAGGCCAAATATGATATGTTCTTGCAAGGCCTTAAAACAGAAATCTATTCCCAGGTATCTGTCGGTGACGATCCGCCATTGTATGAGGATTTGGTGAACTGTTGCCATCAAGCTGAGAACTCTATTAGGAGAAACAAGAACTTCTCTTCTTCTTTTAGGCCAGGTAACTCTTTGGGGCCAAGGCCTTGACTTTCAAGACATCGGGTACATCTACTTCTTAAGGATCCGAATTAGGATCGAGATCTAGAGGAGGTGTGTTTCACTATGGAAAGAATAAGGGATAGTGAATGAAGTGTGGGGGACTTCACCCTATAGATAGATACTGTGGAGCCAGTGATGCTTGCTTTCGATGTGTCCAGATGGGTCACATGAAGATGGATTGTCCACAGGTGGGTGGAGGATCAAAATCCGGCTTGGGTTCTCAGGCGTCAGTTCCGTAGAGGACAGCAGGACAATCAGTTGGGAGAACCAATCAGAGGCCACATGTTCCAGGCCAAGTCTTTGCTCTAAGCCATGATTAGGTTCAGAAAGAGAATGAGGAAGTCATTGCATGTACATTTAATTTGTGCGGAGTGTTGGAACACGGTCGTTCTCCGGATCGAAAAAAGAAAGTAATACCCGGTGCAACGGAAGTTTTAAAATTTTATATGGAATGATTCCATATGGGTATCAAATTCCTACGATTAAAATTGAAAACATAAAATTTAAACAATATAAATTTTACCTTAAAATCTCGAAACGAGATTATGAACACCAACAGATTAAACTGCTCTTGTTGTATATCCCAGGAACTAATGAACGAACAATTCTTCAATCAGGTCCACGAACAGAAATTTAATCCCTCTGATAGACTGCACTACAAAGTCTATCAGAAGTTTCTACAAAGAGAAATAACAGATTTGATCTGTTAAACCAGACTGCAAATTCGAAATTCACAGGCTGGAATTTTCGAACTCTGTAGGGGAGGGGGGCGGCCGAATTCTCAAGAGAGGAGGCTCTCTAGGTTTTCGAAATTATGACCTCTCTTGTGTAATTTCTTTACTGCAATAACTTATTTACAATGTGGGCTGCTAACAGCTTAGGGCCCATTAGTCATAAGTTCAAGCCTGACAAGCAAAGCCCGCATGTTCAGAAATTAATATAAAATTCATCGTCACTCAGATTGATAAACCAATTTCACCAATGTGCACAGAAACCATTTCTGCATCTTTTAAAGTCAAGATAAATTTTCTGAATCCGAATTCAGTGGTTTCCAAAAATGTTCATCACTATGTCATTTTAGGAAATCTTACTCCCTCTACTTTTAAATAAGAAGTCCCACTTCTTTATTCACTAAATTTAACTCTTTAAATTTAATTATCTCAACGGGGATTAGAAATCCATTACTTGTGTGACCCTCAATGGTTCAGGGATACAGCTAGTCGTGGGCTCACAACTCCTTGTGACTCGGAACAACAATTTCCGACTTGCCCATCGAATCATGGTAAGAGAGCCTAGCAACATCGCCCCATGATTCCCTAGGTATCACTGATAGTGCCTGCAAGAACCAATAGATTTTGGTTAGCGTACAGTACGGTCCCTTCATCCATATATCCCGATCGAATCAACAACCATTGGTAAATCGAGAGTCGTTCGAGATTCGATAACTATGCAATACATTTTGAAGATCAAATAGTTGTAAGAGTGGGTGCCCAGTGAGCCAACTGTGTGGCTATGGGCTTTGATGACTCTTTGTATAAACAATCTTTTGTTTAATATTATTTACACTTTTATGGCAATGACTTTATATTACTTCATATTGTTATATTGTGATATACTATTGTTGTTTTGATAAAGACCTTGAATATACTATAGTGTATGTAAGATGTGGTAGAACATGGAGATGTCTATCATGAAATACATCTTATAGTCACTGTATATTCTAAAAACCGTTCCTAGTCGATTGAGCCGTCCGATAATAAGGATAAGGATCGCTCGAGTTTGAGACTAGCATTTGCGATGCGGAGTACCACGTTTCATTGGTAGGGAACATGGAGATGTTCGAAGCATGCAAATGGATATTCATAGGATGAATAATCGAACTACCCTATCCGGACTTTCCAAGTGGTTATCACTTATCGAGTGGATAAAGTCCGCGGTTTTGGTTGTACACCATTAGTCCTTACGACTTGAAACATCATGGAGACTCTATATGCTAGTGCTGTGCTTTGACTCGTTTACCGACTCTATGGGGGTCATCAGGTGTCGAGATTGGGTACAGTTACGACACATATAGGAGTCAATGCATTGTTGTCAAGGATTCACCACATACTTGCGAGTGTGGATATCCTATGCGATCTGAGGAGATATTAGTGTGACAAATCTCTGGCCAGAGTACTTGATGTGATTTAAGAAATGGTTTCTTAGTAGCACATGCGATGTCACTAATTTGATCTTCAAGATGTATTGCATAGTTATCGAATCTTGAGCGACTCTCGATATACCAATGGTTGTTGATTCGATCGGGATATATGGATGAAGGGACCGTACTGTACGCTAACCAAAATCTACTGGTTCTTGTAGGCACTATCAGTGATACCTAGGGAATCATGGGGCGATGTTGCTAGGCGCTTTACCTTGATTCGTTGGGCAAGTCGGAAAGTGTTGTTCCGAGTCACAAGGAGTTGTGAGCCCACGGCTAGCTGTATCCCTGAACCATTGAGGGTCACACAGTGTAATGGAGTTTTAATCCCCGTTGAGATAGTTAAATTTAAAGAGTTAAATTTAATGAACTAAGGAGTTGGACTTCTTAAATAAGAGTAAGGGAGTAGGATTTCCTAAAATGACATAGGGATGGACATTTTTGGAAACCACTGAATTCGGATTCAGGAAAATTTATTTTGACTTTAAAATGTGCAGAAATGGTTTCTGTGCACATTGGTGAAATTGGTTCATCGATCGGAGTCACGATGAATTTTATATTAATTTCTGAACGTGCGGGCTTTGCTTGTCGGGCCCTAGCTTATGACTAATGGGCACTAAGGTGTTAGTGGCCTGCATTATAAATAAGTTATTTCAGTACAGAAATTACACAGAACAGGTCATTATTTTGAGAGCAAAATTTCGAACCCTAGCCTCTCTCATAATTAAATCGGCCGAACCCTCCTTGCTCTGTCAGAGAAATTCCGGTCTGTGATTTTTGAATTGCAGCCAGGAATAACGAATCAGATTCGTTTAATCTCTTCGCAGAAAACTTCTGATAGATTTTCTAGTGCAATCTATCAGAGGGATTTAAACCCCATTCGTGGACCTGATTGAAGGAGTTCATCAGTTCCTGGGAGATACAAGAAGCGCAGAGAAATCTGTGTGGTGTCCATTAATCTCGCTTCGAGATTGAAGGTAAAATTTAATTAATTGTTATTTGAATTTTACACACACAATAATTTAATCGTTGAATGGTTGATACCCACACCATGGAATTGTTCCATGATAAAAAAAAAAAAAAAAATTTTCTTCCGCTGCACCGGGTATCAATCGTGATTGATCTGACCGCCAGTAATAACCAACAATAGTGACATCGCATGTGCTACTAGGAAACCAAGTTACCTAAAACACATCATGTACTCTGACCAGAGATTCGTCACACTAATATCTCCTTAGATTTCATAGGATATCCACACTCGCAAGTATGTGGTGAATCCTTGACAACAAAGCATCGACTCCTATATGTGTCGTAACTGTACCCAATCCCGACACCTGATGACCCCAATAGAGTCGGTAAACGAGTCAAAGTAAAGTACTAGCATATAGAGTCTCAATGATGTTTCAAGTAGTAAGGACTAATGGTGTACAACCAAAACCGCGGACTTTATCCACTCGATAAGTGATAACCACTTGGAAAGTCTGGATAGGGTAGTTCAATCATTCATCATATGAATATCCATTTGCATGCTTTGAACATCTCTATGTTCCATACCAATGAAACGTGGTACTCGGCATCGCAAACGCTAGTCTCAATCTCGAGCGATCCTTATCCTTATTAACGGACGGCTCAATTGACTAGGAACTTTTTAGAATATACAGTGATTATAAGATGTGTTTCATGACAGCCATCCCCATGTGCTACCACATCTTACATACACTATAGTATATTCAAGGTCTTCATCTAAACATCTTATAGTATGTCACAACATAATAATATGATAAAAGATAAAGTAAATGCCATTATAAAAGTGTAAATTATATTAAACAAAAGATTGTTTATACATAGAGTCATAAAAGCCCATAGCCACAAGTTGGCTCACCGGGCACCCAATCTTTCAATCTCCCACTTGCCCTAAAGCCAACTAGTCATACTACGTAGTCCCATTGCTTCGCGATGTTTGTCAAATAATGGTCCTGGCAAGGGCTTAGTAAGTGGATCAGCTATATTATCTGCAGAGGCCACTCTCTCGACAGTGATGTCTCCTCTTTCCACGATCTCCCGGATGATGTGGTATTTCCTCAGTACGTGTTTGGATCTTTGATGAGACCTTGGTTCCTTTGCCTGAGCAATGGCACCCATGTTGTCATAGTACACCGGGACTGGACCAATAGCTTCAGGAATAACGCCCAACTCTTGGACGAAATTCCTCATCCAAACTGCCTCTTTAGCAGCAGCTGATGCCGCAATGTATTCTGCCTCAGTGATGGAATCCGCTGTGGTGTCCTGCTTGGAACTCTTCCAAGAGACAGCACCACCATTGAGCATGAACACAAATCCAGAGGTTGAATTCGAGTCATCCACGTCACTTTGGAAGCTAGAGTCGGTATAGCCTTCCAATTTCAGTTCTCTTCCTCCATAAACCATGAATATATTCTTAGTTCTTCTCAAGTACTTAAGAATATCCTTCACGGCTTTCCAATGCATTTGACCGGGATTGGCTTGATATCTGCTCGTGACACTCAGAGCAAATGACACATCCGGTTTGGTAGATATCATCCCATACATGATACTCCCTATGGCTAACGCATATGGTATGTGTGTCATTTTCTCTATCTCTTCGTCACTCTTGGGACACATAGACTTGGATAGAGAGACTCCATGACACATAGGTAGATGTCCTCTCTTGGACTCATCCATTGAAAACCTTTTCAATATAGTGTCAATGTAGGTAGCTTGAGTAAGTCCTATCATTCTCTTAGATCTATCTCTATAGATCTGTATCCCTAGAATATAGGATGCCTCACCCAAATCCTTCATCGAGAATCTACCTGATAACCATATCTTTGTTGACTGCAACATCCCTACATCATTCCCAATGAGTAAGATGTCATCAACATAAAGTACTAAGAATATCACAGCATCCTTAACTACTTTCTTGTACACGCACGGTTCCTCCGGGTTCTTGATGAAACCAAAATCCTTTATTGTTTCATCAAATTTCTGGTTCCAACTTCTTGATGCTTGTTTGAGACCATAGATCGATCTCTGAATCTTGCATACCTTATGCTCGCTTCCCATGGATGTGAATCCCTCGGGCTGCATCATATAGATTTCTTCCTTAATGTTTCCATTAAGAAATGCAGTCTTCACATCCATTTTCCATATCTCATAGTCATACCATGCTGCTATGGCAATAAGAATTCTTATGGACTTGAACATTGCGACTGGTGAAAAAGTTTCATCATAGTCAACTTCTTGTCTTTGAGTATAACCTTTTGCCACCAATCGTGCCTTGTAGGTCAGTACCTTTCCATCAGGACCAAGTTTTCTCTTATAGATCCATTTACACCCTATTGGAACAATTCCATCGGGAGGATCTACTAAAGTCCAAACTTGGTTTGTATGCATCGAATCTATTTCCGACTGCATAGCTTCAAGCCATAAATTCGAATCTGCATCAGAAATTGCTTCCTTGAAGTTTCTTGGATCACATCCAATGTCGGGTTCACTTTGATCCCCTTCAAGAAGAAAACCATATCTAATAGGAGGCCTAGAAGTCCTCTCGGATCTTCTAGTAATAGGCGTGTCAATCAATGGTTCCTGAGGTGTAGGATCATTATTTTGTATCTTGGGTTCTTCTCGAATTTCTTCGAGTTCCATCATCTTGCCTTTCTTATCGAATAAGAACTCCTTCTCCAAGAAGGTGGCATTCCTTGAAACAAACACTTTTGTTTCAGTAGGATGATAGAAATAATATCCGATTGAATTATTCGGATACCCTACAAAATAACATAAGATGGATCGACTATCCAACTTATCTCCCACTGTCTGCTTCACGTAAGCAGGACATCCCCAAATCCTCATGTACGAATACTTAGGAGCTTTGCCATTCCATAACTCGTATGATGTTTTGTTCACTGCTTTAGTGTGAACGTTGTTCAACAAAAATACCGTCGTTTCAAGAGCATAGCCCCAAAACGAAGGTGGGAGCTCAGTGAAGCTCATCATGGATTGAACCATGTCCAACAAAGTTCGATTGCGACGCTCCGAAACACCATTAAGCTGAGGTGTCATAGGAGGAGTCCACTGAGAGAGAATCCCATTCTCTTTTAGATAGCTCAAAAACTCGGTACTCAAGTATTCTCCATCTCGATCTGATCGAAGTGCTTTAATCCTCATACCTAGTTTGTTTTCTACTTCAGCCTTGAATTCTTTGAACTTTTCAAATGATTCAGACTTATATTTCATCAAATATAAGTACCCATACCTAGAATAATCATCAGTAAAGGTAATGAAGTAAGTGTGACCAAATTTTGTACCAATACTAAATGGTCCGCAAACATCCGTATAGATCAAATCCAATAGATTTTGACTACGCTCAGGTTTTCCTTTGAAAGGAGATTTAGTCATTTTTCCTTTCAGGCAGGACTCACAAGTAGCTAGAGAGTTAATATCAGACATATCAAACATGCCCTCTCCCACTAGCTTGTTCATCCTCCTTGATGAAATATGACCTAGCCTAGCATGCCAAAGGTTTGCCGGGTTTTGACTATCGATTTTCCTTTTGTTCGTTGTTACCGGTTTATCAACATAATTTATTGGAACGTCTTTTAATTTTAAGTTATATAGATCGTTTTCAAGTTTTCCATTTCCAATCAAACATTCATTCTTGTAAATATTGCAAATCCCATTCACAAAATTGCAAGAAAAACCATCTCTATCAAGCATAGAAACAGAAATAATGTTTTTAATCAAGTCTGGAACAAATAAAACATCTCTCAAAAGTAACTTAAAATCGTTCTGTAAAATTAAATAAACGTCTCCCATAGCTTTGGCTTCAACTCTAGAACCATTTCCGAGCCTCAGCTGGGTCTCACCCATTCTAAGCTTGCGACTTCTTGTCATCACCTGCAAATCATTGCAAATGTGAGATCCACATCCGATATCCAATACCCAAGAAGTAGTATTAAGTGAAACATTTATTTCAATATAAAACATACCCTTCGCAGTTCGCAACTGCTCTAGATATTCCTTGCAGTTACGTTTCCAATGACCGGGTTTCTTGCAGTGATGGCAAACATCCTTGGACTTTTCCATGTTTGAAGCCTTTGTCTTGTTCTTCTTCTCGGGTTCGGTTTTCTTGGATGGGGCAGAACGTTTCTTACCCTTTGTACTTGGCCCCTTCTTAGCAGAAGAAGAGGAGCCCACCAAGAGAACCGGTTTATCCTTCTTTAAAGTGGCTTCATAATTTACAAGCATATTGACCATCTCTTCAAGGGAGGCCTCTATCTTGTTCATATTGAAATTCACCACAAAACCGTCAAACGATGAAGGAAGAGAGAGAAGTAATAAGTCCACATTGAGTTCATGCTCCAATACCAATTCAAGCGTTACCAACTTCTGAATGAGCCAAATCACGCGTACCCCATGATCACGGACCGAAGTCCTTTCACGCATGCGACATGTCATTAACTCTTTTACAATAGCGAACCTTTCAGCTCTCGATTGAGCCCCAAAAAGTTCCTTGAGTTGTACGTGAATGTCAGCAGCATTCACGGTATCCTCAAATCGCCTTTGGAGTTCATCAGACATCGAAGCTTGCATATAGCATTTGGCCTTGATATCATGGTCCCACCATTTATCAAGTTTGGCCAACTCTTCCGAACTTATATCAGCTGGTGCTTCCTTCGGAGGAGATTTTTTCAACACGTAGAACATCTTCTCCGAGGTCAAGACAATCTTCAACTTACGGAACCATTCCGTATAGTTTGCGCCAGTCAGTTTATTTTGTTCGAGAATAGATAATAGTGGATTGCGCGAATTCATCTTAATGAAATACTAAAAAAAACAGACAATAATCAGTGATTGTTTAATTAATTTACTAAGACATAAAATAGGCGAAATTTATTTTATGAATCTCACAACCACTATTTTAACGATTTTACTACCCTCTAGTGAAAACGAGAAACATTTTCTTTAGTGGGAACATGGAGTTCAATTGACAAACTATAGTCCCGAATAATAACATCCAACCATAATTTTCAAAAGGTAGAGCCCAATTGCTTCCAAAGCAACCTCCATGTTTTTACCTCATGTCCAATAAGGGCCCAATAATATGACGCCATTTATTGTGACATGTCAAGATGACCCATCAATATTAAGTTGTGATGGACGGTCGCCATGTGGATCCCCAATAATATGAGCCAATCCCATGGGAGTTCCATCCAACTTACAACATGTGTCGATCCAATGTACAGCTTTCCGACGAACGGGCCCCCCCAATAATATGAGCCAGACCGTATCCGCGGATAGCATCTCATACATTGATCGTTGATGGAAGGTAGGAACATTTAAACAATATTTAAATTTTCTTTATTTATCTTGATATCAATTTTAAATCATATTTAAAATGAGGGATTTTTAATTTTGAAAATTTGTCTCATCATTTAAAATTTGTATGCTTGCGGGATTCATACAATTTAGTCTAAATATGCATACAACGATAATATCAAATATTATATTTTAGGATGATCGATTCCATTACTAATCGACCCGTGGTTGCCAATCACGAGTCTAAGTCCAATCCTAGGTGATGCAAGTATGCAATGCAATCCTATTACATTGTGCTTCCAATTTAAATTTTTTCAGTCTTTATCATTGTTTGCTGGTCCTACCTCCATCTTCAAAAACTCCCACTATTTCTAGTGAATTTACAATAAATTACTATGATAAATAAAGGGATACATTGTAGGGGTGGGAACGGGCCATAAACCAGGCCCACTTTATTACAAATGATAAAATCAAATTTGGGCCATAAACCAGACCCATTAATAAAACCCAACAATCAATAATAAAGTCAAATGTAAACAACCTAACATACACCTATAATATTGGTCATGGCAATCGATCATCCTTATCCAATAATATTTAATTCAAAAATTAATTTATTGGATATCATGCAATGGCAATAAATATAAATAGATAAAATCATATTTCATACATAAAATCTTATTTTATATATAAAATCATATTTTATCTAGTTTATCCATAAAATCATATTTTACATATAAAATCCAATTTTATACATAAAATCATATTTTATTATCAATTGTACCAAAATCAATAATTAAAGATTTAATTTATGGGATTAAATTTATAAATTTCCAAAATTCAAAATTTATCCAAAAATTAATTTTCTTAAAAATTTTTGGCTCAAACAATTTTGACCCATTGCCTCGTGGACCAACTGAAACAATTTTCAATCGGGCCAAAAACTGGGCCCAAAACCATTTTGGGCTAGAATTCATAATTCACGAAAAATTTAATTTTTAATAATAAAAAAAAATTTCTGGGCAGCCCGGGACCCGTCGCTGGGCCGCTCCATGCGGCCCAGCTGCGCGGGCTAGGGCAACGCTTGCCCTAGCTTGCGCAGGGCTGCTGCGTGCAGCCCATCTGCGCGCAGGGCTGCACGCGGCGCTGCTCGCTGCCTTCGGGCAGCGAGCAGCCCCGAAAATATATATATTTTTTTCTTTTCCGTTTTATTTTTCTGAAAAATCGAGGCTTTGTACAATCGATAAAATTTTAATCGTAAAATCCGAGAACATCCTGGCTCTGATACCACTGTTAGAACACGGTCGTTCTCCGGATCGAAAAAGAAAGTAATACCCGGTGCAGCGGAAGTTTTAAAATTTTATATGGAACGATTCCATATGGGTATCAAATTTCTACGATTAAAATTGATAACACAAAATTTAAACAATATAAATTTTACCTTAAAATCTCGAAGCAAGATTATGGACACCAACAGATTAAACTGCTCTTGTTGTATATCCCAGGAACTGATGAACGAACAATTCTTCAATCAGGTCCACGAACAGAAATTTAATCCCTCTGATAGACTGCACTATAAAGTCTAT
Organism: Henckelia pumila; assembly: GCF_033568475.1. Classification (NCBI taxonomy): domain Eukaryota; kingdom Viridiplantae; phylum Streptophyta; class Magnoliopsida; order Lamiales; family Gesneriaceae; genus Henckelia; species Henckelia pumila. The sequence continues at coordinate 90,049,587 of NC_133123.1, read as the reverse complement.
CAGAAGTTTCTACGAAGAGAAATAACAGATTTGATCTGTTAAACCAGACAGCAAATTCGAAATTCACAGGCTGGAATTTTCGAACTCTGTAGGGGAGGGGGGCGGCCGAATTCTCAAGAGAGGAGGCTCTCTAGGTTTTCGAAATTATGACCTCTCTTGTGTAATTTCTGTACTGCAATAACTTATTTATAATGTGGGCTGCTAACAGCTTAGGGCCCATTAGTCATAAGTTCAAGCCTGACAAGCAAAGCCCGCATGTTCAGAAATTAATATAAAATTCATCGTGACTCAGATTGATAAACCAATTTCACCAATGTACACAGAAACCATTTATGCATCTTTTAAAGTCAAGATAAATTTTCTGAATCCGAATTTAGTGATTTCCAAAAATGTCCATCACTATGTCATTTTAGAAAATCTTACTCCCTCTACTTTTAAATAAGAAGTCTCACTTCTTTATTCACTAAATTTAACTCTTTAAATTTAATTATCTCAACGGGGATTAGAAATCCATTACTTGTGTGACCCTCAATGGTTCAGGGATACAGCTAGCTGTGGGCTCACAACTCCTTGTGACTCGGAACAACAATTTCCGACTTGCCCATCGAATCAAGGTAAGAGCGCCTAGAAACATCGCCCCATGATTCCCTAGGTATCACTGATAGTGCCTGCAAGAACCAATAGATTTTTGTTAGCGTACAGTACGGTCCCTTCATCCATATATCCCGATCGAATCAACAGCCATTGGTAAATCGAGAGTCGTTCGAGATTCGATAACTATGCAATACATCTTGAAGATCAAATAGTGACATCGCATGTGCTACTAGGAAACCAAGTAACCTAAAACACATCATGTACTCTGGCCAGAGATTCGTCACACTAATATCTCCTCAGATTGCATAGGATATCCACACTCGCAAGTATGTGGTGAATCCTTGACAACAAAGCATCGACTCCTATATGTGTCATAACTGTACCCAATCCCGACACCTGATGACCCCAATAGAGTCGGTAAACGAGTCAAAGTAAAGTACTAGCATATAGAGTCTCAATGATGTTTCAAGTAGTAAGGACTAATGGTGTACAACCAAAACCGCGGACTTTATCCACTCGATAAGTGATAACCACTTGGAAAGTCTGGATAGGGTAGTTCAATCATTCATCATATGAATATCCATTTGCATGCTTTGAACATCTCTATGTTCCATACCAATGAAACGTGGTACTCGGCATCGCAAACGCTAGTCTCAATCTCGAGCGATCCTTATCCTTATTAACAGACGGCTCAATTGACTAGGAACTGTTTAGAATATACAGTGATTATAAGATGTGTTTCATGACAGCCATCCCCATGTGCTACCACATCTTACATACACTATAGTATATTCAAGGTCTTCATCTAAACATCTTATAGTATGTCACAACATAATAATATGATAAAAGATAAAGTAAATGCCATTATAAAAGTGTAAATTATATTAAACAAAAGATTGTTTATACATAGAGTCATAAAAGCCCATAGCCACATGTTGGCTCACCGGGCACCCACTCTTTCACGGAGTTCCTATTTTGTTCTCATAGATACTGGTGCATCGCATTCGTTTGTTTCAGCACAATTCGCTAAGCGTCATAGATTGTCGTACATATCTATAGACGTAGTACTGTCAGTGTCTACTCCGAGTGGTAATTCGGCTTTGGCAAAACGTTTAGTCTTGGGTTGTACTTTAGACTTTGAGGGCTCTGAGTTGTTAAAGAATATTTTGATTCTAACGATGGAGGACTTTGATTGTATCATGGGTATCGATGTTTTGACCTATTATAGAGCTACTTTGGATTGTTACCAAAATGTTGTTCAGTTTTGTCCAAGTGAGGGGGATAGTTGGTTATCCTATGGAGAGGGATTGCGACCCTTTATGCCTCTGGTTTCAACTCTGAGGGCTTGTCATGCTTTAGAGGCGAGTGGGGAAGGCTAACTTATCTATGCGATTGATGCATCCACAGCAAGCAGGATAGTAGAGGAGTTACCAGTGGTTCTTGAGTATCCAGATGTTTTTTCGGATGAGATTCCAGGATTTCTTCCAGTTAGAGAAGTAGAGTTCGAGATTGAACTTGTGCCAGGTACGACACCAATTTCTCATGAGTCTTATTGTCTAGCACCAACAGAGATGAGGAAATTGCAGCAGCAACTGCAAGATTTGTTGGATAAGGGTTATATTCGACCGAGCGTTTCACGTTGGGGAGCGCTAGTCCTTTTCGTGAAGAAAAAAGATTGTTCTATGCGTCTCTATATTGACTACAAACAGTTGAACCGAGCTACAGTTACAAAAAAGTATCCTTTGCTACGGATTGATGATTTGTTCAACCAACTTCAGGGTACCTCTATGTACTCCAAGATTGATCTGAAGTCAGGTTATCATCAATTTTTTTTTAAGAAAAGCCCCTGTTGTGGCGGGGTGTTAGGCAGATCCCTACTTGTTTATTATAAAAGGAAAAAAAGAAGTAAAAGAGAGGGATACTAGGCCAATACCTCTCAAGAAATCATTAAAACTCAAGCAAATTTCAATCTAGTTCTAATGTAAGGAAGACCATACCTATCTAAGTTACAAATTCCTCTCAATCTACCGGTAATCTTCCCCTGTATTAGAATGGCCGAACTATTCTTACCCATATTGCCGAGCTCGTTAGCTGCAACATTGGCTTCCCTATACACATGACACTTTAACACTTGGAAATAATATACACTGAATATCAATCAAGATATTGGTAAGATCCTAGAAAGTAACATCTGCATAAATAATATTTAGAGATTTCATCGAATCAATCTCTAACCACAGAGGAAAATAATTGTTCTCCTTATAAATAGTAAGTCCCCAAGAAATCGCAACCAACTTTGCTCTGATGTTAGAACCCATCTGATTGTGCTCATGAAAAGCCAGAATTGGTTGTCCCAAATGATCTATAATGATACCTCCAATGGCCAACGCTCCACCATCCTTAGAACAACCATCCGTGTTAAGTTTGTACCATCCCACCGATGGAGATACCCATTTAACAACCTAAATTGTCAATCTCCTACTACAAGAATAACTCACGCCAAGAAAACTCGCCACATTCTCAACATATTTCCAATGATGCATGCGAGGGACTCCAGATTTCGAAAGGAGAACAATGTGTTCATTCAAGTTTCTGATGATCCTATCTGCTGAAACAAAACTGCCTTTGTGCCTGAACTCATTACGCGACTTCTAGAGAAATAAAATAATTAAGAACGATATAACTTCACGCACATGCCCCTTCCTCTTCCAGTTATTCTTCAAGTGACAATTGCCATGGGTGACTGAACTCCAAAAATGGATGAGCAGTAAGCCCACACCGAAGCTTCCAGGGGTCCCGAAGAAAATAGATGATCAAATGTTTCCCGCTCGTGGCAAAAATGACATAAAGAGGCAAACGATGTACCCTTAGATTGCAAAATATTATCAACCGAAAATCTACGGAAATACCATCTCCAACATAAAAATGACATCGAAGCTCTCAAAATTTTCGACCATCCTTTTTCAAACCATTCAATAATCGGCTTCCTAGCCCTGATCTGCTCCCAAACAGACTTCGTAAAAAATTCTCCGTTAGAAGTATGCTTCCAAAGAGCCCCATGTCTTGCCAAATGTTGAATTCCTATAGTCAAAATTCTATCCTTGATATCCGGAGGGACAACTACTAAAATGCGGTCCACGTTCCATTTACGATTCGTGATGAACCAACTAACTAATATTCTGTTAGACATACCCTAAGGTGGGACAATGTTAGCTAACCGGCCATCAGGAACCAAGAATCAAACCAAAAACTCATATTTCCAGCCCCAATTCTCCAGCCCATCCCATTATCTGTGATATCCCGAACATTCAACATCCTCCTCCAAGTAGGAGAAAAAAATTGTTTTAGATGAACCACTGCCGACAACTATTTTTGACAATATCTCGCATGAAGATATCTGCTCCAAATCGAATCCATTGTCCTGAATCGATACCACAATTTAATAGAAAATGCCATAACCAAAATTTTTAAATCTCCTAATACCAAGACCCACCCCCTTCTAAGACCCGTAGACAAAGTTTATTCCAAGATATCCAGTGAGTCATTGCAGCCCTGGTTTTGAACCCCACAGGAATTTAGAATAATGCATTTCGAGTCGATGGATCACCGTACCTGGTGGTTGAAAAATGTGAAAAAAATAGACAGGTATGGAGCAAAGGACACTATTAATCAACAATAGCCGACTCCCAAACGATAAAGTTCCCAAATTCCATCCCTGTAGTTTTATGTTTGCAATGGCAATGATGTTCTGGAAATAAGAGCTTTTTCTCGGGCATAAAAAAATAGGAGCACCCAAATATCGGACGGGAAAAATACCCTCACCAAATCTTGTGATAGAATAGAATTTCCCCTTCATCTCCTCACTACAAGAGCTCGAGGATATCACCACACTTTTGGCATTACTGATTAGTTGACCCGAACAATCCTGATAATGATATGGAAACTTCCAGAGCCATTTAATATTCCTAACCGCACCATTAGAAATTATCATGATGTCGTCAGCATAAGCCAGATGAAAAACTCCACAAGGCCAACTAGTGTGGTATATCATCAGTGGATATCTATTAAAAAGACTATCCAAACCCCTGGATAAGTATTCTGCCGCCAGTAGGATATTGTCAGAAATGAGTCTACCAACTACAAATCCACTCTGGGTCGGAGAAATTATTCAACCTAGAATATTCCTCATACTAATAGCCAAGAGCTTACTGATAATTTTATTTACCACATTACAAAAACTACTTGGCCTGAAATCTGCCCAAGTCTGTGCACTAGCCACCTTCGGGATGAGAATAATAGTTTTGGCTGTGAACGCTCTTGGTAGAGGCTCTCCCTGCATGAACTCCTGAACAGCCTCTAACAGATCCATCTTAATAATATCCCAATAATGCTGTAAAAACCCTGCTGAAAATCCATCAAGACCAGCCGCACTATCTGCATTCAAAGATTTAATGCATTCAAAGACCTCATCCTCCGTAATATCACCCAACAATTGCACATAATCGTCCTCAGTAATGAGAGATTGAATAAAGCTCAAATCTGATTTATTTAAGGCTGTGTATTTGCCATGAATAAGAGCCTCGAAATATCAGGCACCCGACTCTTGTATATCCATGGCAATCTCCAGCGCAATACCATCCTCCCAGATACGATAAATTTTATTACCCGACCTCCGCCGATTCACCATATTATGGAATATTTTGGTGTTTCTCTCTCCCTCTGTCTTCCACTTACAAGCTGTTTTTTTCTTCCAAAAAGTCTCCTCCATAGACAATCCCAAGGACAGCTTTGACTTAGCCAGAGAAAGGTCCTCTATATTAAGATCAATAGGATCCCTCTAAAAAACAAGTTCTGACTCTGCTACACCATTTTACAACTCCCAAACATTATCTAAAAAATTACTGAAAACATCTATATTCCACCCTTTCACGTGTTGCTTAAGCCGTTTAAGTTTAATAACCATACGAAACAAACCTCTCTCCGAGCAAGGGAGATTCCAGTTCATTATAACAGTCTGCAAAAAGTTATCATGCAACAACCACATATTCTAAAACTTGAAGGATGAAAGAGGCTTAGGCAAAAAAGGAGCAGATATCTGCAACAGGCAGTGATCTGAAGAACCTCTATGGAGATGCTCAACCTTGAAGGAACTGAAAAATTCTCTTATTAGTCCAAGTAAAACTGGAACCCACATATCCTGCATCAATCAAACTATCATCGACAATAAATTTTGAAACATCAAGCATACCTGCTGGCCTGCGGACCAAACCCAAAGAGTGTTAAAGAGGGTATGCAATAACATTGAAGTCACCTTCGACGATCCATGGGCAGCCCCCATCAGGTTTCGAATTCAGCAACCCCTTCCATAAAGGAAACCTCAAATTCCTATCGCACTTCGCATACACAATCGAATAATATATATCCACCGGAAACAACGTAGAAGACAGTTTCAGATGAAGAAACTGTTCATGATCAACCAAAACTTCTTGAACTACGTCTCTATCATATAAAAACCAAATTTTGTTGCTGGAATTTGCTATCACATCCGAGAAGCCAAATAATCTAGGCATCAACACTGAAACCAACTGTCTCGTTGGCTCAAGGATCACCACAAACAATAACTTATGCATTTTTTTAAGAAGCTTGATTCTTCTTTGATCAGAAATATTTCCAATCCCTCTAATATTCCAAATTAAACAATGCATGGAGAAAGATGAGAAGCAACAGTACCTTCAAGTTTAGTATTACCTCTGGTTTCCATGAAAGGAACCGATTTATTTCTTTTGGGAGGTCTTCCAAGTCCACGCTTAGTGGAAGTATCCAATTTTTTCTGACGGTCAACACCCAGCCCCACCTTCTCATTAATTTAAGTAGTTTTCAACACTGAACCACCCCCAAAAACTGCCTATAATGAAAGAGTGGGTGTCCGGTGAGCCAACTTATGGTTAAGGTCTTTGATGACTCTTTGTATAAACAATCTTTTGTTTAATATAATTTACACTTTTATTAATGGCAATGACTTTATCTTTCTTCATATTGTTATATTGTGATATACTATTGTTGTTTTGATAAAGACCTTGAATATACTATAGTGTATGTAAGATGTGGTAGAACATGGGGATGTCTATCATAAAACACATCTTATAGTCACTGTATATTCTAAACTGTTCCTAGTCGATTGAGCCGTCCGATAATAAGGATAAGGATCGCTCGAGTTTGAGACTAGCATTTACGATGCAGAGTACCACGTTTCATTGGTAAGGAACATGGAGATGTTCGAAGCATGCAAATGGATATTCATACGATGAATGATCGAACTACACTATCCGGACTTTCCAAGTGGTTATCACTTATCGAGTGGATAAAGTCCGCGGTTTTGGTTGTACACCATTAGTCCTTACTACTTGAAACATCATTGAGACTCTATATGCTAGTACTGTGCTTTGACTCGTTTACCGACTCTATTGGGGTCATCAGGTGTCGGGATTGGGTACAGCTACAACACATATAGGAGTCGATGCTTTGTTGTCAAGGATTCACCACATACTTGCGAGTGTGGATATCCTATGCGATCTGAGGAGATATTAGTGTGACGAATCTCTGGCTAGAGTACATGATGTGTTTTAAGAAATGGTTTCTTAGTAGCACATGCGATGTCACTATTTGATCTTCAAGATGTATTGCATAGTTATCGAATCTCGAACGACTCTCGATATACCAATGGTTGTTGATTCGATCGGGATATATGGATGAAGAGACCGTACTGTACGCTAACCAAAATCTATTGGTTCTTGCAGGCACTATCAGTGATACCTAGGGAATCATGGGGCGATGTTGCTAGGCGCTCTTACCATGATTCGATGGGCAAGTCGGAAATTGTTTTTCCGAGTCACAAGGAGTTGTGAGCCCACGGCTAGCTGTATCCCTGAACCATTGAGGGTCACACAGAGTAATGGATTTTTAATCCCCGTTGAGATAGTTAAATTTAAAGAGTTAAATTTAATGAACAAAGAAGTTGGACTTCTTAATTATGAGTAAGGGAGTAAGATTTCCTAAAATGACATAGGGATGGGTATTTTTGGAAATCACTGAATTCGAATTCAGAAAAATTTATCTTGACTTTAAAAGGTGCAGAAATGGTTTCTTTGCACATTGGTGAAATCGATTTATCAATCGGAGTCACGATGAATTTTATATTAATTTCTGAACATGCAGGCTTTGCTTGTCGGGCTTGAACTTATGACTAATGGGCCCTAAGCTGTTAGTGGCCTACATTTTAAATAAGTTATTGCAGTACAGAAATTACACACAACAGGTCACAATTTTTGAAAACCCTAGTATTTTTCTCTCAATAGGGGCCGCCCCCTTTCTCCCCTCTGCTCGGAAAATCCAGTATGTGAATTTTGAATTGCAGTCTGGTTTAACGGATCAAATTCGTTAATCTCTTCGTAGAAACTTCTGATAGATTTTCTAGTGCAATCTATCAGAGGGATTAAATATCCGTTCGTGGACCTGATTGAAGAACAGTTCGTCCATCAGTTCCAGGGATATACAACAAGAGCAGAGCAATCTGTTGGTGTCCAAAATCTCGATTCGAAATTAAAGGTAAAAATTTATAATTGTTATTTAATTTTTACACACACAATTTAATCGTAAGGTTTTGATACCCACTATGGAATCGTTCCATATAAAATTTTTAACCTTCCGCTGCACCGGGTATCAATCCTGATTGATCTGATCGCCGCGTTCTCCAACAGTGGTATCAGAGCCAGATTGCTCAGATCAAGCGATTAAATTAATCGATTGTACAAAAATTTCTAAACCTCGGTTTTTGAAACAAAATAAATATTTTAAAAAAAAATATATATATATATTTCGGGCAAAAACCCGGGCAGCGATTGGATCGCTGCCCGGGGGGGGGGGGGGGCCGCGATGGTCGCTGCCCTGCGCAGCGCTAGGCGCTGCCCAGCGCAGCGCAGGGCAGCGCTCGGCGCTGCCCAGCCCGACCCCAGTAGGGCGCGGGCAGCCCGAGAATGTCCCGGGCGGCCCGCGGGAAAAATTAATTTTTTAATTTTTAAATTAAATTTTAATATGTTAAAATTCTATAGTTTGTCAAATTAAATTTGGAAGCAATTGGGCTCTACCATTTGAAAATTATGGTTGGCTGATATTATTCGGGACCATAGTTTGTCAATTGGACTCCATGTTCTCACTAAGGAAAACAGTTTCCCGTTTTCACTAGAGGGTAGTGAAATCGTTAAAATAGTGGGAGTCAGATTCATAAAATAAATTTCGCCTATTTTATGTCTTAGTAAATTAATTAAACAATCACTGATATTTGTCTGTTTCTTTTCAGTATTTCATAAAGATGAATTCGCGTAATCCACTTTTCTCGATCCTCGAACAAAATAAATTGACTGGCGCAAACTATACGGAATGGTTCCGTAAGTTGAAGATTGTCTTGACTTCGGAGAAGATGCTCTACGTGTTAGAAAAATCTCCTCCGAAGGAAGCACCAGCTGACATAAGTCCGGAAGAGTTAGCCAAACTTGATACATGGTGGGACCATGATATCAAGGCCAAATGGTATATGCAAGCCTCGATGTCTGATGAACTCCAGAGGCGATTTGAGGACACCGTGAATGCTGCTGACATTCACGTACAACTCAAGGAACTTTTTGGGGCTCAATCGAGGGCTGAAAGGTTCGCTACTGTAAAGGAGCTAATGACGTATCGCATGCGTGAAGGGACTTCGGTCCGTGATCATGGGGTACGAGTGATTTGGCTCATACAGAAGTTGGTAACCCTTGATTTGGTGTTGGAGCATGAACTCAACGTGTACTTACTACTTCTGTCTCTTCCTTCTTCGTTTGACGGATTTGTGGTGAATTTCAATATGAACAAGATAGAGGCCTCTCTTGAAGAGATGGTCAATATGCTTGTGACATATGAATCCACATTAAAGAAGGATAAACCGGCATTCTTGGTGGGCTCCTCTTCTTCTGCTAAGAAGGGGCCAAGTACAAAGGGTAAGAAACGTTCTGCCCCACCCAAGAAAATCGAACCCGAGAAGAAGTACAAGACAAAGGCTTCAAACATGGAAAAATCCAAGGATGTTTGCCATTACTGCAAGAAGCCCGGTCATTGGAAGCGTAACTGCAAGGAATATCTAGAGCAGTTGCGAACTGCGAAGGGTATGTTCTATATTGAAATAAATGTTTCACTTAATACTACTTCTTGGGTATTGGATACCGGATGTGGATCTCACATTTGCAATGATTTGCAGGTGATGACAAGAAGTCGCAGGCTTAGAATGGGTGAGACCCAGCTGAGGCTCGAAAATGGTTCCAGAGTTGAAGCTAAAGCTGTGGGAGATGTTTATTTATTTTTGCAGAACGGTTTTAAGTTACTTTTAAGAGATGTTTTATTTGTTCCGGATTTGATTAAAAACATTATTTCTGTTTCTATGCTTGATAGAGATGGTTATTCTTGCAATTTTGTGAATGAGATTTGCAATATTTACAAGAATGAATGTTTGATTGGAAATGGACAACTTGATAACGATCTATACAACTTAAAACTAAAAGACGTTCCAATAAATTATGTTGATAAACCGGCAACAACAAACAAAAGGAAAATCGATAGTCAAAACCCGGCAAACCTTTGACATGCTAGGCTAGGTCATATTTCCTCAAGGAGGATGAACAAGCTAGTGGGAGAGGGCATGTTTGATATGTCTGATATTAACTCTCTACCTACTTGTGAATCCTGCCTGAAAGGAAAAATGACTAAATCTCCTTTTAGGGGGAAAACCGAGCGTAGTCAAAATCTGTTGGATTTGATCCATACAGATGTTTGTGGTCCATTTAGAGTTGGTACTCAATATGGCCACACCTACTTCATTACCTTTACTGATGATTATTCTAGGTATGGGTATTTATATTTAATGAAATATAAGTCTGAAGCATTTGAAAAGTTCAAAGAATTCAAGGCTGAAGTAGAAAACAAGATAGGTAAAAGTATTAAAGCACTTCGATCGGATCGAGGTGGAGAATACTTAAGTACCGAGTTTTTGGACTATCTAAAAGAGAATGGGATTCTCTCTCAGTGGACTCCTCCTATGACACCACAGCTTAATGGTGTATCGGAGCGTCGTAATCGAACTTTGTTGGACATGGTTCGGTCCATGATGAGCTTCACTGAGCTTCCACCTTCGTTTTGGGGCCATGCGCTTGAAACGGCGGTATTGTTGTTGAACAACGTCCACACTAAAGCAGTGGACAAAACACCATACGAGTTATGGAATGGCAAAGCTCCTAAGTATTCGTACTTTAGGATTTGGGGATGTCCTGCTTACGTGAAGCGGACAGTGGGAGATAAGTTGGATAGTCGATCCAGCTTATGTTATTTTGTAGCGTATCCGAAGAATTCAATCGGATATTATTTCTATTATCTTGCTGAAACAAAGGTGTTTGTTTCAAGGAATGCCACCTTCTTGGAGAAGGAGTTCTTATTGGATAAGAAAGGCGAGATGATGGAACTCGAAGAAATTCGAGAAGAACCCGAAATACAAAATAACGATCCTACACCTCAGGAACCATTGATAGACACGCCTGTACCTAGAAGATCCGAGAGGACTTCTAGACCTCCTATTCGATATGGTCTTCTTCTTGAAGGGGATCAAGATGAACCCGATGTTGGATGTGATCCAAGAAACTTCAAGGAAGCAATTTCTGATGCGGATTCAAATTTATGGCTTGAAGCTATGCAGTCGGAAATAGATTCGATGCATACAAACCAAGTTTGGTCTTTAGTAGATCCTCCCGATGGAATTGTTCCAATAGGGTGTAAATGGATCTACAATAGAAAGCTTGGGCCTGATGGTAAGGTATTGACCTACAAGGCGCGATTGGTGACGAAAGGTTATACTCAAAGACAAGGAGTTGACTATGATGAAACCTTTTCACCAGTTGCAATGTTCAAGTCCATAAGAATCCTTATTGTCATAGCTTCTTGGTATGACTATGAGATATGGCAAATGGATGTGAAGACTGCTTTTCTTAATGGAGACATTAAGGAAGAAATCTATATGAAGCAGCCTGAGGGTTACACATCCATGGGAAGCGAGCATAAGGTATGCAAGCTTCAGAGATCAATTTATGGTCTAAAACAAGCATCAAGAAGTTGGAACCAGAAATTTGATGAAACAATAAAGGATTTTGGTTTCATCAAGAACCCGGAGGAACCATGCGTGTACAAGAAAGTAGTTAAGGATGCTGTGACATTCTTAGTACTTTATGTTGATGACATCCTACTCATTGGGAATGACGTAGGGATGTTGCAGTCAACAAAGATATGGTTATCAGGTAGATTCTCGATGAAGGATTTGGGTGAGGCATCCTATATTCTAGGGATACATATCTATAGAGATAGATCTAAGAGAATGATAGGACTCACTCAATCAACCTACATCGACACCATATTGAAACGGTTTTCAATGGATGGGTCCAAGAGAGGACATCTACCCATGTGTCATGGAGTTTCTCTATCCAAGTCTATGTGTCCCAAGACGGATGAAGAGATAGAGAAAATGACACATGTACCATATGTGTCAGCCATAGGTAGTATCATGTATGGGATGATATCTACCAGACCGGATGTAGCATTTACTCTGAGTGTCACGAGCAGATATCAAGCTAATCCCGGTCAAATGCATTGGAAAGCCGTGAAGGACATTCTTAAGTAATTACGAAGGACTAAGAATATGTTCATGGTATATGGAGGAAGAGAACTAAAATTGGAAGGCTATACCGACTCTAGCTTCCAAAGTGACGTGGATGACTCGAAGTCAACCTCTGGATTTGTGTTCATGCTCAATGGCGGTGCTGTCTCTTGGAAAAGTTCCAAGCAGGACACCACAGCGGAGTCCACCACTGAGGCAGAATACATTACAGCATCAGCTGCTGCTAAAGAGGCCGTTTGGATGAGGAATTTCGTCCAAGAGTTGGGTGTAATTCCTGAAGTTGTTGGTCCAGTCCCGGTGTACTGTGACAACACGGGTGCCGTTGCTCAGGAAAAGGAACCAAGGTCTCATCAATGATCCAAACACGTACTGAGGAAATACCACATCATCCGGGAGATTGTGGAAAGAGAAGACATCACTGTCGAAAGAGTGGCCTCTGCAGACAATATCGCTGATCCACTTACTAAGCCCTTGCCAGGACCATTATTTGACAAACATCGCGAAGCAATGGGTCTACGTAGTATGACTAGTTGGCTTTAGGGCAAGTGGGAGATTGAAAGAGTGGGTGCCCGGTGAGCCAACTTGTGGCTAAGGGCTTTGATGACTCTTTGTATAAACAATCTTTTGTTTAATATAATTTACACTTTTATTAATGGCAATGACTTTATCTTTCTTCATATTGTTATATTGTGATATACTATTGTTGTTTTGATAAAGACCTTGAATATACTATAGTGTATGTAAGATGTGGTAGAACATGGGGATGTCTATCATGAAACACATCTTATAGTCACTGTATATTCTAAACTGTTCCTAGTCGATTGAGCCGTCCGATAATAAGGATAAGGATCGCTCGAGTTTGAGACTAGCATTTGCGATGCAGAGTACCACGTTTCATTGGTAAGGAACATGGAGATGTTCGAAGCATGCAAATGGATATTCATACGATGAATGATCGAACTACTCTATCCGGACTTTCCAAGTGGTTATCACTTATCGAGTGGATAAAGTCCGCGGTTTTGGTTGTACACCATTAGTCCTTACTACTTGAAACATCATTGAGACTCTATATGCTAGTACTGTGCTTTGACTCGTTTACCGACTCTATTTGGGTCATCAGGTGTCGGGATTGGGTACAGTTACAACACATATAGGAGTCGATGCTTTGTTGTCAAGGATTCACCACATACTTGCGAGTGTGGATATCCTATGCGATCTGAGGAGATATTAGTGTGACGAATCTCTGGCCAGAGTACATGATGTGTTTTAAGAAATGGTTTCTTAGTAGCACATGCGATGTCACTATTTGATCTTCAAGATGTATTGCATAGTTATCGAATCTCGAACGACTCTCGATATACCAATGGTTGTTGATTCGATCAGGATATATGGATGAAGGGACCGTACTGTACGCTAACCAAAATCTATTGGTTCTTGCAGGCACTATCAGTGATACCTAGGGAATCATGGTTTCAACGTGGACTTACTACTTCTGTCTCTTCCTTCTTCGTTTGACGGATTTGTGGTGAATTTCAATATGAACAAGATAGAGGCCTCCCTTGAAGAGATGGTCAATATGCTTGTGACATATGAATCCACATTAAAGAAGGATAAACCGGCTTTCTTGGTGGGCTCCTCTTCTTCTGCTAAGAAGGGTCCAAGTACAAAGGGTAAGAAACGTTCTGCCCCACCCAAGAAAATCGAACCCGAGAAGAAGTACAAGACAAAGACTTCAAACATGGAAAAATCCAAGGATGTTTGCCATTACTGCAAGAAGCCCGGTCATTGGAAGCGTAACTGCAAGGAATATCTAGAGCAGTTGCGAACTGCGAAGGGTATGTTCTATATTGAAATAAATGTTTCACTTAATACTAATTCTTGGGTATTGGATACCGGATGTGGATCTCACATTTGCAATGATTTGTAGGTGATGACAAGAAGTCGCAGGCTTAGAATGGGTGAGACCCAGCTGAGGCTCGAAAATGGTTCCAGAGTTGAAGCTAAAGCTGTGGGAGATGTTTATTTATTTTTGCAGAACGGTTTTAAGTTACTTTTAAGAGATGTTTTATTTGTTCCGGATTTGATTAAAAACATTATTTCTGTTTCTATGCTTGATAGAGATGGTTATTCTTGCAATTTTGTGAATGTGATTTGCAATATTTACAAGAATGAATGTTTGATTGGAAATGGACAACTTGATAACGATCTATACAACTTAAAACTAAAAGACGTTCCAATAAATTATGTTGATAAACCGGCAACAACAAACAAAAGGAAAATCGATAGTCAAAACCCGGCAAACCTTTGACATGCTAGGCTAGGTCATATTTCCTCAAGGAGGATGAACAAGCTAGTGGGAGAGGGCATGTTTGATATGTCTGATATTAACTCTCTACCTACTTGTGAATCCTGCCTGAAAGGAAAAATGACTAAATCTCCTTTTAGGGGGAAACCCGAGCGTAGTCAAAATCTGTTGGATTTGATCCATACAGATGTTTGTGGTCCATTTAGAGTTGGTACTCAATATGGCCACACCTACTTCATTACCTTTACTGATGATTATTCTAGGTATGGGTATTTATATTTAATGAAATATAAGTCTGAAGCATTTGAAAAGTTCAAAGAATTCAAGGCTGAAGTAGAAAACAAGATAGGTAAAAGTATTAAAGCACTTCGATCGGATCGAGGTGGAGAATACTTAAGTACCGAGTTTTTGGACTATCTAAAAGAGAATGGGATTCTCTCTCAGTGGACTCCTCCTATGACACCACAGCTTAATGGTGTATCGGAGCGTCGTAATCGAACTTTGTTGGACATGGTTCGGTCCATGATGAGCTTCACTGAGCTTCCACCTTCGTTTTGGGGCTATGCGCTTGAAACGGCGGTATTGTTGTTGAACAACGTCCACACTAAAGCAGTGGACAAAACACCATACGAGTTATGGAATGGCAAAGCTCCTAAGTATTCGTACTTTAGGATTTGGGGATGTCCTGCTTACGTGAAGCGGACAGTGGGAGATAAGTTGGATAGTCGATCCAGCTTATGTTATTTTGTAGCGTATCCGAAGAATTCAATCGGATATTATTTCTATTATCCTGCTGAAACAAAGGTGTTTGTTTCAAGGAATGCCACCTTCTTGGAGAAGGAGTTCTTATTGGATAAGAAAGGCGAGATGATGGAACTCGAAGAAATTCGAGAAGAACCCGAAATACAAAATAACGATCCTACACTTCAGGAACCATTGATAGACACGCCTGTACCTAGAAGATCCGAGAGGACTTCTAGACCTCCTATTCGATATGGTCTTCTTCTTGAAGGGGATCAAGATGAACCCGATGTTGGATGTGATCCAAGAAACTTCAAGGAAGCAATTTCTGATGCGGATTCAAATTTATGGCTTGAAGCTATGCAGTCGGAAATAGATTCGATGCATACAAACCAAGTTTGGTCTTTAGTAGATCCTCCCGATGGAATTGTTCCAATAGGGTGTAAATGGATCTACAATAGAAAGCTTGGGCCTGATGGTAAGGTATTGACCTACAAGGCGCGATTGGTGGCGAAAGGTTATACTCAAAGACAAGGAGTTGACTATGATGAAACCTTTTCACCAGTTGCAATGTTCAAGTCCATAAGAATCCTTATTGTCATAGCTTCTTGGTATGACTATGAGATATGGCAAATGGATGTGAAGACTGCTTTTCTTAATGGAGACATTAAGGAAGAAATCTATATGAAGCAGCCTGAGGGTTACACATCCATGGGAAGCGAGCATAAGGTATGCAAGCTTCAGAGATCAATTTATGGTCTAAAACAAGCATCAAGAAGTTGGAACCAGAAATTTGATGAAACAATAAAGGATTTTGGTTTCATCAAGAACCTGGAGGAACCATGCGTGTACAAGAAAGTAGTTAAGGATGCTGTGACATTCTTAGTACTTTATGTTGATGACATCCTACTCATTGGGAATGACGTAGGGATGTTGCAGTCAACAAAGATATGGTTATCAGGTAGATTCTCGATGAAGGATTTGGGTGAGGCATCCTATATTCTAGGGATACATATCTATAGAGATAGATCTAAGAGAATGATAGGACTCACTCAATCAACCTACATCGACACCATATTGAAACAGTTTTCAATGGATGGGTCCAAGAGAGGACATCTACCCATGTGTCATGGAGTTTCTCTATCCAAGTCTATGTGTCCCAAGACGGATGAAGAGATAGAGAAAATGACACATGTACCATATGTGTCAGCCATAGGTAGTATCATGTATGGGATGATATCTACCAGACCGGATGTAGCATTTGCTCTGAGTGTCACTAGCAGATATCAAGCTAATCCCGGTCAAATGCATTGGAAAGCCGTGAAGGACATTCTTAAGTACTTACGAAGGACTAAGAATATGTTCATGGTATATGGAGGAAGAGAACTAAAATTGGAAGGCTATACCGACTCTAGCTTCCAAAGTGACGTGGATGACTCGAAGTCAACCTCTGGATTTGTGTTCATGCTCAATGGCGGTGCTGTCTCTTGGAAAAGTTCCAAGCAGGACACCACAGCGGAGTCCACCACTGAGGCAGAATACATTGCAGCATCAGCTGCTGCTAAAGAGGCCGTTTGGATGAGGAATTTCGTCCAAGAGTTGGGCGTAATTCCTGAAGTTGTTGGTCCAGTCCCGGTGTACTGTGACAACACGGGTGCCGTTGCTCAGGAAAAGGAACCAAGGTCTCATCAATGATCCAAACACGTACTGAGGAAATACCACATCATCCGGGAGATTGTGGAATGAGGAGACATCACTGTCGAAAGAGTGGCCTCTGCAGACAATATCGCTGATCCACTTACTAAGCCCTTGCCAGGACCATTATTTGACAAACATCGCGAAGCAATGGGTCTACGTAGTATGACTAGTTGGCTTTAGGGCAAGTGGGAGATTGAAAGAGTGGGTGCCCGGTGAGCCAACTTGTGGCTAAGGGCTTTGATGACTCTTTGTATAAACAATCTTTTGTTTAATATAATTTACACTTTTATTAATGGCAATGACTTTATCTTTCTTCATATTGTTATATTGTGATATACTATTGTTGTTTTGATAAAGACCTTGAATATACTATAGTGTATGTAAGATGTGGTAGAACATGAGGATGTCTATCATGAAACACATCTTATAGTCACTGTATATTCTAAACTGTTCCTAGTCGATTGAGCCGTCCGATAATAAGGATAAGGATCGCTCGAGTTTGAGACTAGCATTTGCGATGCAGAGTACCACGTTTCATTGGTAAGGAACATGGAGATGTTCGAAGCATGCAAATGGATATTCATACGATGAATGATCGAACTACTCTATCCGGACTTTCCAAGTGGTTATCACTTATCGAGTGGATAAAGTCCGCGGTTTTGGTTGTACACCATTAGTCCTTACTACTTGAAACATCATTGAGACTCTATATGCTAGTACTGTGCTTTGACTCGTTTACCGACTCTATTTGGGTCATCAGGTGTCGGGATTGGGTACAGTTACAACACATATAGGAGTCGATGCTTTGTTGTCAAGGATTCACCACATACTTGCGAGTGTGGATATCCTATGCGATCTGAGGAGATATTAGTGTGACGAATCTCTGGCCAGAGTACATGATGTGTTTTAAGAAATGGTTTCTTAGTAGCACATGCGATGTCACTATTTGATCTTCAAGATGTATTGCATAGTTATCGAATCTCGAACGACTCTCGATATACCAATGGTTGTTGATTCGATCGGGATATATGGATGAAGGGACCGTACTGTACGCTAACCAAAATCTATTGGTTCTTGCAGGCACTATCAGTGATACCTAGGGAATCATGGGGCGATGTTGCTAGGCGCTCTTACCATGATTCGATGGGCAAGTCGGAAATTGTTGTTCCGAGTCACAAGGAGTTGTGAGCCCACGGCTAGCTGTATCCCTGAACCATTGAGGGTCACACAGAGTAATGGATTTTTAATCCCCGTTGAGATAGTTAAATTTAAAGAGTTAAATTTAATGAACAAAGAAGTTGGACTTCTTAATTATGAGTAGAGGAGTAAGATTTCCTAAAATGACATAGGGATGGGCATTTTTTGAAATCACTGAATTCGGATTCAGAAAAATTTATCTTGACTTTAAAAGGTGCAGAAATGGTTTCTGTGCACATTGGTGAAATCGGTTTATCAATCGGAGTCACGATGAATTTTATATTAATTTCTGAACATTCGGGCTTTGCTTGTCGGGCTTGAACTTATGACTAATGGGCCCTAAGCTGTTAGTGGCCTACATTATAAATAAGTTATTGCAGTACAGAAATTACACACAACAGGTCACAATTTTTGAAAACCCTAGTATTTTTCTCTCAATAGTGGCCGCCCCCTTTCTCCCCTCTGCTCGGAAAATCCAGTATGTGAATTTTGAATTGCAGTCTGGTTTAACGGATCAAATTCGTTAATCTCTTCGTAGAAACTTCTGATAGATTTTATAGTCCAATCTATCAGAGGGATTAAATATCCGTTTGTGGACCTGATTGAAGAACAGTTCGTCCATCAGTTCCAGGGATATACAACAAGAGCAGAGCAATCTGTTGGTGTCCAAAATCTCGATTCGAGATTAAAGGTAAAAATTTATAATTGTAATTTAATTTTTACACACACAATTTAATCGTAAGGTTTTGATACCCACTATGGAATCGTTCCATATAAAATTTTTAAACTTCCGCTGCACCGGGTATCAATCCTGATTGATCTGATCGCCGCGTTCTCCAATAGATAACTCGCTGTCACCTCCATCACCTTGTACAGCAGTAGTATTTGTCTCCCGAAGCCCCTCCATTTTCTCCAAGAAACACATATTTAGAGAGTTCCGAAGTGCTATCTTCTGTAGGTTGTTTAGATTCCACTTCTTGCCCCTTATCATCTTCGAGGACCACCTCGTTCTTTTCTGGTATGGACTGATCAACAAACTCATCCTCAGGATCAAAGCCGTTGTTTTGTCGATGAACTTCTTCATTACTAAAAGGAAAGCCACTGGCCCTTTGCTGATTTTCGACAGCCACCCGCAAAGGGTCTTTGAGTTTTTTGAATACAACCCCATTCATTTTGAATATTGATAGTTGTGTTTTTGTTGCATTTGTTAGTATCATTTTTGTTGTTGTTTTGCATTAGTTGCATGTTTTATTTTAGCATTTTGTTCGTATTGAATTTTCTATGTTTGCATGATGGGATTCTTGTTTTTGTGGTTAGGTCGCTTATTTTGCGGACTAAGATGGAACCTCGGAGGAACGGAGATTTGAAGCAAGGGAAATTCAAGTAAATTTCTGGAATTTCTCTCTCGCTCGATCTGCAAGAGTATGCAGATCGAGCGAGCACTTATATTATTAAGACAGTAGGAAGACAATTCTCTCTCGCTCGATCCGCAGGAGTTTGCAGATCGAGCGAGACCCTTTTTACGCGAGGCAGAGAGTTACGCATTTTCATGCCGCTCGATCCGCCGAATGTTGCAGAACGAGCGGGCGTCGTGATTCCGGAAAAAAAATATATTTTTGGAAACTTTGTTAAT
Source organism: Henckelia pumila (assembly GCF_033568475.1). NCBI lineage: Eukaryota > Viridiplantae > Streptophyta > Magnoliopsida > Lamiales > Gesneriaceae > Henckelia > Henckelia pumila. The sequence continues at coordinate 90,029,676 of NC_133123.1, read as the reverse complement.
TTAGTTCCTAGCCTTTATTAGACTATTATTCCGTTTTAGTAGGATTTTTAATCAGACTTGTGGAGACACATTGGAGGCTAGGTTTTTCTTCTTGAATTCTTAATTCTAGTTTTCTTCTTTTTCTTTGAATTTTGTGAATTTTGATATGAATCGTTGTAACTAAACTCTTTTACTTGGTTGAGGGAGACGAACCCTTGGTATATTTCATTTATGAGATTTTATTTGTAGTGTTTTAATCTTTATTAAGTATCAATTTTTGATCTGTTTTATTTTATGTTTGTATGCGAGATTTTAGAATTGGCCATTTTAGGATTTTGTATTGCAAGCGATAGCTAAATTAGAATTCAAATCCGTAATTGTTTGAAACCTCTAATTTGCGAAGCAACTACGTGTGATAATTTCTGTTGTTGAATTTATTATCTCGTAGGGTCAATTATTGGATAGGCTAAATATAACCGCTGGTGTTGTGTTGTCTAATTTCGTCAGTTTTACTAGTTTGAATGCTCCAGTGGATTTAAATCTAGATTGCTGTTATCGGGTTGGTCCATTGGTAAGGGTTAATTAAGAATGCTGTTTTCTAATTAACTAATATTACGGTGAAGCAGGAATTGAATTTTCAATGACGAATATTTAATAAGATTAACTAGTTAGAGAATCGATGATTGAATGAATGAATATCAAGGGTGTAGTCGACCGATATCAAGTCTCGTCTCTTATTGAATTTCTCCAGTCTTTTATTTAAATTTTGCATGCTAGTGAATTTTAATTGCTTAAAGTTTTTAGTAGTTAATCCAAACTTGAAAACCCCCATTTATTTTATTTAGAACACATTGAATTTACCTTTTCTCGTGGGAACGATCCCTACTCACACTACTACATTTTCAGTGATTATCTGCTTGAGTTGGGTAATTTGGGCGTGACACGATAAGCTTTATCAAATTTTGGCACCGTTTCCGAGGAACGGTGTTAATTTTTTTTTTGTTCTTTTATTTTGTTTTATTTTTATTTATTCTGTTATTCTCACTCTTTTTTTTTCTTTTCTCTGGTTCTAGCTTTCTCTAGTTCATGCTTTCAGGTGATCTTGTTGAAGAGGATTTTTTCTACGATCCAGAGATCGAAAGAACTTTGCATAGGCGAAGGCGAGAACTCCGTAGGCAACAACAAGAAGCCGCTGCTCGAGCTGCTTTTCCAGAAGAAGAGATGGCTGCTAATGCTAACCTGAGTCTCAGACAATTGGGCACTCCTGATCCCAATCAACAACCTCTATGCATTACTTTTCCTACATTAGAAAATAATGCTACTTTTGAACTTAAATCTGGTTTAATTCACTTACTACCTGCTTTTTATGGTCTTGCAGGTGAAGACCCGAACAAACACTTGATGAAATTTCACGTGGTTTGCACTAGTATGAAACCCCATGGAGTGACGGAGGAGCAGATTCAACTGAGGGCCTTTCCTTTCTCTTTGAAGAGTGCTACTAAGGATTGGCTATACTACTTGCCCTCTGGCTCTATCACCACGTGGACGGAGATGAAAAGGATCTTTCTGGATAAATTTTTTCCAGCCTCTCGAGCTGCGAACATCCGAAAAGAAATTTATGGCGTCAAGCAATATTCAGGGGAATCACTGCACGAATATTGGGAGCGGTTCAAGAAGCTTTGCGCTAGTTGTCCGCAACACCAGATAAGTGAAAACCAGTTGATTCAATTATGCTATTAAGGTTTGTTTCCTCATGACAGGAGCATGTTGGATGCAGAGAGTGGAGGTGTTTTCATGGAAAAAACGCCGGTACAAGCACGGAATTTGATTGAAAATATGGCTGCCAATTCTCAACAATTTGGCACCATAAGGAATGATCATCCAACACGGAAGAAAAACGAGGTAAATATATCTTCCCTTGAACAACAATTAATTGAATTGATGACTCTTGTGCGTCAGATGGCTGTAGGGAATGGACAGACTGCGAAGGCATGTGGCATCTGCGTTGCAATAGGACACACCACTGATATGTGTCCTATACTTCAAGAGGACTCAATTGAACAGGTAAACGCTACTGGCAGATTTCCTGGACCACCACAACGGAAGTATGATCCTTATTCCAACACATTCAATCCTGGTTGGAAGGATCATCCAAATCTAAGATATGGGAATCCTCAAGCAAGTCAATCGGGGCCTCAAGCACCACCACATAATCAAACTTATAGGCCGCCGTACCCTCAACAGCAACAGCAGAGACCTCAGATACCAACTCCAGGTGAGTTTCTCGAAAATATAGTTAAGGAACATGCCACTAACACTGCATTTTTTCAACAGGACACCCGGGCAAGTATACAAAACTTAACCACTCAAATGGGACAGCTAGCTACAGCAATCAACAAGCTGGAATCACAAAATTCCAGCAGTTGGCCATCTCAAACTGTGGTGAACCCAAGAGAGAACGCAAGTGCGATAACTTTAAGGAATGAGAAGGAGTTGAAAATTAAGGAGAAAGAAGTTGAGGTTGAACCCAAAGAGAAGCTGAAAGAAGAAGAAGAGCAAAAGGTAAGTGAAGAAAAATCATCCAAGGATGATTCGCCAAGAGGTAAGTTTCCTCCTTTATCTGAATATAAGCCTGTTGCCCCTTTTCCCTTAGCACTTAAGGACTCTAGAAAAGGTGAGGGGATTAAGGAGCTCTATAAAACTTTTCGTAGATGTGAGGTCAATATTCCATTGCTAGATGCGATTAAGCAGGTACCTCGATACGCAAAGTTTTTGAAAGAGTTGTGCACAGCAAAGAGGAAGCAGACATTGAAGGGCTGTCAAAAAGTGGAACTTGGTGAGAATGTATCTGCAGTGATCCAAAGAAAACTACCAGCAAAATGTAAGGATCCAGGTATGTTTTCTATCCCATGCACTATAGGGAATGTTAGACTTGAGAAGACCATGCTAGATCTAGGAGCATCAATTAATGTTATGCCTTATTCTATATATGCATCCTTAAAACTTGGCCCATTGAACAAAATTGGAATTGTCATACAGTTAGCGGACAGGTCTAATGCATACCCTAGGGGAGTAGTAGAAGATGTGTTGGTGCAAGTAAATGAATTAGTGTTCCCTGCAGATTTTTATGTGCTAGACATGGAAAACGGTGATCATAATAGTCCTATTTTGTTAGGCAGACCGTTTTTGAAAACTTCCATGACAAAAATTGATGTTCACAGTGGCACACTTACTATGGAATTCGATGGCGAGGTTGTAAAATTTAATATTTATGATGCCATGAAATTCCCTGATAGTGATGATTGCATGTTTTCTGTTGATATTGTGGATTTCTTGGCACAAAAGTATTGTGAGCATGCAGGGAAAGATGATCTAGAGGTGGCTATTACAGCACCCATTATGCAGACGGAAGATGGAATTCGATGCAATCAAGAAATAGAAGAGATTGAGAAACTTCTGAATAGTTCGCCTTAGCTACCTCAGTCAAGTAATGTCTCTTACTTAGCTTTGCCAGTTTCTAATACCAGGCGTCTTCCATCTGTTTTGCAGGCACCAGAGGTCAAATTGAAGACACTTTCAAACCATCTAAAGTATGTTTTCCTTGGTAAAGGAGAAACATTACCGGTTATCATCTCCAACAGCTTGGAAGTTGATCAAGAGGAGCGATTAGTCAAGGTGTTACAAGAGCACAAGACTGCTATTGGGTGGACTATAGCAGACATTAAAGGAATTAGCCCATCGACATGCATGCACCAAATTCTGATGGAGGAAAGAGCAAACCCCTCACGTCAGCCGCAACGCAAACTGAATCCACCGATGATGGAGGTGGTAAAGGCTGAGATTCTGAAGCTACTTGAAGTTGGGGTTATCTACCCAATTTCTGACAATCAGTGGGTCAGTCCGGTCCAAGTGGTGCCCAAGAAAACGGAATCACCGTTGTGAAGAATAAGGATGACGAGATGGTTCTCACCCGTATGGTTAGTATTTTTTCAGACTTTATTGAGCATATCTTAGAAGTTTTTATGGATGACTTCACTGTCTATGGTGATTCCTTTGAAAACTGTCTATCTAACCTTGCACTTATCCTTAAGAGGTGTGTCGAAACCAACCTCATTTTGAATTCTAAAAAATGTCATTTTATGGTTGGGCAAGGTGTGGTTTTGGGTCATGTTGTGTCATCAAAGGGGATAGAGGTAGATAGAGCTAAAATTGATATCATTCAATCTCTACCTTACCCCACATGTGTGCGGGAAGTGCGTTCTTTTCTTGGCCATGCAGGTTTTTACAGGAGGTACATTCAAGATTTCGCCAAGATCGCATCCCCTATGTGTAGGCTATTACAAAAAGATGTGTCATTTGAGTTTGATGAGTCATGCAAATCATCCTTTGACAAATTGAAGAACTCCTTGATATCTGCACCAATAATCCAACCACCGGATTGGAGCAAGCCCTTTGAGATTATGTGTGACGCCAATGACTATGCCGTCGGCGCTGTCTTAGGCCAGAAAGTTGGGAAAACATCGCATGCTATGTAGTAGCCCGTACCCTAATTGAGTAATTAAAGGATTAAGGCTAATTAATTGAATTGGGTATCGGACGGATCGAAAGCTCCGAAGGCACGATCGGAAGCTCTGAACAGGATCGGAAGCTCCGATGAGCGATCGGAGGCACCGATGTTATTACGTCAGGCATGACGTGTGGTTGGATCGGAAGCTCCGATCAGGACCGGAAACTCCGATCACCCTTATCCGGAGTCAACAAGTGATATTTTGACACGTGGCAGATCAGGATCTTCGGAAGCTCCGATGGCAGGATCGGACGTTCCGATCGAGGTTCGGACGTTCCGATCAAGGATCGGAAGTTCCGATCGTTGTCTATAAATAGAAGGCCGAGATTTCACTTTCAATTGCCAATTCCGAGTTCTCCTTTCCTTTCTAGTCCTTTTGGAGCTGTTCTAGTCTTCTTAGGCTTGGTCCGGAGGTCGGCGAGGCGTTCGGTAGTCGTAGCGGAGTTGTGCCCAAGTTCTGGAGGCATTAACATCAAAGGGCTAACGACGGACGAAGGTATAGCTTTTGCTTCCTATAAATATTTAGGAGTATGCAATAGCTTAGTTAAGGCTTTTAGAGCACTTTAATGATAGTAGTATCATTTGGCAATGTAAAGCAGACTATAGGCGTGGACCTAGAGTTGGTAGAGCTTGCACTGTATTGAGGTACGAAAGTACTGTTCGAGATATCCTGACTGAGTATGCATGTATTATGTGACTGCATGCTTTATATGCCATGATATTATGCTGCATTCATTTGCATCTTGCTGTATCTCCTTCGAGATGTCTGTTAGTAGGGTTGTACCCTATCCTGTTAGTGGATGGACTTCCATCGATTTGGGTCCGGCGTATCCACGGTTATCTCGGTATGGGAGCCACCTCACCTCCTGATGCGACGGCACAGCGTGCTACATACCAGGGCCTGGTCTGTCTCTGTTATCTGATCCTTGACCTCGAGTCTATAGGGAGTTCACTTTGCATGCATGTATACTCATACTCTCGCACTGAGCGTTTTATTCTCACGTCTCGTACTCTGTATTTCTGGACACCCTATTCCATGGGGCAGGTTTGCGATTGGACGAGGAGGGTGGATCCAGAAGGGGCTAGTCAGTGGTTGGCCAGCTGGAGCTTCGTTTAGGTTTTATTACTGTTGTTTGGGTTTATACAGCTATTCGATTTGGTTGTATATTATTGGATAAATTACAGATTCCTTTACTTGGGATTGTATAATGTTTATGGATTCCGCAGTTTTATTCTGATATCTGTTTAATTAAGTTAATTGCATGCATAAGTTCTGTTTAGTAGGTGATCCGGGTTAGGGTCACTACATTTATGGTATCAGAGCATGCAAAAGATTTCTTGGGATTTAGTCTCATCTTGAGGTATTTTTGTAGATGTCAAATCGTGACGACCAGAGTTCTCATGACAGTATTGGTGGGCGTTGGGGTGATGCCGACCGGGAGCCTCGTCGAGAACGGCGTCATCGTCACCATGACGACGAGCGTTTCACTGTGCGTCGATTCTTAGCTATGGGTCCTAAGCCCTTAGTTGGAGGTGAGTCTCCGGAGGATGCGGAGAACTGGTTAGACCGCATGGAGACGACTTTTCAGACTTTCCAATGCACCGATGAGCAGAAGGTGGAGACCCTTGGCTATCTTCTGGATGGGCGTGCGCGCAGGTGGTGGAGGTTTACTTCTGCACCTTTTGTTGCGGCGAGAGGAGTGGCCACCTGGGCAGAGTTCCGCACAGCTTTCCAAAAGCGGTATTTTCCTCCTGCACTCCGTCAGTCGAAGGCAGGCGAGCTACTGAGTCTGCGACAGGGAGCCATGTCTATCGATGAGTATCAGCAGAGGTTCTTTGATCTGCTATCCTATTGCCCCGAGATTGCTGATAGCTCAGAGATGAAGTATAATCTGTTCCTTCAGGGCCTTAACCCTGAGATCCATGACCGTGTGGCGGTTGGCGACGACATGTCCTACGAGGGTTTGGTGAGCCGTTGTCACCAGGCAGAGGACAGCATTCGGCGGAATAGGTCTTTCCCTCAGTCAAGGCCTGCTAGTTCTTTGGGTCCCCGTGCCCAAACTTTCAAGAAGTCTGGATCTTCTTCTTCCTCTGGTTCTGGAGGTGTTGTCCGTTATGGTAAGAAGGACAAGTGTGATCACTGTGGGAAGAACCATCCATCCGACAAGTGCCGCAGAGCTTCTGGAGCTTGTTTTCGTTGTGGAGAGACTGGTCATATCCGGAGGGATTGTCCACTGTCTGGGGGAGGCGGTTCTGGATCTGGTTCAGGATTGGGTTCTCAGGCCACCGTACAGCAGAGGTCGTAGGGACAGTCGGCTGGGAGTTCTCATTTGAAGCCACGAGCTTCTGGCCAGGTGTTTGCCCTGAGACATGATCAGGCTGTGGAAGAGAATGAGAAAGTCATCGCAGGTACATTTCTGCTTTATGGTATACCTGCTCTTGTACTTATTGACACTGGTGCATCTCATTCCTTCATTTCTGCACGTTTTGTTAAGAGGCATAAGTTACCATGCATTGCACTAGACGTAATGATGTCTGTTTCTATTCCGACGGGCCAATCTGCTTTGGCCAAGCGTCTAGTGATGGGTTGCCCTTTATAGTTCGAAGGGAACATTCTGTTAGCGAATCTCATGGTCCTGGCAATGGACGACTTTGATTGCATTCTGGGAATAGATTTGTTGACTACCTATCGAGCTTCAGTGGACTGCTATCAGAGATTAGTACGCTTTCATCCGGAGGGGAGTGAGAGCTGGTTTTTCTATGGTGAGGGAGCGCGACCCCCGATGCCTTTGGTATCATCTTTGAGAGCCTGTCGAGCTCTAGAGTCTGGCGGGGAAGGTTACCTTATCTATGCAGTTGATTTGTCCGCTGAGAGTATTGGGATAGAGAGCATTCCGGTTGTTGATGAATTTCCAGATGTGTTTCCTGATGAGATTCCGGGTTTTCCTCCTGCTAGGGAAGTCGAGTTTGGCATAGAGTTGATGCCGGGTACTTCGCCTATTTCTAGAGCACCGTATCGTCTGGCTCTGTCAGAGATGCGTGAGTTGAAGAATCAGCTACAGGATCTTTTGGACAAGGGGTACATTCGTCCTAGTGTGTCTCCTTGGGGAGCTCCTGTTCTCTTCGTAAAGAAGAAGGATGGGTCGATGCGGCTGTGCGTTGACTATCGGCAGCTGAATCGAGTCACTGTGAAGAACAAGTATACGTTGCCTCGTATTGATGACTTGTTCGATCAGCTGCAGGGCACATCAGTTTACTCCAAGATTGACTTGAGATCTGGGTATCATCAGTTGAGAGTCCGTGATCAGGACGTAGCCAAGACTACATTCCGTACTCGCTATGGGCATTACGAGTTCCTAGTGATGCCATTTGGTTTGACTAATGCGCCGGCTATATTCATGGATCTGATGAACCGTGTCTTCAGGGAGTATTTGGACAAGTTTTTCGTGGTCTTCATTGACGAGATCTTGGTGTATTCGCGTAATATGGAAGAGCATGTTTCTCACTTGCGGTTGGTACTGCAAACTCTTCGGGATGAGCAGTTGTACGCCAAGCTGAGCAAGTGTGAGTTCTGGATGGATAGAGTGGTCTTTCTTGGCCATATCATATCCAGGGAAGGGATTTCTGTTGATCCAAGCAAGATTGAAGCAGTACTTAATTGGTCGCGTCCGACGACAGTTGCTGAGATCCGTAGTTTTCTGGGTCTAGCAGGGTATTATCGTCGCTTCATTCTGAATTTCTCTCAGTTGGCTCGACCGTTGACGCAGCTTACCCACAAGGGTGTGGATTTCGAGTGGTCCTCCGAGTGCGAGGAGAATTTCCGTGAGCTTCGACGACGGTTGACTTCTGCGCCGGTGTTGGCATTACCGTCAGGATCTGGAGGGTATGTAGTTTACACGGATGCTTCTCTTCAGGGGTTAGGTTGTGTCCTGACTCAGAATGGGCATGTGATCGCATACGCTTCTAGACAGCTGAAGCTTCACGAGGACAATTATCCAGTCCATGATTTGGAGTTAGCAGCCATTGTGTTCGCTTTGAAGATGTGGCGTCATTATCTGTATGGCGAGAAATTTGAGATCTTCACCGACCATAAGAGTCTCAAGTATTTGTTCACTCAAGCGGAGTTGAACATGAGGCAGAGACGTTGGATGGATTTGCTTAAGGACTATGATTGCGAGATTAAGTACCATCCGGGAGCTGCTAATCTCACCGCTGATGCTTTGAGTCGCAAGGTGCGACTATCCGCACTTCAGACTTGTTCGATGTCTAGTGCGATCAGTGACTGTTGTACTTCAGGTTATACCTTCAAGCATAAGAAAGGTATGCAGAGTATCCAGATGTTTGCAATATTATCTGAGCCAGCCTTGTATTCGCGGATCCGAGATGCTCAGATGTCTGATTCGAAGACCCAGCGTTTAGCTCGTCTAGCTAACGAGGGTAGCTCGTCTGGATTTCATTATCAGTCAGATGGCTTTCTGTGTTTGTCTGGTAGGCTTGTGATTCCGCAGGATGAAGAGTTGCGAGAGGAGATTTTGTCTCAGGCACATCGCACTAAGTTGAGTATTCATCCTGGGAGCAACAAGATGTACAAGGATCTACGTACTCGTTTCTGGTGGAAGGGAATGAAACGCAGTGTTTATCAGTTTGTTTCGAGATGTTTGGTGTGTCAACAGGTCAAGGCAGAGCACCGACGACCTGGAGGATTGCTTCACAGTCTGCCTATTCCTGAATGGAAATGGGAGCTTATCACTATGGACTTTGTGACCCATTTGCCGGTATCCCCAAAGAACTGTGATGCTATCTGGGTTGTGGTGGACCGACTCACCAAGTCAGCGCATTTCATTGCCTATAGCCGAGACTACTCTGTGGATCGCATGGCACGGATGTACATTCAGGAGATCGTCCGACTTCATGGAGTGCCTGTGAGCATTGTCAGCGACCGGGACCCCAGGTTTACTTCTAGATTCTGGGGGAGTGTTCAGCATGCGATGGGTACTACTCTCAGTTTGAGTACAGCCTATCATCCGGAGACTGATGGCCAGTCAGAACGCACTATCCGTACGTTAGAGGATATGCTTAGAGCGTGCGTCATGGATTTTGGTTCAGCCTGGCAGGATCATTTGCCGTTGATCGAGTTCGCTTACAACAACAGCTATCACACTAGTATTGGGATGGCACCTTTTGAAGCGTTGTATGGGCGACATTGTCGTACTCCACTCTTCTGGGAAGAAGTGGGGGAGAGACAGGCTGAGGGACCGGAGTTTATCCAGCAGGCGATAGACATTGTTGATCAGATCAAGAAACGGATTAAGACTGCACAGGATCGTCAGGCCAGCTATGCTAATATCAAGCGTAGGCCCTTGCAGTTCGAGGTCGGGGAGAAAGTGTTTCTGAGAGTGTCACCTTTCCGCAAGATTCTCAGATTTGGCCTTAAGGGCAAGTTGTCTCCCATATTTATCGTTTCGTTTGAGATCTTGGAGAGCATTGGCGATTTGGCTTATCGACTAGCTTTGCCACCGCAACTATCCAGTAATCACGACGTGTTCCACGTATCTTTGTTACGACGGTATGTGGCGGATGAATCTCATATTCTGCAGCGGTCTGAGGTTCAGGTAGACAAGGATTTGACTTATGTTGAGAAACCTCTTCGTATCCTGGATTATAAGGATAAGGTTTTACGGAACAAAGTCATTCCTTTGGTTTTAGTTCAGTGGCAACGCCGAGGCACTGAGGAAGCTACGTGGGAGCTTGAGGATAGGATGCGTAAAGACCATCCTGAGTTGTTTTGATTTCATTCTTTGAGTTGTATTCAGTTGCAAACTCTGTAAACGTTTGATTTGGATAAAGAATGTTTCTGATTTCTGTTTTTGCATTCGGTACTTAAGATCTGATTTTGAGGACGAAATATCTTAAGTGGGGGAGAATGTAGTAGCCCGTACCCTAATTGAGTAATTAAAGGATTAATGCTAATTAATTGAATTGGGTATCAGACGGATCGAAAGCTCCGAAGGCACGATCGGAAGCTCCGAACAGGATCGGAAGCTCCGATGAGCGATCGGAGGCACCGATGTTATTACGTCAGGCATGACGTGTGGTTGGATCGGAAGCTCCGATCAGGATCGGAAGCTCCAATCACCCCTATCCGGAGTCAACAAGTGATATTTTGACACGTGGCAGATCAGTATCTTCGGAAGCTCCGATGGCAGGATCGGACGTTCCGATCGAGGTTCGGACGTTCCGATCAAGGATCGGAAGTTCCGATCGTTGTCTATAAATAAAAGGCCGAGATTTCACTTTCAATTGCCAATTCCGAGTTCTCCTTTCCTTTCTAGTCCTTTTGGAGCTGTTCTAGTCTTCTTAGGCTTGGTCCGGAGGTCAGCGAGGCGTTCGGTAGTCGTAGCGGAGTTGTGCCCAAGTTCTGGACGCATTGACATCAAAGGGCTAACGACGGACGAAGGTATAGCTTTTGCTTCCTATAAATATTTAGGAGTATGCAATAGTTTAGTTAAGGCTTTTAGAGCACTTTAATGATAGTAGTATCATTTGGCAGTGTAGAGCAGACTATAGGTGTGGACCTAGAGTTGGTAGAGCTTGCACTGTATTGAGGTACGAAAGTACTGTTCGAGATATCCTGACTGAGTATGCATGTATTATGTGACTGCATGATTTATATTCCATGATATTATGCTGCATTCATTTGCATCTTGCTGTATCTCCTTCGAGATGTCTGTTAGTAGGGTTGTACCCTATCCTGTTAGTGGATGGACTTCCATCGATTTGGGTCCGGCGTATCCACGGTTATCTCGGTATGGGAGCCACCTCCTGAAGCGACGGCACAGCGTGCTACATACCAGGGCCCGGTCTGTCTCTGTTATCTGATCCTTGACCTCGAGTCTATAGGGAGTTCACTTTGCATGCATGTATATGTTGGGAAAACTGGCGGTCAGATCAATCACGATTGATACCCGGTGCAGCGGAAGTTTAAAATTTTTATCATGGAACAATTCCATGGTGTGGGTATCAACCATTCAACGACTAAATTATTGTGTGTGTAAAATTCAAATAACAATTAATTAAATTTTACCTTCAATCTCGAAGCGAGATTAATAGACACCAACAGAATTAATCTGCTCTTGTTGTCTCTCCCAGGAACCGATGAACTCCTTCAATCAGGTCCACGAATAGGGTTTAAATCCCTCTGATAGATTGCACTAGAAAATCTATCAGAAGTTTTCTGCGAAGAGATTAAACGAATCTGATTCGTTATTCCTGACTGCGATTCAAAATCACAGACCGAAATTTCTCGGGCAGAGGTAGGGAGGGGTCGGCCGATTACCTTTTGAGAGAGAGGAGGGTTCGAAATTTCTGTCTCAAAAATAATGAGCTGTTGTGTCTAATTTCTGTACTGCAATAACTTATTTATAATGCAGGCCACTAACACCTTAGGGCCCATTAGTCATAAGCTAGGGCCCGACAAGCAAAGCCCGCACGTTCAGAAATTAATATAAAATTCATCTTGACTCCGATTGATGAACCGATTTCACCAATGTGCACAGAAACCATTTCTGCACATTTTAAAGTCAAAATAAATTTTCCTGAATCCGAATTCAGTGGTTTCCAAAAATGTCCATCCCTATGTCATTTTAGGAAATCCTACTCCCTTACTCTTATTTAAGAAGTCCAACTCCTTAGTTCATTAAATTTAACTCTTTAAATTTAACTATCTCAACGGGGATTAAAACTCCATTACACTGTGTGACCCTCAATGGTTCAGGGATACAGCTAGCCGTGGGCTCACAACTCCTTGTGACTCGGAACAACACTTTCCGACTTGCCCAACGAATCATGGTAAAGCGCCTAGCAACATCGCCCCATGATTCCCTAGGTATCACTGATAGTGCCTACAAGAACCAGTAGATTTTGGTTAGCGTACAGTACGGTCCCTTCATCCATATATCCCGATCGAATCAACAACCATTGGTATATCGAGAGTCGCTCAAGATTCGATAACTATGCAATACATCTTGAAGATCAAATTAGTGACATCGCATGTGCTACTAAGAAACCATTTCTTAAATCACATCAAGTACTCTGGCCAGAGATTTGTTACACTAATATCTCCTCAGATCGCATAGGATATCCACACTCGTAAGTATGTGGTGAATCCTTGACAACAATGCATTGACTCCTATATGTGTCGTAACTGTACCCAATCTCGACACCTGATGACCCCCATAGAGTCGGTAAACGAGTCAAAGCACAGCACTAGCATATAGAGTCTCCATGATGTTTCAAGTCGTAAGGACTAATGGTGTACAACCAAAACCGCGGACTTTATCCACTCGATAAGTGATAACCACTTGGAAAGTCCGGATAGGGTAGTTCGATTATTCATCCTATGAATATCCATTTGCATGCTTCGAACATCTCCATGTTCCCTACCAATGAAACGTGGTACTCCGCATCGCAAATGCTAGTCTCAAACTCGAGCGATCCTTATCCTTATTACCGGACGGCTCAATCGACTAGGAACGGTTTTTAGAATATACAGTGACTATAAGATGTATTTCATGATAGACATCTCCATGTTCTACCACATCTTACATACACTATAGTATATTCAAGGTCTTTATCAAAACAACAATAGTATATCACAATATAACAATATGAAGTAATATAAAGTCATTGCCATAAAAGTGTAAATAATATTAAACAAAAGATTGTTTATACAAAGAGTCATCAAAGCCCATAGCCACACAGTTGGCTCACTGGGCACCCACTCTTACAATCTCCCACTTGCCCTATAGCCAACTAGTCATACTACGTAGACCCATTGCTTTGCGATGTTTGTCAAACAATGGTCCTGGCAAGGGCTTAGTAAGCGGATCAGCGATATTGTCTGCAGAGGCCACTCGTTCGATAATGATGTCTCCTCTTTCCACAATCTCCCGGATTATGTGGTATTTCCTCAGTACGTGTTTGGATCTTTGATGAGACCTTGGTTCCTTTGCTTGAGCAACGACACCCGTGTTGTCACAGTACACCGGGACTGGACCAACAAATTCAGGAATGACGCCCAACTCTTGGACGAACTTCCTCATCCAAACGGCCTCTTTAGCAGCAGCTGATGCTGCAATGTATTCAGCCTCAGTGGTGGAATCCGCTGTGGTGTCCTGCTTGGAACTCTTCCAAGAGACAGCACCGCCATTGAGCATGAACACAAAACCAGAGGTTGACTTCGAGTCATCCACATCACTTTGGAAGCTAGAGTCGGTATAGCCTTCCAATTTGAGTTCTCGTCCTCCATAAACCATGAACATATTCTTAGTCCTTCGCAAGTACTTAAGAATGTCCTTCACGGCTTTCCAATGCATTTGACCAGGATTAGACTGATATCTGCTCGTGACACTCAGAGCAAATGCTACATCCGGTCTGGTAGATATCATCCCATACATGATACTACCTATAGCTGACGCATATGGTACATGTGTCATATTCTCTATCTCTTCATCAGTCTTGGGACACATAGACTTGGATAGAGAAACTCCATGACACATGGGTAGATGTCCTCTTTTGGACCCATCCATTGAAAACCGTTTCAATATGGTATCGATGTAGGTTGATTGAGTGAGTCCTATCATTCTCTTAGACCTATCTCTATAGATCTGTATCCCAAGAATGTAGGATGCCTCTCCCAAATCCTTCATCGAAAATCTACCTGATAACCATATCTTTGTTGACTGCAACATCCCTACATCATTCCCAATGAGTAGGATGTCATCAACATAAAGTACTAAGAATGTCACCGCATCCTTAACTACTTTCTTGTACACGCAAGGTTCCTCCGGGTTCTTGATGAAACCAAAATCTTTTATTGTTTCATCAAATTTCTGGTTCCAACTTCTTGATGCTTGTTTTAGACCATAAATTGATCTCTGAAGCTTGCATATCTTATGCTCGCTTCCCATGGATGTGTACCCCTCAGGCTGCTTCATATAGATTTCCTCCTTAATGTCTCCATTAAGAAAAGCAGTCTTCACATCCATTTGCCATATCTCATAGTCATACCATGCAGCTATGGCAATTAGGATTCTTATGGACTTGAACATTGCAACTGGTGAAAAGGTTTCGTCATAGTCAACTCCTTGCCTTTGAGTATAACCTTTAGCCACCAATCGCGCCTTGTAGGTCAATACCTTACCATCAGGCCCAAGCTTTCTTTTGTAGATCCATTTACACCCTATCGGAACAATTCCATCGGGAGGATCTACTAAAGACCAAACTTGGTTTGTATGCATCGAATCCAATTCTGACTGCATAGCTTCAAGCCATAAATTCGAATCCGCATCAGAAATTGCTTCCTTGAAGTTTCTTGGATCACATCCAATGTCGGGTTCATCTTGATCCCCTTCAAGAAGAAGACCATATCGAACTGGAGGTCTAGAAGTCCTTTCGGATCTTCTAGGTGCAGGCGTGTCCAGCAATGGTTCCAGAGGTGTAGGATCGTTATTTTGTATTTCGGGTTCTTCTCGAACTTCTTCGAGTTCCATCATCTCGCCTTTCTTATCCAATAAGAATTCCTTCTCCAAGAAGGTGGCATTCCTAGAAACAAACACCTTTGTTTCAGCAGGATAATAGAAATAATATCCGATTGAATTCTTCGGATACCCTACAAAATAACATAAGCTGGATCGACTATCCAACTTATCTCCCACTGTCCGCTTCACGTAAGCAGGACATCCCCAAATCCTCAAGTACGAATACTTAGGAGCTTTGCCATTCCATAACTCGTATGGTGTTTTGTCCACTGCTTTAGTGTGGACGTTGTTCAACAACAATACCGCCGTTTCAAGCGCATAGCCCCAAAACGAAGGTGGAAGCTCAGTGAAGCTCATCATAGATCGAACCATGTCCAACAAAGTTCGATTACGACGCTCCGATACACCATTAAGCTGTGGTGTCATAGGAGGAGTCCACTGAGAGAGAATCCAATTCTCTTTCAGATAGTCCAAAAAATCGGTACTCAAGTATTCTCCACCTCGATCCGATCGAAGTGCTTTAATACTTTTACCTAGCTTGTTTTCTACTTCAGCCTTGAATTCTTTGAACTTTTCAAATGCTTCAGACTTATATTTCATTAAATATAAATACCCATACCTTGAATAATCATCAGTAAAGGTAATGAAGTAGGTGTGGCCATGTTGAGTCCCTACTCTAAATGGACCACAAACATCTGTATGGATCAAATCCAACAGATTCTGACTACGCTCAGGTTTCCCCTTAAAAGGAGATTTAGTCATTTTTCCTTTTAGGCAGGATTCACAAGTAGGTAGAGAATTAATATCAGACATATCAAACATGCCCTCTCCCACTAGCTTGTTCATCCTCCTTGAGGAAATATGACCTAGCCTAGCATGCCAAAGGTTTGCCGGGTTTTGACTATCGATTTTCCTTTTGTTTGTTGTCGCCGGTTTATCAACATAATTCACTGGAACGTCTTTTAGTTTTAAGTTGTATAGATCGTTTTCAAGTTGTCCATTTCCAATTAAACATTCATTCTTGTAAATATTGCAAATCCCATTCACAAAATTGCAAGAATAACCATCTCTATCAAGCATAGAAATAGAAATAATGTTTTTAATTAAATCTGGCACAAATAAAACATCTCTTAACAATAATTTTAAAACCGTTCTGCAAAGTCAAACAAACATCTCCAATGGCCGTAGCTTCAACTCTGGAACCATTCCCGAGCCTCAGCTGGGTCTCACCCATTCTAAGCCTGCGACTTCTTGTCATCACCTGCAAATCATTGCAAATGTGAGATCCACATCGGTATCCAATACCCAAGAAGTTGTATTAAGTGACATGTTTATTTCAATATAGAACATACCCTTTGCAGTTCCCAACTGCTCAAGATATTCCTTGCAGTTGCGCTTCCAATGACCCGGCTTCTTGCAGTAATGGCAAACATCCTTGGATTTTCCATTGTTTGAAGCCTTTGTCTTTTGCTTCTTCTCGGGCTCGACTTTCTTGGGTGGGGTAGAACGTTTCTTGCCCTTCATACTTGGCCCCTTCTTAGCAGAAGATGAGGAGCCCACCAAGAAAGCTGGCTTATCCTTCTTAAGTGTGGATTCATATGTAACGAGCATATTGACCATCTCTTCAAGGGTGGCCTCTATCTTGTTCATATTAAAATTTATCACAAATCCATCAAATGAAGAAGGAAGAGACAGAAAGCAATAAATCCACATTGAGTTCATGCTCCAACACCAAATCTAGGGTCGCCAACTTCTGTATGAGCCAAATCACTCGTACCCCATGATCACGGACCGAAGTCCCTTCACGCATGCGGCACGTCATCAACTCCTTAACAGTAGCGAACCTTTCAGCCCTCGACTGAGCCCCAAAAAGTTCCTTGAGTTGCGCATGAATGTCAGCAGCATTCACCGTGTCCTCAAATCGCCTCTGGAGTTCATCAGACATCGAGGCTTGCATATAGCATTTGGTCTTGATGTCATGGTCACACCATGCATCAAGTTTGGCCGATTCCTCCGGACTTATGTCAGCTGGTGCTTCCTTCGGAGGTGCTTTCTCTAACACGTAGAGCATTTTCTCCGAAGTTAAGACAATCTTCAACTTCCGGAACCATTCCGTATAGTTGGCGCCAGTCAATTTGTTTTGTTCGAGGATCGAGAATAATGGATTTCGCGAATTCATTGTATGAAATACTGAAAAGAAAAACAGACATATATCAATGATTGTTTAACAATTTACTAAGACATAAAATAGGCGAATTTAATTTTATGAATCTCACTCCCACTATTTTAACGATTTCACCACCCTCTAGTGAAAACGGGAAACTTTTTCCTTAGTGAGAACATGGAGTCCAATTGACAAACTTATGGTCCCGAATAATATCAGCCAACCATAATTTTCAAAAGGTAGAGCCCAATTGCTTCCAAAGCAACCCCCATGTGTTTACCTCATGTCCAATAAGGGCCCAATAATATGACGCCGTTTAAAGTGACATGTCAAGATGACCCATCAATATTAAGTTGTGATGGACGGTCGCCATGTGGATCCCCCAATAATATGAGCCGATCCCATGGGAGTTCCACCCAACTTACAACATTTGTCGATCCAATGTACAGCTTTCCGACGGACGGGCCCCCCCAATAATATGAGCCGGACCGTATCCGCGGGTAGCATCACATACATTGACCGTTGATGGAAGGTGGGAACATTTAAACAAATTTAAATTTCCTTTATTTATCTTGATATAAATTTTAAATCATATTTAAAATGAGGGATTTTTAATTATAAAAATATTTGTCTCATCATATTCATTTTATTGCATGCTTGCCGGATTCACGCAATTTATGTCTAAACATGCATACAATCATAATATCAAATATTATATAGGATGATCGATTCCATTTCTAATTGACCCGTGGTTGCCAATCACGGGTCTTAGTCCAATCCTAGGTAATATGCAGTATGCAATGCAATCCTATTACATGTGCTTCCAATTTACATTTCTTCAGTCTTTATTGTCTGCTGGGCCCACCGTCTTCAAATCTTGATCTCCCACTAAATCTAATGCATTTACAATAAATAACAATGACAAGTAGGGGATACATTTTTAGGGGTGGGAACGGGCTATAAACCAAGCCCACTTTTATTACATATGACATTCATATCGGGCCATAAACCAGGCCCATTAATAAAACCAACAACAATAAAAACAAAATGTAAATTCCTAACATACACCTACAAAATTGGTCATGGCAATCGATCATCCTTATCCAATAACATTTAATTCAAAATTAATTTATTGGATAACATGCAGTGGCAATTCAAATTTAAACAAGATAAAATCATATTTTATATATAAAATCTCATTTCACATATAAAATCATATTTTATCTCTATATCAAATAAAATCATATTTTATCTATAAAATCCAATTTTACAAATAAAATCATATTTTACTCAATATATCATAAGATCATATCTTATCATCAATTGTACCAAAATAATTGATTTCAAAATTCAATTTACGGATAAAATATTAAAATTTTCCAAAATTCAAATTTATCCAAAATCAATTTTAAAATTTACGGACTCGAACAATTCGATCCGAAATCTCGTGAACCAATCAAAAACAATTTTTGACCGGACCAAAAATAAAATTTTAACATATTAAAATTAATTTTTAATAAAAATAATAATTTTTCCCGCGGGCCGCCCGGGACACTCCCGGGCCGGCCCGCACCCGGGGCGCGGGCCGGGGGCAGCCCGGCTGCCCCCTTAGGGCAGCGACTATCGCTGCCCTGGCGGCGCCTGGTGCCGCCGCTGGGCGGCGCCGTGCATCGCCCTGGGCGGCGCTGTGCGCCGCCCTGGGCGGCGACGGTCGCCGTCCTGGGCGGCGCCATGCGCCCCCTTTGGGCGGCGCCGTGCGCCGCCCGGGGCAGCAACAATTGCTGCCCCTCCGGGCAGCGATCCAATCGCTGCCCGGGTTTTGCCCCGAAAAAAAAAAAAATTTTTTATTTAAAAATATTTATTTTGTTTTCCAAAAACCGAGATTCAAAAATTTTGTACAATCGATTAATTCAATCGTTTGATCTGAGCAACCTGGCTCTGATACCACTGTTGGGAAAACTGGCGGTCAGATCAATCACGATTGATACCCGGTGCAGCGGAAGTTTAAAATTTTTATCATGGAACAATTCCATGGTGTGGGTATCAACCATTCAACGACTAAATTATTGTGTGTGTAAAATTCAAATAACAATTAATTAAATTTTACCTTCAATCTCGAAGCGAGATTAATAGACACCAACAGAATTAATCTGCTCTTGTTGTCTCTCCCAGGAACCGATGAACTCCTTCAATCAGGTCCACGAATAGGGTTTAAATCCCTCTGATAGATTGCACTAGAAAATCTATCAGAAGTTTTCTGCGAAGAGATTAAACGAATCTGATTCGTTATTCCTGACTGCGATTCAAAATCACAGACCGAAATTTCTCGGGCAGAGGTAGGGAGGGGTCGGCCGATTACCTTTTGAGAGAGAGGAGGGTTCGAAATTTCTGTCTCAAAAATAATGAGCTGTTGTGTCTAATTTCTGTACTGCAATAACTTATTTATAATGCAGGCCACTAACACCTTAGGGCCCATTAGTCATAAGCTAGGGCCCGACAAGCAAAGCCCGCACGTTCAGAAATTAATATAAAATTCATCTTGACTCCGATTGATGAACCGATTTCACCAATGTGCACAGAAACCATTTCTGCACATTTTAAAGTCAAAATAAATTTTCCTGAATCCGAATTCAGTGGTTTCCAAAAATGTCCATCCCTATGTCATTTTAGGAAATCCTACTCCCTTACTCTTATTTAAGAAGTCCAACTCCTTAGTTCATTAAATTTAACTCTTTAAATTTAACTATCTCAACGGGGATTAAAACTCCATTACACTGTGTGACCCTCAATGGTTCAGGGATACAGCTAGCCGTGGGCTCACAACTCCTTGTGACTCGGAACAACACTTTCCGACTTGCCCAACGAATCATGGTAAAGCGCCTAGCAACATCGCCCCATGATTCCCTAGGTATCACTGATAGTGCCTACAAGAACCAGTAGATTTTGGTTAGCGTACAGTACGGTCCCTTCATCCATATATCCCGATCGAATCAACAACCATTGGTATATCGAGAGTCGCTCAAGATTCGATAACTATGCAATACATCTTGAAGATCAAATTAGTGACATCGCATGTGCTACTAAGAAACCATTTCTTAAATCACATCAAGTACTCTGGCCAGAGATTTGTTACACTAATATCTCCTCAGATCGCATAGGATATCCACACTCGTAAGTATGTGGTGAATCCTTGACAACAATGCATTGACTCCTATATGTGTCGTAACTGTACCCAATCTCGACACCTGATGACCCCCATAGAGTCAGTAAACGAGTCAAAGCACTGCACTAGCATATAGAGTCTCCATGATGTTTCAAGTCGTAAGGACTAATGGTGTACAACCAAAACCGCGGACTTTATCCACTCGATAAGTGATAACCACTTGGAAAGTCCGGATAGGGTAGTTCGATTATTCATCCTATGAATATCCATTTGCATGCTTCGAACATCTCCATGTTCCCTACCAATGAAACGTGGTACTCCGCATCGCAAATGCTAGTCTCAAACTCGAGCGATCCTTATCCTTATTACCGGACGGCTCAATCGACTAGGAACGGTTTTTAGAATATACAGTGACTATAAGATGTATTTCATGATAGACATCTCCATGTTCTACCACATCTTACATACACTATAGTATATTCAAGGTCTTTATCAAAACAACAATAGTATATCACAATATAACAATATGAAGTAATATAAAGTCATTGCCATAAAAGTGTAAATAATATTAAACAAAAGATTGTTTATACAAAGAGTCATCAAAGCCCATAGCCACACAGTTGGCTCACTGGGCACCCACTCTTACAGTATACTCATACTCTCGCACTGAGTGTTTTATGCTCACGTCTCGTACTCTGTATTTTTGGACACCCTATTCCATGGGGCAGGTTTGCGATTGGACGAGGAGGGTGGATCCAGGAGGGGCTAGTCAGTGGTTGGCCAGCTGGAGCTTCGTTTAGGTTTTATTACTGTTGTTTGGGTTTATACAGCTATTCGATTTGGTTGTATATTATTGGATAAATTACAGATTCCTTTACTTGGGATTGTGTAATGTTTATGGATTCCGCAGTTTTATTCTGATATCTGTTTAATTAAGTTAATTGCATGCATAAGTTTTGTTTAGTAGGTGATCCGGGTTAGGGTCACTACATGCTATCTACTACGCTTCGCGCATTTGGAACGATGCCCAACGAAACTACTCCACTACTGAAAAGGAGCTTTTAGCAGTAGTTTTTGCTTTAGATAAATTTCGTTCATATTTACTTGGTACTAAGGTTATTGTTTACTCTGACCATGCAGCTCTTCGTTTTCTGATGGAGAAGAAAGAGGCAAAACCAAGGCTGATCCGATGTTTACTACTGCTGAATGAATTCGATATAGAAATCAAAGACAAAAGAGGGGCCGAGAATCTAGTTGCTGATCACTTGAGTCATCTAGTTCATATTTATGAGGAGCTGAATTTGCGTGACAAATTTCCTGATGAACAGCTGTTCTCGACGACCACCGAATTACCATGGTACGCAAATATTGTGAATTATTTAGTTACTAATGGTTTCCCCTCTGAATTTTCTAAGGCACAAAAAGACAAAGTGAGAAGTGATGCGAAGTATTATGTGTGGGATGATCCATACTTGTGGAAGCACTGCACTGATCAAGTTATACGACGATGCGTTCCCGCGAGCGAGATAATCCCTATTCTCACATTTTGTCATTTCTATGCATGTGGTGGCCACTTTGGACCGAGAAGGACATCAAGGAAGGTGTTGGACAGCGGATTATTCTGGCCCTCCTTATTTCGAGACGCCTACCTGTTCTATAAGTCGTGCGCCCAATGCCAAAATACAGGTAACATCTCCCAACGAAAGGAGATGCCCCAACAACCCATTCTAGTTTGTGAGATCTTTGATGTTTGGGGCATCGACTTCATGGGACCCTTTCCGAATTCACATGGTTATATTTATATATTACTTGCTGTGGATTATGTCTCGAAATGGGTGGAAGAAAAGGCCACCCGTACTGACGATTCTCAAGTTGTTGCAGAGTTTATCAAGCATCACATTTTCTCTAGGTTTGGAATTCCTAGAGCCCTCATCAGTGATAGAGGCACACACTTCTACAACCGAACCGTGGCGAGTCTACTGAAGAAATATCATGTGGCGCATAGGATTTCCACGGCATATCATCCACAATCCAACGGTCAAGGTGAGGTATCCAACAGAGAAATCAAATCTATCCTAGAGAAGACCATGAATCCTACGAGAAAGGATTGGAGCTTGCGATTGGATGACGCCTTGTGGGCATATAGAACTGTGTTCAAAACGCCGATTGGAATGTCACCATATCGGTTAATTTTTGGGAAATCCTGTCATCTGCCAGTCGAATTGGAGCATAGAGCCTATTGGGCTATAAAGAATTTCAACATGCAGATGGATGAGAGCGGCGAACATCAAAAGCTGCAGTTGAAAGAATTGGAAGAGATCCGCAATGATGCTTATGTAAGCTCTAAAATTTACAAAGACAAAACAAAGTCATTCCATGACAAGATGATCTCTCGACGGAACATCGAAGTCGGTCAGAAAGTTCTGCTATATCATTCACGACTTCGGTTGTTTCCAGGTAAGTTACGTTCGCGTTGGAATGGACCTTTTGTTGTCACTAACGTCTTTCCTCATGGTGCAGTTGAAATTCAAAGTTTGGACACATCCAAAACTTTCAAGGTGAATGGCCACCGGCTTAAGCACTATTATGAAGGAGTCCACGTGAACGTCGGAGTGGAAGAGCACGATATCACTTTCGATGCTCCGCCAAATGTCGAATAAATCACGGCATGCAGTCGAGCTATAAACTGACTGCAAATTTAGAGCTGACTGGGAGGCAACCCAGTGTTTCTTTCCTTTCTATTTCTGCTCGTTTTTATTTCTTTTACTTTCTTTAGTCTTAATTTTATGTTTATGTTGTTTCTTGTTTTTCGAAAATTTTGAAAAATAAAAAAATAATAATTTTTGTTGTCTCGCTCGATCCAAAATATCTTGTAGATCGAGCGAGAGCTTTTTTGCTCGGGACAGTATGGTTAACAATTTGTCTCGCTCGATCCGCAACATCTTGCGGATCGAGCGAGAGCACTTTTACCTTAATAAAAACTCCGACTCCCTTCCCCCTTCTTTCTTTCTTTCCTTCTTATTCTCTCTTTTCTCTCTTGTGTCTCCCTAAAATCCCACCTTTCGTTTTTAGCTAATTTTCCTCCCTAATTTCATATTTCCATCTTTTAATTCGCAGGAAAATCTCTCGGAAGTTCCACCACAACTCTTCGGACGCCATCTTCTCCGATCATCTTCTCCGGCCTCTCTCACGTCACGCCTACCGCCGATCACCATCCTCGATTTTTGTCGTCGTGGGTTATTTTCGTCGAGCTTTTCTCCTTAGGCATCACCCAGACCTAGTTCTTCATTGTTGATCTTGTGTTCTTCAAGGGGTTGCCGGACTATTTTTCGGACGCAAGGTGTTCGACGAATTGCACCTACCACTTTTACTCTCATCTCCCTACTCTTCATGGGTCCCAAACGCACCCGACACCAAGGCGAATCCTCTTCTCGGGCTGCTGATCGTATTTATTCAGAGTTTGTCGGCCACTTTGTCAATGACGCCGCTCGTCATCGGTACTTCGACGCCAAGGTCAGTCGTTCACCCATCCCTGAACGTGGTTTTGAAGAAAACTTGGCCTATCCAGATATTGTCCAGACTATTCATGAGCGTGGGTGGACGAAATTCTGCGAGGATCCTCCGCCAGCTGTTGTGCCGCTTGTCCGCGAATTCTATGCAAATGCAGCTGAACGAACATATAGCAAGGCATTTGTTCGGGGGAAACTGATCTCTTTTCTGCCCCATGAGCTGAATGCTTTATTGGAAATACCGGAGGTGGACGACTCGCTCTACCAAAGCCTGCAAAACGGCCCGCATTTGGATGAATTACTTGAACAACTAGCGTACCCCAGTGCTACATGGGTCAATCCAGCTTCTATTTTGAACATCAATGTAGTGACCCTTACCCGGATCACCTACTAAACAGAACTTATGCAAGCAATTTACTTAATTAAACAGATATCAGAATAAAACTGCGGAAACCATAAACGTTATACAATCCCAAGAAAAGGAATCTGTAATTTATCCAATAATATACAACCAAATTGAATAGCTGTATAAACCCAAACAACAGTAATAAAACCTAGACGAAGCTCCAGCTGGCCAACCACTGACTAGCCCCTCCTGGATCCACCCTCCTCGTCCAATCGCAAACCTGCCCCATGGAATAGGGTGTCCAAAAAAATACAGAGTACGAGACGTGAGCATAAAACGCTCAGTACGAGAGTGTGAGTATACATGCATACAAAGTGAACTCCCTATAGACTCGAGGTCAAGGATCAGATAACAGAGACAGACCGGGCCCTGGTATGTAGCACTCTGTGCCGTCTCTTCAGGAGGTGGCTCCCATACCGAGATAACCGTGGATACGCCGGACCCAAATTGATGGAAGTCCATCCACTAACAGGATAGGGTACAACCCTACTAACAGACATCTCGAAAGAGATACAGCAAGATGCAAATGAATGCAGCATAATATCATGTCATATAAATCATGCAGTCACATAATACATGCATACTCAGTCAGGATATCTCGAACAGTACTTCCGTAACTCAAAACAGTGCAAGCTCTACCAACTCTAGGTCCACGCCTATAGTCTGCTATACACTGCCAAATGATACTACTATCATTAAAGTGCTCTAAAAGCCTTAACTAAGCTATTGCATACTCCCAAATATTTATAGGAAGCAAAAGCTATACCTTCGTCCGTCGTTAGCCCTTTGATGTCGATGCCTCCAGAACTTGGGCACAACTCCGCTACGACTACTGAAAGCCTCGCCGACCTCCGGACCAAGCCTAAGAAGACTAGAACAGCTCCAAAAGGACTAGAATGGAAAGGAGAACTCAGAATTGGCAAATGAAAGTGAAGCCTCGGCCTTCTATTTATAGACAATGATCAGAACTTCCGATCCATGATCGGAACGTCCGAACCTCGATCGGAATGTCCGATCCTGCCATCGGAGCTTCCGAAGATCCTGATCTGCCACGTGTCAAAATATCACTTGTTGACTCCGGATAGGGGTGATCGGAGCTTCCGGTCCTGATCGGAGCTTCCGATCGTGCCACACGTCATGCCTGACGTAATACCGATCGGAGCTTCCGATCCTGTACAGAGCTTCCGATCCTGATCGGAGCTTCCGAACTCACCTTCGGAGCTTCCGAACTCTACCCAAGTAATTATGATTAATCCCTTAATTACTGATTTTGGTTACGGGCTACTACATTCTCTCCCACTTAAGATATTTCGTCCTCGAAATCAGATCTTAAGTACCGAATGCAAAATACAGAAATCGGAAACATTCTTTATTCAAATCAAACATTTACAGAATTTGCAACTGAATACATCTTAAATAATGAAATCAAAACCACTCAGGATGGTCTTTACGCATCCTATCCTCAAGCTCCCAAGTAGCTTCCTCAGTGCCTCGGCGCTGCCACTGAACTAAAACCAAAGGAATGACTTTGTTCCGTAAAACCTTATCCTTATAATCCAGGATACGAAGAGGTTTCTCAACATAAGTCAAATCCTTGTCTACCTGAACCTCAGACCGCTGCAGAATATGAGATTCATCCGCCACATACCGTCGCAACAGAGATACGTGGAACACGTCGTGAATACTGGATAGATGCGGTGGCAAAGCTAGTCGATAAGCCAAATCGCCAATGCTCTCCAAGATCTCAAACGGACCGATAAACCTGGGAGACAACTTGCCCTTAAGGCCAAATCTGAGAATCTTGCGGAAAGGTGACACTCTCAAAAACACTTTCTCCCTGACCTCGAACTGCAAGGGCCTACGCTTGATATTAGCATAACTGGCCTGACGATCCTGTGCAGTCTTAATCCGTTTCTTGATCTGATCAACAATGTCTATCGCCTGCTGGATAAACTTCAGTCCTTCAGCCTGTCTCTCCCCCACTTCTTTCCAGAAGAGTGGAGTATGACAACTTCGCCCATACAATGCCTCAAAAGGTGCCATCCCAATACTAGTATGATAGCTATTGTTGTAAGCGAACTCGATCAACGGCAAATGATCCTGCCAGGCTGAACCAAAATCCATGACGCACGCTCTAAGCATATCCTCTAACGTACGGATAGTGCGCTCTGACTGACCATCAGTCTCCGGATGATAGGCAGTACTCAAACTGAGAGTAGTACCCATCGCATGCTGAACACTCCCCCAGAATCTAGAAGTAAACCTGGGGTCCCGATCGCTGACAATGCTCACAGGCACTCCATGAAGTCGGACGATCTCCTGAATGTACATCCGTGCCATGCGATCCACAGAGTACTCTCGGCTATAGGCAATGAAATGCGCTGACTTGGTGAGTCGATCCACCACAACCCAGATAGCATCGTAGTTCTTCGGGGATACCGGCAAATGGGTCACAAAGTCCATAGTGATAAACTCCCATTTCCATTCAGGAATAGGCAGACTGTGAAGCAATCCTCCAGGTCATCGGTGCTCTGCCTTGACCTGTTGACACACCAAACATCTCGAAACAAACTGATAAACACTGCGTTTCATTCCCTTCCACCAGAAACGAGTACGTAGATCCTTGTACATCTTGTTGCTCCCAGGATGAATACTCAACTTAGTGCGATGTGCCTGAGACAAAATCTCCTCTCGCAACTCTTCATCCTGCGGAATCACAAGCCTACCAGACAAACACAGAAAGCCATCTGACTGATAATGAAATCCAGACGAGCTACCCTCGTTAGCTAGACGAGCTAAACGCTGGGTCTTCGAATCAGACATCTGAGCATCTCGGATCCGCGAATACAAGGCTGGCTCAGATAATATCGCAAACATCTGGATACTCTGCATACCTTTCTTATGCTTGAAGGTATAACCTGAAGTACAACAGTCACTGATCGCACTAGACATCGAACAAGTCTGAAGTGCGGATAGTCGCACCTTGCGACTCAAAGCATCAGCGGTGAGATTAGCAGCTCCTGGATGGTACTTAATCTCGCAATCATAGTCCTTAAGCAAGTCCATCCAACGTCTCTGCCTCATGTTCAACTCCGCCTGAGTGAACAAATACTTGAGACTCTTATGGTCGGTGAAGATCTCAAATTTCTCGCCATATAGATAATGACGCCAGATCTTCAAAGCGAACACAATGGCTGCCAATTCCAAATCATGGACTGGGTAGTTGTCCTCGTGAAGCTTCAGCTGTCTAGAAGCGTATGCAATCACATGACTATTCTGAGTCAGGACACAACCTAATCCCTGAAGAAAAGCATCCGTGTATACCACATACCCTCCAGATCCGGACGGTAATGCCAACACCGGCGCAAAAGTTAATCGCCGTCGAAGCTCACGGAAATTCTCCTCATACTCGGAGGACCACTCGAAATCCACACCCTTGCGGGTAAGCTGCGTCAACGGTCGAGCTAACTGAGAGAAGTTCAGAATGAAGCGACGATAATACCCTGCTAGACCCAGAAAACTACGGATCTCAGCAACTGTCGTCGGACGCGACCAATTAAGTACCGCTTCAATCTTGCTTGGATCAACAGAAATCCCTTCCCTGGATATGATATGGCCAAGAAAGACCACTCTATCCATCCAGAACTCACACTTGCTCAGCTTGGCGTACAACTGCTCATCTCGAAGAGTTTGCATTACCAATCGCAAGTGAGAAACATGCTCTTTCGTATTACGCGAATACACCAAGATGTCGTCAATAAATACCACTACAAACTTGTCCAAATACTCCCTGAAGACACGGTTCATCAAATCCATGAATATAGCCGGTGCATTAGTCAAACCAAATGGCATCACTAGGAACTCGTAATGCCCATAGCGAGTACGGAATGCAGTCTTGGCTACGTCCTGATCACGGACTCTCAACTGATGATACCCAGATCTCAAGTCAATCTTGGAGTAAACTGATGTGCCCTGCAGCTGGTCAAACAAGTCATCAATACGAGGCAACGAATACTTGTTCTTCACAGTGACTCGATTTAGCTGCCGATAGTCAATGCACAGCCGCATCGACCCATCCTTCTTCTTCACGAAGAGAACAGGAGCTCCCCAAGGAGATACACTAGGACGAATATACCCCTTGTCCAAAATATCCTGTAGCTGATTCTTCAACTCACGCATCTCTGACGGAGCCAGACGATACGGTGCTCTAGAAATAGGCGAAGTACCCGGCATCAACTCTATGCCAAACTCGACTTCCCTAGCAGGAGGAAAACCCGGAATCTCATCAGGAAATACATCTGGAAATTCATCCACAACAGGAATGCTCTCTATCCCAATACTCTCAGCGGACAAATCAACTGTATAGATAAGGTAGCCTTCCCCTCCAGACTTTAGAGATCGACAGGCTCTCAAAGCTGATACCAAAGGCATCGGGGGTCGCGCTCCCTCACCATAGAAAAACCAACTCTCACTCCCCTCTGGATGAAAGCGTACTAATCTCTGATAGCAGTCAACTGAAGCTCGATAGGTAGTCAACATATCTATTCCCAGAATGCAATCAAATTCGTCCATCGCCAGGACCATGAGATTCGCTAACAGAATGTTCCCTTAGAACTCTAAAGGGCAACCCATCACTAGACGCTTAGCCAAAGCAGATTGGCCCGTCGGAGTAGAAACAGACATCACTACGTCTAGTGCAATGCATGGTAACTTATGTCTCTTAACAAAACGTGCAGAAATGAAGGAATGAGATGCACCAATGTCAATAAGTACAAGAGCAGGTATACCATAAAGCAGAAATGTACCTGCGATGACTTTATCATCTCCTCCACAGCCTGATCATGTCTCAGGGCAAACACCTGGCCAGAAGCTCGTGGCCTCAAATGAGAACTCCCAGAAGACTGTCCCTGCGACCTCTGCTGAACGGTGGCCTGAGAACCCGATCCTGAACCAGATCCAGAACCGCCTCCCCCAGACAGTGGACAATCCCTACGGATATGACCAGTCTCTCCACAACGGAAACAAGCTCCAGAAGCTCTACGGCACTTGTCGGATGGATGGTTCTTCCCACAGTGATCACACTTGTCCTTCTTACCGTAACGGACAACACCTCCAGAACAAGAGGAAGAAGAAGATCCAGACTTCTTGAAAGTTTGGGCACGGGGACCCAAAGAACTAGCAGGCCTCGACTGAGGGAAAGACATATTCCGCCGAATGCTGTGCTCCGCCTAGTGACAACGGCTCACCAAACCCTCGTAGGACATGTCGTCACCAACCGCCACACGGTCATGGATCTCAGGGTTAAGGCCCTGAAGGAACAGATTATACTTCATCTCTGAGCTATCAGCAATCTCGGGGCAATAAGTTAGAAGATCAAAGAACCTCTGGTGATACTCATCGATAGACATGGCTCCCTGTTGTAGACTCAGTAGTTCGCCTACCTTCGACTATCGGAGTGAGGAGGAAAATACCGCTTTTGGAAAGCTGTGCGGAACTCGGCCCAGGTGGCCACTCCTCTCGCCGCAACAAAAGGAGCAGAAGTAAACCTCCACCACCTGCGCGCACGCCCATCCAAAAGATAGCCAAGGGTCTCCACCTTCTGCTCCTCGGTGCATTGGAAAGTCTGAAAAGTCGTCTCCATGCGGTCTAACCAGTTGTCCGCATCCTCCGGAGACTCACCTCCAACTAAGGGCTTAGGACCCATAGCTAAGAATCGACGCACAGTGAAACGCTCGTCGTCATGATGACGATGACGCCATTCTCAACGAGGCTCCCGGTCGGCATCACCCCAACGCCCACCAACACTGCCATGAGAACTCCGGTCGTCATGATTTGCCATCTACAAAAATACCTCATGATGAGACTAAATCCCAAGAATTCTTTGCATGCTCTGATACCATAAATGTAGTGACCCTTACCCGGATCACCTACTAAACAGAACTTATGCATGCAATTTACTTAATTAAATAGATATCAGAATAAAACTGCGGAAACCATAAACGTTATACAATCCCAAGAAAAGGAATCTGTAATTTATCCAATAATATACAACCAAATCGAATAGCTGTATAAACCCAAACAACAGTAATAAAACCTAGACGAAGCTCCAGCTGGCCAACCACTGACTAGCCCCTCCTGGATCCACCCTCCTCGTCCAATCGCAAACCTGCCCCATGGAATAGGGTGTCCAAAAAAATACAGAGTACGAGACGTGAGCATAAAACGCTCAGTACGAGAGTATGAGTATACATGCATACAAAGTGAACTCCCTATAGACTCGAGGTCAAGGATCAGATAACAGAGACAGACCGGGCCCTGGTATGTAGCACGCTGTGCCGTCGCTTCAAGAGGTGGCTCCCATACCGAGATAACCGTGGATACGCCGGACCCAAATCGATGGAAGTCCATCCACTAACAAGATAGGGTACAACCCTACTAACAGACATCTCGAAAGAGATACAGCAAGATGCAAATGAATGCATCATAATATCATGTCATATAAATCATGCAGTCACATAATACATGCATACTCAGTCAGGATATCTCGAACAGTACTTCCGTACCTCAAAACAGTGCAAGCTCTACCAACTCTAGGTCCACGCCTATAGTCTGCTCTACACTGCCAAATGATACTACTATCATTAAAGTGCTCTAAAAGCCTTAACTAAGCTATTGCATACTCCCAAATATTTATAGGAAGCAAAAGCTATACCTTCGTCCGTCGTTAGCCCTTTGATGTCGATGCCTCCAGAACTTGGGCACAACTCCGCTACGACTACTGAACGCCTCGCCGACCTCCGGACCAAGCCTAAGAAGACTAGAACAGCTCCAAAAGGACTAGAATGGAAAGGAGAACTCGGAATTGGCAAATGAAAGTGAAGCCTCGGCCTTCTATTTATAGACAACGATCGGAACTTCCGATCCTTGATCGGAACGTCCGAACCTCGATCGGAACGTCCGATCCTGCCATCGGAGCTTCCAAAGATCCTGATCTGCCACGTGTCAAAATATCACTTTTTGACTCCGGATAGGGGTGATCGGAGCTTTCGATCGTGCCACACGTCATGCCTGACGTAATACCGATCGGAGCTTCCGATCCTGTTCGAAGCTTCCGATCCTGATCGGAGCTTCCGAACTCACCTTCGGAGCTTCCGAACTCTACCCAAGTAATTATGATTAATTCCTTAATTACTGATTTTGGTTACGGGCTACTACAATCAAGAAGCGGTTCTTGCGTGTCATTCCTGCAACATGGTATGCTTTTTATGATTCGGCATCTAATGCCAATCGTTCATTCAAGCGACGTCAGTTTAGAGCGCGCCACCATTCTTTATGCGCTGGAAGTAGGAGCACCCATTAATGTGGGGCGGGTTCTTCATAGCGAGATCCAAAAATCCATCCATAATGTCACCGTGGGTCTCTATTTCCCCATGATCATCTCTTGTTTATGCTTACGCGCTAGAATTTCAGTTCGGAATGATGAAGAGTGGTTGTCACCTCAGCGACCACTCGACTCTGCTTTCATCGAAGCAAAGAGGGCGCACCGTGTCAAGCATTTTATGCAGGATGGTCACTTTCAACCACCACCGCAAGCCCAGCCAAGGCCACCTCATCCTCTTCGGCGATCTCAAGCTGATGCCATCCACGAACTCACAGCTTTCGCCCAACATCAGAATGCATACAATACAGTGGCGGCGCATAATTTGCAGGCTTTGGATTCTTTGTTGCGCAATCTGACAATCCACCATGGTCTTGATCTAAATGCTGTGCTAGCCGCTCTTCCGTATCCACCACCTTTCCCATTCCAATACGCCGCCCCTTTCCTTCCTCCGGAGGCTGAAGAGGAAGATTCCGCAAACCTGTGAACCAGGGGAGTCCCGTTTTGCGTTCTTGCATTTCATTCTATTTCGTTGTTTGGTTGTGTTTTTCTTTTGTTTTTGCATTGAGGACAATGTGTTGTTTAAGTGTGGGGGGTTGCATTACATGCATTTTGTTTCGTTGTTACATTTTCTTGTGTTGTTTATGCATCGTATTGTTGTTATTTTCGTTTGTGTTATTCAACTACATGAGTTGAGGATGAAATCATTAGCCTATGATGAGATTGTTGAAAAATTATGAATTTTTGAAAAATTTTTTTACTCTTGATTGGATATGAGAAACCTTAGGTTGTTTGTTGAATATTCTTAAGCACGCATGTTTAACCAGTGAAGTGTAGCGATGTATTAGATATCGTGGATGTCTGTTGGACCATTGCACGACAATAGGTGTTTGTGAAACTTGATAGTGTTTGAATCTTGATGATTTCTTTGATATGACATAAATGATCTTGGGCGCACCTAGAAAAAAATAATAAAATAATAAATGTTACAACTCCATCCGGGCCTTGATAGGATTTAAATCCTAAAAGAGCAAGATCAAGGCTAAGTATGCGGATAAAATGGGTTTATGCTCCATCCGGGCTATAGACGAGGGGATTGAAATTCTAATCTTGTCTTAGTTGTAGCTAAGTTAGTGGGTAATTATTGGGGCTATTGCAATACCGGGTGTAAAATCCGGAGGTGCGTAATTATTCTCAAGAAAGTTGTGTTGTGTTGAAGGATTGTTGGGAGGAGAGTTCTTGATGGTGTAGCTTACACTGAATTGTTATAGGTCGGCGAACAGTCTTGAAACTTTGTTCTTTTGAAGTTGCATGTAACTGGGGTAACATGGCACACACACACGTTCGCATTCGACTGTAGGTGTATCATTGATAATTGAGAGTTGCTATGAGCTTATTTTAGATGAAAATGGTTTTCTCTGAGGCTATGAATTATGTGATTCATCCTTGCTTACATGTTTGTTCTGTTTCATTTTGTTTTTGCATAACTTGCTCGAGGGCGAGCAAGGATTAAGTGTGGGGGTATTTGATAGTTGTGTTTTTGTTGCATTTGTTAGTATCATTTTTGTTGTTGTTTTGCATTAGTTGCATGTTTTATTTTAGCATTTTGTTCGTATTGCATTTTCTGTGTTTGCATGATGGGATTCTTGTTTTTGTGGTTAGGTCACTTATTTTGCGGACTAAGATGGAACCTCAGAGGAACGGAGATTTGAAGCAAGGAAAATTCAAGTCAATTTCTGGAAATGCTCTCTCGCTCGATCTGCAAGAGTATGCAGATCGAGCGAGCACTTATATTATGAAGACAGTAGGAAGACAATTATCTCTCGCTCGATCCGCAGGAGTTTGCAGATCGAGGGAGACCCTTTTTACGCGAGGCAGAGAGTTACGCATTTTCATGCCGCTCGATCCGCCGAATGTTGCAGATCGAGCGGGCGTCGTGATTCCGGAAAAAAAATATATTTTTGGAAACTTTGTTAATTTAGTTTCTAGTCTTTATTAGACTATTATTCCATTTTAGTAGGATTTTTAATCAGACTTGTGGAAACACATTGGAGGCTAGGTTTTTCTTCTTGAATTCTTAATTCTAGTTTTCTTCTTTTTCTTTGAATTTTGTGAATTTTGCTATGAATCGTTGTAACTAAACTCTTTTACTTGGTTGAGGGAGACGAACCCTTGGTATATTTCATTTATGAGATTTGATTTGTAGTGTTTTAATTTTTATTAAGTATCAATTTTTGATCTATTTTATTTTATGTTTGTATGCGAGATTTTAGAATTGGCCATCTTAGGATTTTGTATTGCAAGCGATAGCTAAATTAGAATTTAAATCCGTAATTGTTTGAAACCTCTAATTTGCGAAGCAACTACGTGTGATAATTTCTGCTGTTGAATTTATTATCTCGTACGGTCAATTATTGGATAGGTTAAATATAACCGCTGGTGTTGTGTTGTCTAGTTTCGTCAGTCTTACTAGTTTGAATTCTATCGTGGATTTAAATGTAGATTGCTGTTATAGGGTTGGTCCATTGGTAAGGGTTAATTAAGAATGATGTTTTCTAATTAACTAATATTACGGTGAAACAGGAATTAAATTTTCAATGACGAATATTTAATAAGATTAATTATTTAGAGAATCGATGATTGAATGAATGAATATCAAGGCTGTAGTTGACTGATATCAAGTCTCGTCTCTTATTGAATTTCTCCAGTCTTTTATTTAAATTTTGCATGCTAGTGAATTTTAATTGCTTAAAGTTTTTAGTAGTTAATCCAAACTTGAAAACCCCCATTTATTTTATTTAGAACACATTGAATTTACCTTTCCTCGTGGGAACAATCCCTACTCACACTACTACATTTTCAGTGATTATCTGCTTGAGTTGGGTAATTTGGGCGTGACACGATAAGCGTTACCAAATATATATTCTACATCATCACCCAAAAAGACTCCATTCTCCCAATGCCCCGGTCTTTCTTCCGTCATAATACCCTTACCTTTTAGAATTATCTTAGCCGCACTATCAGCACCATGCGACTCTGAAAATTCACCATTTTCAATCCCAAGATCCCATTAAATTTGATCAAATATGTTAGGAGAAGCGTGAATGCTTCTTAGCCGCACTATCATCAACGAATGTTTCCCCTCTATTCCTTTCTTCCCACCCACTTGTCTCCACTCCGATCGTGTATTAGCCCCATTATGTACTAGAGGTTCCTGTACCATTTCTGTCCCTTTCAATATGTCTATCCAGCTCTCTTCTCATTAATGATAGCACGCAAATCAGATACTGGTTTTTTTTGCTTTTGGCGGTGGGCATGGATCTTTGCAATACTTTAGCAATCTTTCATAAATAACCCGCTATTTAATAATCTTTCCTCCCAACCCAATAACAATCTCATCGTGAAGAGGCTTTAATAAATCAACTTCAGCACAAACTTTTGCAGTGTCAGATGCTCTGAATTATACATTAATTCATCCATTTTCAACGGCTTTCCAATCAAATTAGCAACAGAATATAATCGTTTCTTATGAAAGAGAGAAATTGGTTGATCTGGAAAGTGTACCCAAACTGGAACGATGGAGCTTTCTCGTTGATAATCAAACTTAGATGTCCATTTGAATACACGAAGAAGGTGACCTTGAAGAAACCAGCGGCCCTTACACCAGAAACGTTCTATGTCCTCTTCTAACTGAAAATCAATGAACAAAAATCCCGAACGTAGAAACTTCACGTAATATGGGCCCGAGAACCCACTTAGATGAGAAGGCCTAGACTGTGCGTTCCCTTGTTGGCCAACCTCCAGAGAATTTTCCTATTAGAGCATTCGAGAAGTGGATATCTTGATGACAGTCATGGAAAGTTTAGAAGTAGGGTTACACACAGTCATGGAAAGTTTTTCACGCCGAGTACTGGATCTATACTAGGTTATGATCAATTGCATGTTCGAGAAGTGGATATCTTGATGACAGTGTTTCGTACCCGATATGGTCACTATGATTTTTTAGTGATGCCTTTTGGGTTGACGAATGCACCTGCGGTGTTAATGGATTTAATGAACAGAGTTTTCCGCGATTATAAGGATAAGATTGTCGTGGTTTTTATTGAAGACATTTTGATCTACTCACGTAGTGTGAGAAAGCATGTGCAACACTTGAGACTTGTATTGTAGATTCTCCGTGAGAAAAAGTTATGAGCCAAGTTTAGTAAGTGCGAGTTTTGGATTGATCAAGTGGTATTCTTTGTTCATGTTATCTCTCGGAAAGGAGTATCAGTTGACTCGAGTAAGACTGAAGCTAGTTTGAATTGGTCGCGTCCGACTACAACTTCAGAGATTCGTAGCTTTTTGGGTTTGGCAGGGTATAATCGGCGATTTATCAAAAATTTCTCACAAATTTCAAGACCATTGACACAACTGACAAGAAAGGATGTTCCTTTTATCTGGTCAAGCGATTGCGAGCAGAGCTTTGACAAATTGAGCAGTCGATTGACTACTACGCCTGTTCTTGCTTTACCATATGGATCTGGAGGCTACGTGGTTTATACAAATGAATCTCTCCAAGGGTTGGGCTGTTTATTGACACAGAATGGGCATGTTATTTCCTATGCTTCTATACAGTTGAAGACCCACGAAGTGAATTACCCAGTGCACAATCTAGAGCTTGCAGCGATCTTGTTTGCACTGAAGAATTGGCGCCATTATCTGTATGGTGAGAGGTTAGAGATCTTTTCGGACCACAAGAGTTTGAAATACTTGTTCACTCAGGCAGAGTTGAACATGCAACAACATAGATGAATGTATCTTCTCAAGGATTATGATTGTGAGATTAAGTACCATCCGGGTACTGCAAATACAGTTGCAGACGCACTGAGTCATGTAGTGAATATTAGTGCTCTCCGCACTAGTGCATTAGCTAGTAAAATTTAGGAGTGTTGTTCTTCAGACTTTATGTTTCGACATAAGAAATGATAACAGGGGATCCGAGTGTCTTCATTACTAGCTTAGCCATCTTTGCTTTCTTGTATTCGAGAAGTACAGTTTTTTGATCCTAAGACGCAGAAGTTAGCGAGACTTGTTCACGGAGACAACACCTCTGGTTTCCTCTTTAGGATAGTCGGGTTGTTATGTTTGTCTAATAGAGTGGTGGTACCTGATGATTCAACCTTGCGAGAGGA
The DNA here is from genome assembly GCF_033568475.1 of Henckelia pumila. NCBI lineage: Eukaryota > Viridiplantae > Streptophyta > Magnoliopsida > Lamiales > Gesneriaceae > Henckelia > Henckelia pumila. The sequence continues at coordinate 89,992,798 of NC_133123.1, read as the reverse complement.
GATTTTGTCTCAGGATCATCGTAGTAGATTCGTAGTACACCCAGGTAGTGCTAAGATTTATAAAGATCTACGTTCCAGATTTTGGTGAAAAAGTATGAAGCGTAGAATTTATCATTTCGTCTCTCGATGTCTTATTTGTCAGCAAGTTAAAGCTGAGCATCGACCAACCATTGAGCTGGTGCAGATTTTGGAGATTCTGAAATGGAAGTGGGAGCATGTGACGATGGATTTTGTCACCCACTTGCCAATGACATTGTAGTGACCCATAACCTAACTAATTTAATTGATAGTTATGTTTGTGTTGCATATTTTTAATGTCATTTAGTTGTTTTGCATTCATTTATGTGCTTTAATTACGTATTTTGTTCGTATTACATATTTGGTGTCTACATGATTTGTTTCCCGGTTTTGTTGTTTAGGTTGTGCGTTTTGGAGGACGTATGAACGGAACTATGGAGCAAGGGAAACACTGAAAAGATTTTGAAGACAAGACGATCGCTCGATCCGCCAAAGTCTACCGATCGAGCAGGTCATGTGGAGAAGCAAAGCAGATTCGGAAGAAAGTTTGGTCGCTCGATCGGTTAACTTCTACCGATCGAGCAGTTGCATAAATTTAAAGGACAATTGGATAGAAGATTTTTTCTCGCTCGATCGGTCAATCCTTACCGATCGAGCGAGAAGCGCTGTTTGGGACAAGAAATTTTAATTTTGGAAACTCCTTTATTTTGGAATCTAGACTTTTATTAGGTCTTTTATTCTGTTTTTCTTAGTTTAACATTCATAAGACTTTGAAGGTTTCTTTGGCGGCTAGGTTTAGTGTTCTATCTTCTTCGTACAATTTCTTCTTTTCTTCTTATTTTTCTTTGGTTTTTCATGAATCGTTGTGGCTAAACCTTAGAACTTGGTTGAGAAGACAAGCCCTTTATTTTGTTTATTCATGAGATTCGAATTTTTCAATGTTTAATTTTTATTGAGTATCAAAAGTTGTTCTGTTTTATTTCATGCTTGTATGTGAGATTTTTGGATTGGCCATCTTAGGATTTCGCAATACAATCTAATGCTAAATTAGAATTCAAATCTATAATTGTTTGAATCAACTAATTTGCGAAGCAACTGCGTTTAATATTTTCTGCTGGTGAATTTGTTAAATCTTAGGAACAACAGTTGACTAGATTAAATACAATCGCTGATATTTGTGTTGTCAAGATTCATCAGTTTTACTCATTTGAATGCTACCTTAAATTTAAATCTAGATCGATGGTATCCGGGATGATTTATTGTTAAAGGTTAATCTAGAACGCTGGTGTCTAATTAACTAAGATTAAGGTGAAACATGAATTAAATTTTCAATGATGAATATTTGATAGGATTAATTATTTTTAGGTAATCGATGATTGAATGAATGATATCAAGGGTGTAGTCGACCGATACCAAGGCTTGTTTCTTATTGATTTCTTCAGTATAATTTTAATCTTGCATGTTAGTGATAAACTTGAATTTTAAATTGCTTAAATTTTTAGTAGTTAAGTTCAAACTCAAAACCCCCTTTTTTATTTCAGAACACATTAAATTTCCCTTTTCTCGTGGAAACGATCCCTACTCACACTACTACGTATTTTGTATATCTGATTGAGTCGGGTAATTTGGGCGTGACACGATTAAGCGCTACCAGTAATTAAGGAGAAAAGCAAGCAATTAAGGTCAAGACCAGAACGGAAGCTCCGTTGTAAGGATCGGAAGTTCCGATGACAATCGGAAGCTCCAATGTGCAACGGAAGCTCCGATAATATTATGTCAGCCATGACGCGTGAGACAACAAAAGATCTGATTTGTAACGGAGGTTCCGATTCTTCTTATCCATGTCCAGCCAGTAAGGGGTTGACACATGGCAGATGAGGGAGATCGGAAGCTCCGATGGCGCATCGGAGGTTCCGGTTGTGTTTTATAAATAGGGGGCCGAGATTTCATTTTCAAATGCGCCTTTCCGCTTTTCTCTCTCGATTCCTAGGCCTTCTAACTCATATGTAGGGAATTCAAGGCGTCCTATGGGGAATCCGGAAGTGTCATAGCGATCCAGGCGTCGTAGCGAAGCTATGGCCTAGTTTTGAGGCAAGCGACATCAAAGGGCTGACGACGGACGCAGGTATAGATTTAGCTCCCTAAAAATATTTAGGAGTATGGAATAACTTATTTAAGGCTTTTAGAGCTTATTTAATGATTCATGGGTATTTGCATTGTAGACACCTTAGTGTGGACTGGTAGGCGTGGGATCTAGACTAGTGGTGCTAGGATTTGCCTAAAGTGTTAGAGGTACATAAGTACTGATCGAGATAGCTGGCATGATATATATGCTTATATGTTGCATGAGTATGTGCTATGTGTTTTACCATGTTTTTACGGCTTTAGCACATGCATGTTTTTATGGTAGACTGCATCTGGTATGATGTGAGTCATTGACAGTTTCCATCGGTGAGAGGATACTCCTTATGGATTCGTTTCGGGGAGGAGAGACTCAGCCCCTCGTTTTGCTATCACTAAGAGCGGCCACAATGTTGGGTTTTGACGCTATAGTTGATAGGAGAATATACGAGTACTCCGCGGAGTCGCTCTCTTAGCACGGTACTGTATATTCATGGATCCCTGAGTAGACAGTTTTAACAGGTATTTTAAAGGCATTTGCTTGCTGCATATTATTCTATATATCATTGCTTTCGTATTGAGCGTTGTCGCTCACTCCCCTGTGTTGGTTTCTTTTTGGGATTCCTTGTGGCGGGGCAGGTTTGAGGCTGGATGGTCTAGGTGATTCGCAGCAGGGTTGAGGTTGTCACCTGTTGCAGCGAGGTTTTAATGGTAGGGCTTGTTACCCTAAGACTTTTGATTTGGTTGTATAAGAGCATTTATACACTATATTGTCGTCGGTTGTATTCTGCCGATTGGATTTGTTGTATTTTAAATATTCCTCTCTTTACACTTTAATTAATTATTGCATGCGCTAATTAAACTCTGATTAGATAGTGGATCCGGGTAGGGTGGCTACATTTATTTGTATTAGAGCACATTGCAACTGGGAATTAGTAAAGAGAATTAATACATTATCTGTTATTAATTGACCGATGACAGATTACGACGAGAGCCACGATAGTGGAGGTGATGGTCGTTGGGATGGCGAAGACGGTCGTAGACCTCACCGTGGACACCATGAAGATCGGAGGAGAGTCAGCATGCATAGGTTTATGCAAGTGAGCCCTAGGAAATTAGCGGGAGGAGAGACCCCAAAGGCTGCTGAGGACTGGCTAGAGAGGATGGAACATTTCTTCATAGAGTTCCATTTCATAGATGAAGAAAATATGTAGACTCTTGGTTTCTTGCTACAGGGACGAGCGAGGAAGTGGTGGAGATCTACTTCCGCACCGTTTGCAGCAGCGAGAGGAGAAGCTACTTGTACTGAGTTTTGTACCGCTTTCCAGAGATTGTATTTTCCTCCAGCTCTTCATCAGGCGAAAGCTAGTGAGTTGCTTGGACTGCGACAGGGTACGATGACTATTGAGGAGTATCAACAGAAGTTCTTTCATCTTCTACCTTATTGCCTGCATATCGCTGAGAGTTTTGTGGCCAAGTATGATCATTTCCTTTGGGGTCTGAACCCTGAGATTCATCATGTAGTGACCCTTTCCTGGATCACCTACTAACAGAATTTAGGCATGCAATTAACTTAATAAAACAGATATCAGAATAATCTTGCGGAAACCATAATTATTAAACAATCCCAAGTAAAGGAATCTGTAATTTATCCAAATAATATACAACCAAATCGAATAGCTGTATCAACCTCAAAACAACAGAAATAAAACCTAAACGAAGCTCCAGCTGGCCAACCACTGACTAGCCCCTCCTGGATCCACCCTCCTCGTCCAATCGCAAACCTGCCCCATGGAATATGGTGTCCAGAAACACAGAGTACGAGACGTGAGCATAAAACGCTCAGCATGAGAGTATGAGTATACATGCATGCAAAGTGAACTCCCTATAAACTCGAGGTCAAGGATCAGATAACAGAGACAGACCGAGCCCTGGTATGTATCACGCTGTGCCATCGCTTCAGGAGGTGGCTCCCATACCATAATACCAGTGGATATGCCGGACCCAAATCGATGGAAGTCCAACCACTAACAGGATAGGGTACAACCTTACTAACAGACATCTCGAAGGAGATAGCTCAGTATGCAACTGAAAGCAGCATAAATCACTGACATATAAACCATGCAGTCACATAATACATGCATACTCAGTCGGGATATCTCGAACAGTACTTTCGTACCTCAAATCAGTGCAAGCTCTACCAACTCTAGGTCCACGCCTATAGTCTGCTCTACACTGCCAAATGATACTACTATCATTATAGCGCTTTAAAAGCCTTAACTAAGTTATTGCATACTCCTAAATATTTATAGGAACAAAAAGCTATACCTTCGTCCGTCGTTAGCCCTTTGATGTCGATGCCTTCAGAACTTGGGCACAACTCTGCTACGACTTCCGAACGCCTCGCCGACCGCCGGGTCAAGCCTAGGAAGGCTAGAACAACTCGAATAGACTAGAAAGGAGACGAAAATACTCGGAATTGGCAATTGGAAATGAAGCCTTGGCCCTCTATTTATAGACAACGATCGGAACTTCCGATCCTCGATCGGAACGTCCGAACCTCGATCGGAACGTCCGATCCTGCCATCGGAGCTTCCGAAGATCCTGATCTGCCACGTGCCAAAATATCACTTGTTGACTCTGGATAGGGGTGATCGAAGCTTCCGATCCTGATCGGAGCTTCCGATCTCACCACACGTCATGGATGACGTAATATCATCGGTGCCTCCGATCGCTCATCGGAGCTTCCAATCCTGTTCGGAGCTTCCGATCTTGCCTTCGGAGCTTCCGATCCGTCCGATACCCAATTTATTTAATTAGCATTAATCCTTTAATTACTCAATTAGGGTACGGGCTACTACATTCTCACCCACTTAAGATATTTCGTCCTCGAAATCAGATCTTAAGTACTGAATGTACTACAAAAATCAGAAACATTCTTTATTCCAATCAAACGTTACAGAGTTTGCAACTGAATACAACTATGAATGAAATCAAAACAACTCAGGATGGTCTTCACGCATCCTGTCCTCAAGCTCCCAAGTAGCTTCCTCAGTGCCTCGGCGCTGCCACTGAACTAAAACCAAAGGAATGACTTTGTTCCGTAAAACCTTATCCTTATAATCCAGGATACGAATAGGTTTCTCAACATAGGTCAAATCCTTGTTCACCTGAACCTCAGACCGCTGCAGAATATGAGATTCATCCGCCACATACCGTCACAACAGAGATACGTGGAACACGTTGTGAATACTGGATAGATGCGGTGGCAAAGTTAGTCGATAAGTCAAATCGCCAATGCTCTCCAAGATCTCAAACGTACCGATAAACCTGGGAGACAACTTGCCCTTAAGGCCAAATCTGAGAATCTTGCAGAAAGGTGACACTCTCAGAAACACTTTCTCCCCAACATCGAACTGCAAAGGCCTACGTTTGATATTAGCATAGCTGGCCTGACGATCCTGTGCAGTCTTAATCCGTTTCTTGATCTGATCAATAATGTCTATCGCCTGCTGGATAAACTCCGGTCCCTCAGCCTGTCTCTCCCCCACTTCTTCCCAGAAGAGTGGAGTACGACAACGTCGCCCGTACAACGCCTCAAAAGGTGCCATACCAATACTAGTATGATAGCTGTTGTTGTACGCGAACTCGATCAATGGCAAATGATCCTGCCAGGCTGAACCAAAATCCATGACGCACGCTCTAAGCATATCCTCCAAAGTACGGATAGTGCGCTCTGACTGACCATCAGTCTCCAAATGATAGGCAGTATTCAAACTGAGAGTAGTACCCATCTGTAACGCCCCGTTTTTATCTTAAATGAGTTTATTTGAGTTAATCAGAGATTACAGAGTTCTCGAGCCCGTTTGATTTTGATCAGGGTCCTTTTTGCAAGTTTTGGAAATTTCAAGGACTAAAACGCAAATAGTTGATTTTATATATTATCTACACTTAGATATTTATTTTGGAAGCCTCATCTTCCTCCTCCCAACCGTGAGCATCCATTGAAGCCGATTCTTTGAGCTTTCAAGCTTTCTGATTTCAGTCCGAGCTCGATCCGGCCGTTGGAATTTATTTCTGAAGGCAGATTATCGATCACTGGAGCGAGAGCTCCGTTATATCGTAAGTTTTTCTACGATCGGATACATTCTAGTTTTTGGATGTTGTTAGAATCGTTTGAGATTCGAGTATGTTGTTCTCTACAGAGTTCTGATCGTTTATTATCTGTCGGTTTTGAATTAGAGCGACGTCCGGATTTGTTATGATTTTTGGAAGCCATTTTCGAAAATGTGGATTTTGAGATTTGTTGGGTTTGTCTTGTTGTTGTGGTTTTAGCATTGAATTGAGTTGATATCAGTATTGAACTGCTGTCTGCGTTGCCGGTTTGTTCTGTTTATAGCCGTTATGCCGTCGGTTTGAGTTTTGAGGGTTTCGAACCGTTTTTGAGTTGTTGAACTTGGCTTGTAAGTTGGTCTTTGTTTTTGATCAATCTCTTGTATCTGAACAGATTCGTTCGGAGTTGTCAAGCCCAGAGTTAGCAGCTGTTTGATCATTTCAGAGAATTGGATGAAGAACGGTATAAAGAGTTTTCCTTGAACCGTTGCCTTGTTGTTGTTAGATTGTGTAGTTGTTTATACAATCTCTTTTGTAGCTTATCCAGAGTTGGAGCTACTGCATTGAAAGGTAAAAGCAGTCATCGTAGCGGGATAGCATACTCGGGACTGTTGGTTCTCGAGTTTCCCTTTTTAAATCACATATTGCATTGATACTTGTTCTAGCACGTGGAACTTGTAATTGTTGATTGATTGAGTTTTGTTATGTGGCTTATGTTTATGTTTCTGTTATGCATTCATCTTGAGCCTACTTTGATTTCAGCGGGCAGAACCGCCCTTTTTGTTAGACGTTTGGGAACTATGATTGAGTGGCCTAGGTTGTAGTATTTCGCCTAGTGCTAGCATACTCATTATGGTTTCTCAAAGTCTAGAGGAGTGGGATACGTGGCACCACCTTGATTGGGAGAGTCGGTGAGTCGTTACGTGATCTCATCCTCGGGATCCCAAAAGCAGAGCAATACTCCCGTGTTTATCAGAATCGATATCCTGGTTTTAAAGACATGCATATCATTAACTTCGACTTGAATATGTGGTTTGATAGCATGTTGTGTATTCATTACTTGATATGTTGCTTTTACTGGGATTATCTTTCTCACCGGTTATCCGGCTGTTGCTTTGTTTTGTATGTGTACTTGGCAACAGGTGGGGCAGGAACAAGTCAGAAGAGGCATGGTTAGCTTCGAGGGCAAGTAGTAGAAGTGAGACTCGGTTTAGAAGTCGAATTAGCATGTTTAACTAGTTTAAGATTGAAGCATGTTAGAACTCGAACTTGATATATTTTGTTATTCGAATTAGTTTGTATTCGGATTGTAATCTGAAATCGAAGTATGTTGTTGTTGTATTGATTTAGACTTCTGGTTGTTTTTAGGCCTTCTGAAAGCATGACTGGTCATGGCATGTTTCCCTACACCCTGTTATTGTAATTGTATTTGAAGGCATGTCGGACCAAGCGCGGAATCCTTTTTTTTTCCGCAGCCTGAGCATTTTTCTGCCCAGGCCTTCCGCGCGCGGGCGAGGTGTTCCTCGCGCGCGCGCGAGGCCTCCGTTGGGCCTCTGAATGGTTTGCCCGCGCGCGCGCGAGCTTGGTGCCTCGCGCGGGCGCGAGCCTTTGGTTGGTCTCGGGATCGTTTGCCCGCGCGCGCGCGAGCTTGGTACCTCGCGCGGGCGCGGGCCTTTTAAAAAAAAAAAAAAAAAAAAAAAAAACTTTTGAATTGTTTTAGTCTTGGATTCTTGTTCGCTTACTTGTTGTTTAATCCGAGATTAGTGGTTTAGAATCGAGGTCTCACACATCGCACGCTGAACACTCCCCCAGAACCTAGAAGTAAGCCTGGGGTCCCGATCGCTGACAATGCTCACAGGCACTCCATGAAGTCGAACGATCTCTTGAATGTACAACCGTGCCATACGATCCACATTGTACTCCCGGCTATAGGCAATGAAATGCGCTGACTTGGTGAGTCGATCCACCACAACCCAGATAGCTTCACAGTTCCTCGGGGATACCGGCAAATGGGTCACAAAGTCCTTTGTGATAAACTCCCATTTCCATTCAGGAATAGGCAGACTGTGAAGCAATCCTCCAGGTCGTCGGTGCTCTGCCTTGACCTGTTGACACACCAAATATCTCGAAACAAACTGATAAACATTGCGTTTCATTCCCTTCCACCAGAAATGAGTACGTAGATCCTTGTACATCTTGTTGCTCCCAGGATGAATACTTAACTTAGTGCGGTGCGCCTGAGACAAAATCTCCTCTCGCAACTCTTCATCCTGTGGAATCACAAGCCTACCAGACAAACACAGAAAGCCATCTGACTGATAATGAAATCCAGACGAGCTACCCTCGTTAGCTAAACGAGCTAAATGCTGGGTCTTCGAATCAGACATCTGAGCATCTCGGATCCGAGAATACAAAGATGGCTCAGATAATATCGCAAACATCTGGATACTCTGCATACCTTTCTTATGCTTGAAGGTATATCCCGAAGTACAACAGTCACTGATCGCACTAGACATCGAACAAGTCTGAAGTGCGGATAGTGGCACCGTGCGACTCAAAGCATCAGCGGTGAGATTAGCAGCTCCCGGATGGTACTTTATCTCGCAATCATAGTCCTTAAGCAAGTCCATTCAACGTCTGTGCCTCATGTTCAACTCCTCCTGAGTGAACAAATACTTGAGACTCTTATTGTCGGTGAAGATCTCAAATTTCTCGCCATACAGATAATGACGCCAGATCTTCAAAGAGAACACAATGGCTGCCAATTCAAAATCATGGACTGGATAGTTGTCCTCGTGAAGCTTCAGCTGTCTAGAAGCGTATGCGATCACATGCCCATTCTGAGTCAGGACACAACCTAACCCCTGAAGAGAAGAATCCGTGTATACCACATACCCTTCAGATCCTGACGGTAATGCCAACACCGGCGCAAAAGTCAACCGCCATCGAAGCTCACAGAAGTTCTCCTCACACTCGGAGGACCACTCGAAGTCCACACCCTTGCGAGTAAGTTGCGTCAACAGTCGAGCTAACTGAGAGAAGTTCAGAATGAAGCGACGATAATACCCTGCTAGACCCAAAAAATTACGGATCTCAGCAACTGTCGTCGGACGCGACCAATTAAGTACCGCTTCAATCTTGCTTGGATCAACAAAAATCCCTTCCCTGGATATGATATGGCCAAGAAAGACCACTCTATCCATCCAGAACTCACACTTGCTCAGCTTGGCGTACAACTGCTCATCACGAAGAGTCTGCAGTACCAACTGCAAGTGAGAAACATGCTCTTCCGCATTACACTTATACACCAAGATGTCGTCAATGAAGACCACGACAAACATGTCCAAATACTCCCTGAAGACACGGTTCATCAACCATGAATATAGCCGGCGCATTAGTCAAACCAAATGGCATCACTAGGAACTCGTAATGCCCATAGCGAGTACGGAATGCAGTCTTGGCTACATCCTAATCACGGACTCTCAACTGATGATACCCAGATCTCAAGTCAATCTTGGAGTAAACTGACGTGCCCTGCAACTGATCAAACAAGTCATCAATACGAGGCAACGGATACTTGTTCTTCACAGTGACTCGATTCAGCTGCCGATAGTCAATGCACAACCGCATCGACCCATCCTTCTTCTTCACAAAGAGAACAGGAGCTCCCCAAGGAGATACACTAGGACGAATGTACCCCTTGTCCAAAAGATCATGTAGCTGATTCTTCAACTCGTGCATCTCTGACGAAGGCAGATGATACGGTGCTCGAGAAATAGGTGAAGTACCCGGCATCAACTCTATGCCAAACTCGACTTCCCTAGCAGGAGGAAAACCCGGAATCTCATCAGGAAATACATCTGGAAATTCATTCACGACCGGAATGCTCTCTATCCAAATCAACTGCATAGATAAGGTAGCCTTCCCCGCCAGACTCTAGAGCTCGACAGGCTCTCAAAGCTGATACCAAAGGCATCGAGGGTCGCGCTCCCTCACCATAGAAAAAACAGCTCTCACTCCCCTCCGGATGAAAGCGTACTAATCTCTGATAGCAGTCCACTGAAGCTCGATAGGTATCAACATATCTATTCCCAGAATGCAATCAAAGTCTTCCATCGCAAGGACCATGAGATTCGCAATCAAAATGTTACCCTCGAACTCTAAAGGGCAACTCATCACTAGACGCTTAGCCAAAGCAGATTGGCCCATCGGAGTAGAAACAGACATCACTACGTCTAGTGCAATGCATGGTAACTTATGTCTCTTAAAAAAATGTGCAGAAACGAAGGAATGAGATGCACCAGTGTCAATAAGTACAAGAGCAGGTATATCATAAAGCAAAAATATACCTGCGATGACTTTCTCATTCTCCTCCATAGCCTGATCATGCCTCAAGGCAAACACCTGGCCAGAAGCTCGTGGCCTCAAATGAGAACTCCCAGCAGGCTGTCCCTGTGACCTCTGCTGAATGGTGGCCTGAGAACCAGATCCTGAACCAGAACCAGAACCGCCTCCCCCAGATAGTGGACAATCCCTCCGGATATGACCAGTCTCTCCACAATGGAAACAAGCTCCAGAAGCTCTACGGCACTTGTCGGATGGATGGTTCTTCCCACAGTGATCACACTTGTCCTTCTTACCGAAACGGACAAAACCAGCAAAGCCAGAGGAAGAAGAAGTAGATCCAGAATTTTTGAAAGATTGGGCACGGGGACCCAAAGAACTAGCAGGCCTCGACTAAGGGAAAGACCTGTTCCGCCGAATGCTGTCCTCCGCCTGGTGACAACGGCTCACCAAACCCCCGTAGGACATGTCGTCGCCAATCGCCACACGATCATGGATCTCAGGGTTAAGGCCCTGAAGGAACAAATTATACTTCATCTCTGAGCTATCAGCAATCTCGGGGCAATAGGATAACAGATCGAAGAACCTCTGCTGATACTCATCGATAGACATGGCTCCCTGTCGCAGACTCAGTAGCTCTCCTGCCATCGACTGACGGAGTGCAGGAGGAAAATACCGCTTTTGGAAAGCTGTGCGGAACTCGGCCCAGGTGGCCACTCCTCTCGCCACAACAAAAGGTGCAGAAGTAAACCTCCACCACCTGCGCGCTCGCCCATCCAGAAGATAGCCAAGGGTCTCCATCTTCTGCTTCTCGGTGCATTGGAAAGTCTGAAAAGTCATCTCCATGCGGTCTAACCAGTTCTCCACATCCTCCGGAGACTCACCTCCAACTAAGGGCTTAGGACCCATAGCTAAGAATCGACGCACAGTGAAATGCTCGTCGTCATGATGACGATGACACCTTTCTCGACGATGCTCTCGGTCGGCATCACCCCAACGCCCACCAATACTTCCATGAGAACTCTGGTCATCAGGATTTGCCATCTACGAAAATACTTCATGATGAGACTAAATCCCAAGAATACTTTTGCATGCTCTGATACCATAAATGTAGTGACCCTTACCCGGATCACCTACTAACAGAACTTAGGCATGCAATTAACTTAATAAAATAGATATCAGAATAATCTTGCGGAAACCATAATCATTAAACAATCCCAAGTAAAGGAATCTGTAATTTATCCAAATAATATACAACCAAATCGAATAGCTGTATCAACCTCAAAACAACAGAAATAAAACCTAAACGAAGCTCCAGCTGGCCAACCACTGACTAGCCCCTCCTGGATCCACCCTCCTCGTCCAATCGCAAACCTTCCCCATGGAATAGGGTGTCCAGAAACACAGAGTACGAGACGTGAGCATAAAACGCTCAGCACGAGAGTATGAGTATACATGCATGCAAAGTGAACTCCATATAAACTCGAGGTCAAGGATCAGATAACAGAGACAGACCGGGCCCTGGTATGTAGCACGCTGTGCCATCGCTTCAGGTGGTGTCTCCCATACCATAATACCAGTGGATATGCCGGACCCAAATCGATGGAAGTCCAACCACTAACAGGATAGGGTACAACCCTACTAACAGACATCTCGTAGGAGATTGCTCAGTATGCAAATGAATGCAGCATAAATCAATGACATATAAACCATGCAGTCACATAATACATGCATACTCAGTCAGGATATCTCGAACAGTATTTTCGTACCTCAAATCAGTGCAAGCTCTACCAACTCTAGGTCCACGCCTATAGTCTGCTCTACACTGCCAAATGATACTACTATCATTATAGCGCTTTAAAATCCTTAACTAAGCTATTGCATACTCTTAAATATTTATAGGAAGCAAAAGCTATACCTTCGTCCGTCGTTAGCCCTTTGATGTCGATGCCTCCAGAAATTGGGCACAACTCTGCTACGACTTCCGAACGCCTCGCCGACCGCCGGGTCAAGCCTAGGAAGGCTAGAACAACTCGAATAGACTAGAAAGGAGAGGGAAATACTCGGAATTGGCAATTGGAAATGAAGCCTCGACCCTCTATTTATAGACAACGATCGGAACTTCTGATCCTCGATCGGAACGTCCGATCCTGCCATCGGAGCTTCCGAAGATCCTGATCTACCACGTGTCAAAATATCACTTGTTGACTGTGGATAGGGGTGATCGGAGCATCCAATCCTGATCGGAGCTTCCGATCTCACCACACGTCATGGATGACGTAATATCATCGGTTCCTCCGATCGCTCATCGGAGCTTCCGATCCTGTTCGAAGCTTTCGATCGTGCCTTCGGAGCTTCCGATCCGTCGGATACTCAATTTATTTAATTAGCATTAATCCTTTATTTACTCAATTAGGGTACGGGCTACTACACATCAGATGGTTGCTGTTGGGAGCGACAAGACCTATGAGGGTTTGGTGGACCGTTTCCATTAAGCTGAGGACAATCTACTGAGGAACCGGTCTATGATTCCTTCCTTTTCCTCCAGACCGACTAGTTCTTTGGCTCCGAGGGGCCAGTTTTTCAAGAAGCAAGGTGTTACTTCTTCTTCTTCTTCTTCTTCTTCTTCTTCTTCTTCTTCTTCTTATGGATCTGGCGGAGTGCAGCGTTTAGGTAGCCAAAGGATGAGCCGGTGTCGTCAATGGAAGAGAAGACATCCTGCAAGACCATGCCCTATTTCAGCCAGCGCATGTTACCAGTGTGGTCAGGAGGGACATATGAAGAGAGACTGTCCTATGTTGATAGGAGCGGCTAGTGGTTCCAAAAGTTCCTTGGTGTCAGTACAACAGCCGCAGTAGCAGTATCAGCAACAACCTTCTCATCAGCAGCTCTAGCAGTCGTGGCCATTGCCGCGACATAATTTTTCCTATGGTCATTCTTTCTTACGGTCACGTGTTCAGGGGAAAGTCTTTGCACTGAACCAGGAGCAGACAAAGGCAAAAAGTGACCAGATGATTGCAGGTACCTATATTTTATGTGGTTTTCCTGCGTATGTGTTTATTGACACTGGTGCGTCACACTCATTCATCTCAGCACGTTTTGCTAAGAAGTATAGATTGCCGTTTATTCCTTTAGACTTGTTTTTAGTGGTTTCTACTCCGATGGGTAGCGAAGTCTTAGCTAAACGTCTAGTGGTTGGTTGCTTTCTGGATTTTGAGGGGTATCATCTTAGTGCTAACCTAATGATCCTAGCTATGGAGGATTTCGACTGCATTATTGGGATTGATCTTTTTACTACATACAGAGCGATAGTGGATTGCTATCAGAGGTTTGTTCAGTTTCATCCTGAGGATAGAAAGGCATGGTATTTCTATGGTGAGGGAGCACGACTTCCGATGCTAGTGGTTTTTGCTCTGAAAGCCCGGCGTGCTTTAGAGTATGACGGGGAAGGCTACCTTATCTATACCATCGATGCATCCTTGGAGGGACCAGACATCCAGGAGATACCCATAGTCCGTGAGTTTCCTGATGTGTTTCCAGAAGAGATTCTAGGCTTACCACTAGTGATATGGATCGAGTTTGACATTGAGTTAGTGCCAGGGACAACAACGATTTCTAGAGCTCCGTATCGATTAGCACCCACTAAGATGAGAGTGCTCCAAAAGCAACTTCAAGATCTTCTTGATAAGGGATACATTCGACCGAGTGTTTTGCCATGGGGAGCCCAGTCCTTTTTGTTAAGAAGAAAGATGGGTCGATGCGTCTTTGCATAAACTATCGACAGCTTAACCAAGCGACGGTGAAGAATTATTATCCTCTTCCGCAGATAGATAATCTGTTCGATCAGTTACGGGGCACTTTTGTTTATTCAAAGATTGATCTACGGTCGGGATATCACCAGTTGAGGGTTAGAGAGGATATATCTCTAACACAACATTTCGTACGCGGCATGGTCACTGCGAATTCTTAGTGATGCCGTTTGGATTGAAGAATGCTCCAGCAGTCTTCATGGATTTGATGAACATAGTATTTCGTGACTTTTTGGATAAGTTCATGGTAGTGTTCATCGACGATATCCTTGTGTATTCTCGCAGCATTGACGAGCACATTTTCCATCTCCGTACAGTATTGCAGATACTGAGAGAGAGGCAATTGTATGCTAAGTTGAGAAAGTATGAATTCTGGATTGATCGAGTTGTCTTTCTTGGTCATGTGATTTCACGAGACGGTGTTTCCATTGATCCTAGTAAAACGGAAGACATTTTGAACTGGTCGCGCCAGACGACAGTTTCAAAGATTCGTAGTTTTCTTGGGATGGCAGGCTACTACTGGAGATTCGTGGAGAACTTTTCTCAAATTTCTAAGCTTTTGACGCAGCTGACGAGGAAGGATGTACCTTTGAATTCGGAGTGCGAGGAGAGTTTTCACAAGTTGCGGTGCCGTCTGACTATCGCTCCAGTGTTGGCTCTACCATCTGGATCAGGTGGCTTTGTAGTTCACACTGATTCTTCTCTCCAAGGTTTGGGATGTGTGTTATCGCAGAGAGGTCATGCGATTGCCTATGCCTCTTGTAGTGACCCTTACCTGGATCACCTACTAAACATAACTTATGCATGCAATTAACTTAATTAAATAGATATCAGAATAAAACTGCGGAAACCATAAACATTATACAATCCCAAGTAAAGGAAGCTGTAATTTATCCAATAATATACAACCAAATCGAATAGCTGTATAAACCCAAAACAACAGTAATAAAACCTAAGAGAAGCTCCAGCTGGCCAACCACTGACTAGCCCCTCTTGGATCCACCCTCCTCGTCCAAACGCAAACCTGCCCCATGGAATAGGGTGTCCAGAAAATACAGAGTACGAGACGTGAGCATAAAACGCTCAGTACGAGAGTATGAGTATACATGCATGCAAAGTGAACTCCCTATAGACTCGAGGTCAAGGATCAGATAACAGAGACAGACCGGGCCCTGGTATGTAGCACGCTGTGCCGTCGCTTCAGGAGGTGGCTCCCATACCGAGATAACCGTGGATACACCGGACCCAAATCGATGGAAGTCCATCCACTAACAGGATAGGGTACAACCCTACTAACAGACATCTCGAAGGAGATACAGCAAGATGCAAATGAATGCAGCATAATATCATGGCATATAAATCATGCAATCACATAATACATGCATACTCAGTCAGGATATCTCGAACAGTACTTTCGTACCTCAAAACAGTGCAAGCTCTACCAACTCTAGGTCCACGCCTATAGTCTGCTCTACACTGCCAAATGATACTACTATCATTAAAGTGCTCTAAAAGCCTTAACTAAGCTATTGCATACTCCTAAATATTTATAGGAAGCAAAAGTTATACCTTCGTCCGTCGCTAGCCCTTTGATGTCGATGCCTCCAGAACTTGGGCACAACTCCGCTACGACTACCGAACGCCTCGCCGACCTCCGGACCAAGCCTAAGAAGACTAGAACAGCTCCAAAAGGACTAGAAAGGAAAGGAGAACTCGGAATTGGCAAATGAAAGTGAAGTCTCGGCCTTCTATTTATAGACAACGATCGGAACTTCCGATCCTTGATCGGAACATCCGAACCTCGATCGGAACGTCCGATCCTGCCATCGGAGCTTCCAAAGATCCTGATCTGCCACGTGTCAAAATATCACTTGTTGACTCCGGATAGGGGTGATCGGAGTTTCCGGTCCTGATCGGAGCTTCCGATCGTGCCACACGTCATGCCTGACGTAATACCGATCGGAGCTTCCGATCCTGTTCGGAGCTTCCGATCCTGATCGGAGCTTTCGAACTCTACCCAAGTAATTATGATTAATTCCTTAATTACTGATTTGGTTACGGGCTACTACATTCTCCCCCACTTAAGATATTTCATCCTCGAAATCAGATCTTAAGTACCGAATGCAAATACAGAAATCAGAAACATTCTTTATTCAAATCAAACGTTTACAGAGTTTACAACTGAATACAATTTAAAGAATGAAATCAAAATAAGTCAGGATGGTCTTTACGCATCCTGTCCTCAAGCTCCCAAGTAGCTTCCTCAGTGCCTCGGCGCTGCCACTGAACTAAAACCAAAGGAATGACTTTGTTCCGTAAAACCTTATCCTTATAATCCAGGATACAAAGAGGTTTCTCAACATAAGTCAAATCCTTGTCTACCTGAACCTCAGACCGCTGCAGAATATGAGATTCATCCGCCACATACCGTCGCAACAGAGATACGTGGAACACGTCGTGAATACTGGATAGATGCGGTGGCAAAGCTAGTCGATAAGCCAAATCGCCAATGCTCTCCAAGATCTCAAACGGACCGATAAATCTGGGAGACAGCTTGCCCTTAAGGCCAAATCTGAGAATCTTGCGGAAAGGTGACACTCTCAGAAACACTTTCTCCCCGACCTCGAACTGCAAAGGCCTACGCTTGATATTAGCATAACTGGCCTGACGATCCTGTGCAGTCTTAATCCGTTTCTTGATTTGATAAACAATATCTATCGCCTGCTGGATAAACTCCGGTCCCTTAGCCTGTCTCTCCCCCACTTCTTCTCAGAAGAGTGGAGTACGACAACGTTGCCCATACAACGCCTCAAAAGGTGCCATCCCAATACTAGTGTGATAGCTGTTGTTGTAAGCGAACTCGATCAACGACAAATGATCCTGCCAGGCTGAACCAAAATCCATGACGCACGCTCTAAGCATATCCTCTAACGTACGGATAGTGCACTCTGACTGACCATCAGTCTCCAGATGATAGGCTGTACTCAAACTGAGAGTAGTACCCATCGCACGCTGAACACTCCCCCAGAATCTAGAAGTAAACCTGGGGTCCCGATCACTGACAATGCTCACAGGCACTCCATGAAGTCGGACGATCTCCTGAATGTACATCCGTGCCATGCGATCCACAGAGTACTCTCGACTATAGGCAATGAAATGCGCTGACTTGGTGAGTCGGTCCACCACAACCCAGATAGCATCACAGTTCCTCGGGGAAACCGGCAAATGGGTCACAAAGTCCATAGTGATAAATTCCCATTTCCATTCAGGAATAGGCAGACTGTGAAGCAATCCTCCCGGTCGTCGATGCTCTGCCTTGACCTATTGACACACCAAACATCTCGAAACAAACTGATAAACACTGCGTTTCATTCCCTTCCACCAGAAACGAGTACGTAGATCCTTGTACATCTTGTTGCTCCCAGGATGAATACTCAACTTAGTGCGATGTGCCTGAGACAAAATCTCCTCTTGAAACTCTTCATCCTGCGGAATCACAAGCCTACCAAACAAACACAGAAAACCATCTGACTGATAAAAAAATCCTGACGAGCTACCCTCGTTAGCTAGACGAGCTAAACGCTGGGTCTTCGAATCAGACATCTGAGCATCTCGGATCCGCGAATACAAGGCTGGCTCAGATAATATCGCAAACATCTGGATACTCTGCATACCTTTCTTATGCTTGAAGGTAAAACCTGAAGTACAACAGTCACTGATCGCACTAGACATCGAACAAGTCTGAAGTGCGGATAGTCGCACCTTGCGACTCAAAGCATCAGCGGTGAGATTAGCAGCTCCCGGATGGTACTTAATCTCGCAATCATAGTCCTTAAGCAAATCCATCCAACGTCTCTGCCTCATGTTCAACTCCGTCTGAGTGAACAAATACTATTGTAAAAAAACTGGCGGTCAGATCAATCACGATTGATACCCGGTGCAGCGGAAGTTTAAAATTTTTATCATGGAACAATTCCATGGTGTGGGTATCAACCATTCAACGATTAAATTATTGTGTGTGTAAAATTCAAATAACAATTAATTAAATTTTACCTTCAATCTCGAAGCGAGATTATTGGACACCACACAGATTTCTCTGCGCTTCTTGTATCTCCCAGGAACTGATGAACTCCTTCAATCAGGTCCACGAATGGGGTTTAAATCCCTCTGATAGATTGCACTAGAAAATCTATCAGAAGTTTTCTGCGAAGAGATTAAACGAATCTGATTCGTTATTCCTGGCTGCAATTCAAAAATCACAGACCGGAATTTCTCTGACAGAGCAAGGAGGGGGCGGCCGAATTGTGAGAGAGAGAGGAGGCTAGGGTTTCGAATTCTGTCTCTCAAAATAATGACCTGTTGTCTCAAATTTCTGTACTGCAATAACTTATTTATAATGCAGGCCACTAACACCTTAGGGCCCATTAGTCATAAGCTAAGGCCCGACAAGCAAAGCCCGCACGTTCAGAAATTAATATTAAATTCATCGTGACTCCGATTGATGAACCGATTTCACCAATGTGCACAGAAACCATTTCTGCACATTTTAAAGTCAAAATAAATTTTCCTGAATCCGAATTCAGTGGTTTCCAAAAATGTCCATCCCTATGTCATTTTAGGAAATCCTACTCCCTTACTCTTATTTAAGAAGTCCAACTCCTTAGTTCATTAAATTTAACTCTTTAAATTTAACTATCTCAACGGGGATTAAAAACTCCATTACACTGTGTGACCCTCAATGGTTCAGGGATACAGCTAGCCGTGGGCTCACAACTCCTTGTGACTCGGAACAACACTTTCCGACTTGCCCAACGAATCAAGGTAAAGCGCCTAGCAACATCGCCCCATGATTCCCTAGGTATCACTGATAGTGCCTACAAGAACCAGTAGATTTTGGTTAGCGTACAGTACGGTCCCTTCATCCATATATCCCGATCGAATCAACAACCATTGGTATATCGAGAGTCGCTCAAGATTCGATAACTATGCAATACATCTTGAAGATCATATTAGTGACATCGCATGTGCTACTAAGAAACCATTTCTTAAATCACATCAAGTACTCTGGCCAGAGATTTGTCACACTAATATCTCCTCAGATCGCATAGGATATCCACACTCGCAAGTATGTGGTGAATCCTTGACAACAATGCATTGACTCCTATATGTGTCGTAACTGTACCCAATCTCGACACCTGATGACCCCCATAGAGTCGGTAAACGAGTCAAAGCACAGCACTAGCATATAGAGTCTCCATGATGTTTCAAGTCGTAAGGACTAATGGTGTACAACCAAAACCGCGGACTTTATCCACTCGATAAGTGATAACCACTTGGAAAGTCCGGATAGGGTAGTTCGATTATTCATCCTATGAATATCCATTTGCATGCTTCGAACATCTCCATGTTCCCTACCAATGAAACGTGGTACTCCGCATCGCAAATGCTAGTCTCAAACTCGAGCGATCCTTATCCTTATTATCGGACGGCTCAATCGACTAGGAACGGTTTTTAGAATATACAGTGACTATAAGATGTATTTCATGATAGACATCTCCATGTTCTACCACATCTTACATACACTATAGTATATTCAAGGTCTTTATCAAAACAACAATAGTATATCACAATATAACAATATGAAGTAATATAAAGTCATTGCCATAAAAGTGTAAATAATATTAAACAAAAGATTGTTTATACAAAGAGTCATCAAAGCCCATAGCCACACAGTTGGCTCACTGGGCACCCACTCTTACAATCTCCCACTTGCCCTATAGCCAACTAGTCATACTACGTAGACCCATTGCTTCGCGATGTTTGTCAAACAATGGTCCTGGCAAGGGCTTAGTAAGCGGATCAGCGATATTGTCTGCAGAGGCCACTCGTTCGACAATGATGTCTCCTCTTTCCACAATCTCCCGGATTATGTGGTATTTCCTCAGTACGTGTTTGGATCTTTGATGAGACCTTGGTTCCTTTGCTTGAGCAACGGCACCCGTGTTGTCACAGTACACCGGGACTGGACCAACAAATTCAGGAATGAGGCCCAACTCTTGGACGAACTTCCTCATCCAAACGGCCTCTTTAGCAGCAGCTGATGCTGCAATGTATTCAGCCTCAGTGGTGGAATCCGCTGTGGTGTCCTGCTTGGAACTCTTCCAAGAGACAGCACCGCCATTGAGCATGAACACAAATCCAGAGGTTGACTTCGAGTCATCCACATCACTTTGGAAGCTAGAGTCGGTATAGCCTTCCAATTTGAGTTCTCGTCCTCCATAAACCATGAACATATTCTTAGTCCTTCGCAAGTACTTAAGAATGTCCTTCACGGCTTTCCAATGCATTTGACCAGGATTAGACTGATATCTGCTCGTGACACTCAGAGCAAATGCTACATCCGGTCTGGTAGATATCATCCCATACATGATACTACCTATAGCTGACGCATATGGTACATGTGTCATATTCTCTATCTCTTCATCAGTCTTGGGACACATAGACTTGGACAGAGAAACTCCATGACACATGGGTAGATGTCCTCTTTTGGACCCATCCATTGAAAACCGTTTCAATATGGTATCGATGTAGGTTGATTGAGTGAGTCCTATCATTCTCTTAGACCTATCTCTATAGATCTGTATCCCAAGAATGTAGGATGCCTCTCCCAAATCCTTCATCGAAAATCTACCTGATAACCATATCTTTGTTGACTGCAACATCCCTACATCATTCCCAATGAGTAGGATGTCATCAACATAAAGTACTAAGAATGTCACCGCATCCTTAACTACTTTCTTGTACACGCAAGGTTCCTCCGGGTTCTTGATGAAACCAAAATCTTTTATTGTTTCATCAAATTTCTGGTTCCAACTTCTTGATGCTTGTTTTAGACCATAAATTGATCTCTGAAGCTTGCATACCTTATGCTCGCTTCCCATGGATGTGTACCCCTCAGGCTGCTTCATATAGATTTCCTCCTTAATGTCTCCATTAAGAAAAGCAGTCTTCACATCCATTTGCCATATCTCATAGTCATACCATGCAGCTATGGCAATTAGGATTCTTATGGACTTGAACATTGCAACTGGTGAAAAGGTTTTGTCATAGTCAACTCCTTGCCTTTGAGTATAACCTTTAGCCACCAATCGCGCCTTGTAGGTCAATACCTTACCATCAGGCCCAAGCTTTCTTTTGTAGATCCATTTACACCCTATCGGAACAATTCCATCGGGAGGATCTACTAAAGACCAAACTTGGTTTGTATGCATCGAATCCAATTCTGACTGCATAGCTTCAAGCCATAAATTCGAATCCGCATCAGAAATTGCTTCCTTGAAGTTTCTTGGATCACATCCAATGTCGGGTTCATCTTGATCCCCTTCAAGAAGAAGACCATATCGAACTGGAGGTCTAGAAGTCCTTTCGGATCTTCTAGGTGCAGGCGTGTCCAGCAATGGTTCCTGAGGTGTAGGATCGTTATTTTGTATTTCGGGTTCTTCTCGAACTTCTTCGAGTTCCATCATCTCGCCTTTCTTATCCAATAAGAATTCCTTCTCCAAGAAGGTGGCATTCCTAGAAACAAACACCTTTGTTTCAGCAGGATAATAGAAATAATATCCGATTGAATTCTTCGGATACCCTACAAAATAACATAAGCTGGATCGACTATCCAACTTATCTCCCACTGTCCGCTTCACGTAAGCAGGACATCCCCAAATCCTCAAGTACGAATACTTAGGAGTTTTGCCATTCCATAACTCGTATGGTGTTTTGTCCACTGCTTTAGTGTGGACGTTGTTCAACAACAATACCGCCGTTTCAAGCGCATAGCCCCAAAACGAAGGTGGAAGCTCAGTGAAGCTCATCATAGATCGAACCATGTCCAACAAAGTTCGATTACGACGCTCCGATACACCATTAAGCTGTGGTGTCATAGGAGGAGTCCACTGAGAGAGAATCCCATTCTCTTTTAGATAGTCCAAAAACTCGGTACTCAAGTATTCTCCACCTCGATCCGATCGAAGTGCTTTAATACTTTTACCTAGCTTGTTTTCTACTTCAGCCTTGAATTCTTTGAACTTTTCAAATGCTTCAGACTTATATTTCATTAAATATAAATACCCATACCTTGAATAATCATCAGTAAAGGTAATGAAGTAGGTGTGGCCATGTTGAGTCCCTACTCTAAATGGACCACAAACATCTGTGTGGATCAAATCCAACAGATTCTGACTACGCTCAGGTTTCCCCTTAAAAGGAGATTTAGTCATTTTTCCTTTTAGGCAGGATTCACAAGTAGGTAGAGAATTAATATCAGACATATCAAACATGCCCTCTCCCACTAGCTTGTTCATCCTCCTTGAGGAAATATGACCTAGCCTAGCATGCCAAAGGTTTGCCGGGTTTTGACTATCGATTTTCCTTTTGTTTGTTGTCGCCGGTTTATCAACATAATTCACTGGAACGTCTTTTAGTTTTAAGTTGTATAGATCGTTTTCAAGTTGTCCATTTCCAATTAAACATTCATTCTTGTAAATATTGCAAATCCCATTCACAAAATTGCAAGAATAACCATCTCTATCAAGCATAGAAATAGAAATAATGTTTTTAATTAAATCTGGCACAAATAAAACATCTCTTAACAATAATTTAAAACCGTTCTGCAAAGTCAAACAAACAACTCCAATGGCCGTAGCTTCAACTCTGGAACCATTCCCGAGCCTCAGCTGGGTCTCACCCATTCTAAGCCTGCGACTTCTTGTCATCACCTGCAAATCATTGCAAATGTGAGATCCACATCCGGTATCCAATACCCAAGAAGTTGTATTAAGTGACATGTTTATTTCAATATAGAACATACCCTTTGCAGTTCCCAACTGCTCAAGATATTCCTTGCAGTTGCGCTTCCAATGACCCGGCTTCTTGCAGTAATGGCAAACATCCTTGGATTTTCCATTGTTTGAAGCCTTTGTCTTTTGCTTCTTCTCGGGCTCGACTTTCTTGGGTGGGGTAGAACGTTTCTTGCCCTTCATACTTGGCCCCTTCTTTGCAGAAGATGAGGAGCCCACCAAGAAAGCTGGCTTATCCTTCTTAAGTGTGGATTCATATGTAACGAGCATATTGACCATCTCTTCAAGGGTGGCCTCTATCTTGTTCATATTAAAATTTATCACAAATCCATCAAATGAAGAAGGAAGAGACAGAAGCAATAAATCCACATTGAGTTCATGCTCCAACACCAAATCTAGGGTCGCCAACTTCTGTATGAGCCAAATCACTCGTACCCCATGATCACGGACCGAAGTCCCTTCACGCATGCGGCACGTCATCAACTCCTTAACAGTAGCGAACCTTTCAGCCCTCGACTGAGCCCCAAAAAGTTCCTTGAGTTGCGTGTGAATGTCAGCAGCATTCACCGTGTCCTCAAATCGCCTCTGGAGTTCATCAGACATCGAGGCTTGCATATAGCATTTGGTCTTGATGTCATGGTCACACCATGCATCAAGTTTGGCCAATTCCTCCGGACTTATGTCAGCTGGTGCTTCCTTCGGAGGTGCTTTCTCTAACACGTAGAGCATTTTCTCCGAAGTTAAGACAATCTTCAACTTCCGGAACCATTCCGTATAGTTGGCGCCAGTCAACTTGTTTTGTTCGAGGATCGAGAATAATGGATTTCGCGAATTCATTGTATGAAATACTGAAAAGAAAAACAGACATATATCAATGATTGTTTAACAATTTACTAAGACATAAAATAGGCGAATTTAATTTTATGAATCTCACTCCCACTATTTTAACGATTTCACCACCCTCTAGTGAAAACGGGAAACTTTTTCCTTAGTGAGAACATGGAGTCCAATTGACAAACTTATGGTCCCGAATAATATCAGCCAACCATAATTCTCAAAAGGTAGAGCCCAATTGCTTCCAAAGCAACCCCCATGTTTTTACCTCATGTCCAATAAGGGCGCAATAATATGACGCCGTTTAAAGTGACATGTCAAGATGACCCATCAATATTAAGTTGTGATGGACGGTCGCCATGTGGATCCCCCAATAATATGAGCCGATCCCATGGGAGTTCCACCCAACTTACAACATTTGTCGATCCAATGTACAGCTTTCCGACGGACGGGCCCCCCCAATAATATGAGCCGGACCGTATCCGCGGGTAGCGTCACATACATTGACCGTTGATGGAAGGTGGGAACATTTAAACAAATTTAAATTTCCTTTATTTATCTTGATATAAATTTTAAATCATATTTAAAATGAGGGATTTTTAATTATAAAAATATTTGTCTCATCATATTCATTTTATTGCATGCTTGCCGGATTCACGCAATTTATGTCTAAACATGCATACAATCATAATATCAAATATTATATAGGATGATCGATTCCATTTCTAATTGACCCGTGGTTGCCAATCACGGGTCTTAGTCCAATCCTAGGTAATATGCAGTATG
Source organism: Henckelia pumila (assembly GCF_033568475.1). NCBI lineage: Eukaryota > Viridiplantae > Streptophyta > Magnoliopsida > Lamiales > Gesneriaceae > Henckelia > Henckelia pumila. The sequence continues at coordinate 89,967,921 of NC_133123.1, read as the reverse complement.
CAATGCAATCCTATTACATGTGCTTCCAATTTACATTTCTTCAGTCTTTATTGTCTGCTGGGCCCACCGTCTTCAAATCTTGATCTCCCACTAAATCTAATGCATTTACAATAAATAACAATGACAAGTAGGGGATACATTTTTAGGGGTGGGAACGGGCTATAAACCAAGCCCACTTTTATTACATATGACATTCATATCGGGCCATAAACCAGGCCCATTAATAAAACCAACAACAATAAAAACAAAATGTAAATTCCTAACATACACCTACAAAATTGGTCATGGCAATCGATCATCCTTATCCAATAACATTTAATTCAAAATTAATTTATTGGATAACATGCAGTGGCAATTCAAATTTAAACAAGATAAAATCATATTTTATATATAAAATCTCATTTCACATATAAAATCATATTTTATCTCTATATCAAATAAAATCATATTTTATCTATAAAATCCAATTTTACAAATAAAATCATATTTTACTCAATATATCATAAGATCATATCTTATCATCAATTGTACCAAAATAATTGATTTCAAAATTCAATTTACGGATAAAATATTAAAATTTTCCAAAAATTCAAATTTATCCAAAATCAATTTTAAAATTTACAGACTCGAACAATTCGATCCGAAATCTCGTGAACCAATCAAAAACAATTTTTGACCGGACCAAAAATAAAATTTTAACATATTAAAATTAATTTTTAATAAAAATATAATTTTTCCCGCGGGCCGCCCGGGACACTCCCGGGCCGGCCCGCACCCGGGGCGCGGGCCGGGGGCAGCCGGGGCAGCGACTCTCGCTGCCCTGGCGGCGCCTGGTGCCGCCGCTGGGCGGCGCCGTGCGTCGCCCTGGGCGGCGCCGAACGCCGCTCCTGGGCGGCGCTGTGCGCCGCCCTGGGCAGCACCGAGCGCTGCCCTGCGCAGCGCCCAGCGCTGCGCTGGGCAGCGCACAGCGCTGCCCTGGGCGGCGCCGTGCGCCCCCTTTGGGCGGCGCCGTGCGCCGCCCGGGGCAGCAACAATTGCTGCCCCACCGGGCAGCGATCCAATCGCTGCCCGGGTTTTGCCCCGGAAAAATTTTTTTTTTTTATTTAAAAATATTTATTTTGTTTTCCAAAAACCGAGATTCAAAAATTTTGTACAATCGATTAATTTAATCGTTTGATCTGAGCAACCTGGCTTTGATACCACTGTTGTAAAAAAACTGGCGGTCAGATCAATCACGATTGATACCCGGTGCAGCGGAAGTTTAAAATTTTTATCATGGAACAATTCCATGGTGTGGGTATCAACCATTCAACGATTAAATTATTGTGTGTGTAAAATTCAAATAACAATTAATTAAATTTTACCTTCAATCTCGAAGCGAGATTATTGGACACCACACAGATTTCTCTGCGCTTCTTGTATCTCCCAGGAACTGATGAACTCCTTCAATCAGGTCCACGAATGGGGTTTAAATCCCTCTGATAGATTGCACTAGAAAATCTATCAGAAGTTTTCTGCGAAGAGATTAAACGAATCTGATTCGTTATTCCTGGCTGCAATTCAAAAATCACAGACCGGAATTTCTCTGACAGAGCAAGGAGGGGGCGGCCGAATTGTGAGAGAGAGAGGAGGCTAGGGTTTCGAATTCTGTCTCTCAAAATAATGACCTGTTGTCTCAAATTTCTGTACTGCAATAACTTATTTATAATGCAGGCCACTAACACCTTAGGGCCCATTAGTCATAAGCTAAGGCCCTTCAAGCAAAGCCCGCACGTTCAGAAATTAATATTAAATTCATCGTGACTCCGATTGATGAACCGATTTCACCAATGTGCACAGAAACCATTTCTGCACATTTTAAAGTCAAAATAAATTTTCCTGAATCCGAATTCAGTGGTTTCCAAAAATGTCCATCCCTATGTCATTTTAGGAAATCCTACTCCCTTACTCTTATTTAAGAAGTCCAACTCCTTAGTTCATTAAATTTAACTCTTTAAATTTAACTATCTCAACGGGGATTAAAAACTCCATTACACTGTGTGACCCTCAATGGTTCAGGGATACAGCTAGCCGTGGGCTCACAACTCCTTGTGACTCGGAACAACACTTTCCGACTTGCCCAACGAATCAAGGTAAAGCGCCTAGCAACATCGCCCCATGATTCCCTAGGTATCACTGATAGTGCCTACAAGAACCAGTAGATTTTGGTTAGCGTACAGTACGGTCCCTTCATCCATATATCCCGATCGAATCAACAACCATTGGTATATCGAGAGTCGCTCAAGATTCGATAACTATGCAATACATCTTGAAGATCATATTAGTGACATCGCATGTGCTACTAAGAAACCATTTCTTAAATCACATCAAGTACTCTGGCCAGAGATTTGTCACACTAATATCTCCTCAGATCGCATAGGATATCCACACTCGCAAGTATGTGGTGAATCCTTGACAAAAATGCATTGACTCCTATATGTGTCGTAACTGTACCCAATCTCGACACCTGATGACCCCCATAGAGTCGGTAAACGAGTCAAAGCACAGCACTAGCATATAGAGTCTCCATGATGTTTCAAGTCGTAAGGACTAATGGTGTACAACCAAAACCGCGGACTTTATCCACTCGATAAGTGATAACCACTTGGAAAGTCCGGATAGGGTAGTTCGATTATTCATCCTATGAATATCCATTTGCATGCTTCGAACATCTCCATGTTCCCTACCAATGAAACGTGGTACTCCGCATCGCAAATGCTAGTCTCAAACTCGAGCGATCCTTATCCTTATTATCGGACGGCTCAATCGACTAGGAACGGTTTTTAGAATATACAGTGACTATAAGATGTATTTCATGATAGACATCTCCATGTTCTACCACATCTTACATACACTATAGTATATTCAAGGTCTTTATCAAAACAACAATAGTATATCACAATATAACAATATGAAGTAATATAAAGTCATTGCCATAAAAGTGTAAATAATATTAAACAAAAGATTGTTTATACAAAGAGTCATCAAAGCCCATAGCCACACAGTTGGCTCACTGGGCACCCACTCTTACAAATACTTGAGACTCTTATGGTCGGTGAAGATCTCAAATTTCTCGCCATAAAGATAATGACGCCAGATCTTCAAAGCGAACACAATGGCTGCCAATTCCAAATCATGGACTGGGTAGTTGTCCTCGTGAAGCTTCAGCTGTCTAGAAGCGTATGCGATCACATGCCCATTCTGAGTCAGGACACAACCCAACCCCTGAAGAGAAGCATCCGTGTAAACTACATACCCTCCAGATCCTGACGGTAATGCCAACACCGGCGCAGAAGTCAACCGCCGTCAAAGCTCACGGAAATTCTCCTCGCACTTGGAGGACCACTCGAAATCCACTCCCTTGCGGGTAAGCTACGTCAACGGTCGAGCTAACTGAGAGAAGTTCAGAATGAAGCGACGATAATACCCTGCTAGACCCAGAAAACTACGGGTCTCAGCAACTGTCGTCGGACGCGACCAATTAAGTACCGCTTCAATCTTGCTTGGATCAACAGAAATCCCTTCCCTGGATATGATATGGCCAAGAAAAACCACTCTATCCATCCAGAACTCACACTTGCTCAGCTTGGCGTACAACTGCTCATCTCGAAGAGTCTGTAGTTCTAACCGCAAGTGAGAAACATGCTCTTCCATTTTACGTGAATACACCAAGATGTCGTCAATGAAGACCACGACAAACTTGTCCAAATACTCCCTGAAGACACGGTTTATCAAATCCATGAATATAGCCGGCGCATTAGTCAAACCAAATGGCATCACTAGGAACACGTAATGCCCATATCGAGTACGGAATGCAGTCTTGGCTACGTCCTGATCACGGACTCTCAACTGATGATACCCAGATCTCAAGTCAATCTTGGAGTAAAATGACGTGCCCTGCAGCTGATGGAACAAGTCATCAATACGAGGCAACAGATACTTGTTCTTCACAGTGACTCGGTTCAGCTGCCGATAGTCAATGCACAGCCGCATCGACCCATCCTTCTTCTTTACGAAGAGAACAGGAGCTCCCCAAGGAGACACACTAGGACGAATGTACCCCTTGTCCAAAAGATCATGTAGCTGATTCTTCAACTCACGCATCTCTGACGGAGCCAGACGATACGGTGCTCTAGAAATAGGCGAAGTACCCGGCATCAACTCTATGCCAAACTCGACTTCCCTAGCAGGAGGAAAACCCGGAATCTCATCAGGAAATACATCTGGAAATTCATCCACAACAGGAATGCTCTCTATCCCAAAACTCTCAGCGGACAAATCAACAGCATAGATAAAGTAGCCTTCCCCGCCAGACTCCAGAGCTCGACAGGCTCTCAAACCTGATACCAAAGGCATCGGGGGTCGCGCTCCCTCACCATAGAAAAACCAACTTTCACTCCCTTCCGGATGAAAGCATACTAATCTCTGATAGCAGTCCACTGAAGCTCGATAGGTAGTCAACACATCTATTCCCAGAATGCAATCAAAGTCGTCCATCGCCAGGACCATGAGATTCGCCAACAGAATGTTCCCTTAGAACTCTAAAGGGCAACCCATCACTAGACGTTTAGCCAAAGCAGATTGGCCCGTTGGAGTAGAAACAGACATCACTACGTCTAGTGCAATGCATGGTAACTTATGCCTCTTAACAAAACGTGCAGAAATGAAGGAATGAGATGCACCAGTGTCAATAAGTACAAGAGCAGGTATACCATAAAGCAGAAATGTACATGCGATGACTTTCTCATTCTCCTCCACAGCCTGATCTTGTCTCAGGGCAAACACCTGGCCAGAAGCTCGTGGCCTCAAATGAGAACTCCCAGTAGACTGTCCCTGCGACCTCTGCTGTACGGTGGCCTGAGAAGCCGATCCTGAACCAGAACCAGAACCACCTCCCCCAGACAGTGGACAATCTCTCCGGATATGACCAGTCTCTCCACAACGGAAACAAGCTCCAGAAGCTCTATGACACTTGTCGGATGGATGGTTCTTCCCACAGTGATCACACTTGTCCTTCTTACCGTAACGAACAACACCTCCAAAACCAGAGGAAGAAGAAGATCCAGACTTCTTGAAAGTTTGGGCATGGGGACCCAAAGAACTAGCAGGCCTCGACTGAGGGAAAGACCTGTTCCGCAGAATGCTGTCTTCCGCCTGGTGACAACGGCTCACCAAACCCTCGTAGGACATGTCGTCGCCAACCGCCACACGGTTATGGATCTCAGGGTTAAGGCCCTGAAGGAACAGATTATACTTCATCTCTGAGCTATCAGCAATCTCGGGGCAATAGGATAACAGATCAAAGAACCTCTGCTGATACTCATCGATAGACATGGCTCCCTGTCGCAGACTCAGTAGCTCCCCTGCCTTCGACTGTCGGAGTGCAGGAGGAAAATAACGCTTTTGGAAAGCTGCGCGGAACTCGCCCAGGTGGCCACTCCTCTCGCCGCAACAAAAGGTGCAGAAGTAAACCTCCACCACCTGCGCGCACGCCCATCCAGAAGATAGCCAAGGGTCTCCACCTTCTGCTCATCGGTGCATTGGAAAGTCTGAAAATTCATCTCCATGTGGTCTAACCAGTTCTCCGCATCCTCCGGAGACTCACCTCCAACTAAGGGCTTAGGACCCATAGCTAAGAATCGACGCACAGTGAAACGCTCGTCGTCATGGTGACGATGACGCCGTTCTCGACGAGGCTCCCGGTCGGCATCACCCTAACGCCCACCAACACTGCCATGAGAACTCTGGTCGTCACGGTTTGACATCTACAAAAATACCTCAAGATGAGACTAAATCCCAAGAAATCTTTTGCATGATTTGATACCATAAATGTAGTGACCCTTACCTGGATCACCTACTAAACAGAACTTATGCATGCAATTAACTTAATTAAACAGATATCAGAATAAAACTGCGGAAACCATAAACATTATACAATCCCAAGTAAAGAAATCTGTAATTTATCCAATAATATACAACCAAATCGAATAGCTGTGTAAACCCAAAACAACAGTAATAAAACCTAAGCGAAGCTCCAGCTGGCCAACCACTGACTAGCCCCTCCTGGATCCACCCTCCTCGTCCAAACGCAAACCTGCCCCATGGAATAGGGTGTCCAGAAAATACAGAGTACGAGACGTGAGCATAAAACGCTCAGTACGAGAGTATGAGTATACATGCATGCAAAGTGAACTCCCAATAGACTCGAGGTCAAGGATCAGATAACAGAGACAGACTGGGCCCTGGTATGTAGCACGCTGTGCCGTCGCTTCAGGAGGTGGCTCCCATACCGAGATAACCGTGGATACACCGGACCCAAATCGATGGAAGTCCATCCACTAACAGGATAGGGTACAACCCTACTAACAGACATCTCGAAGGAGATACAGCAAGATGCAAATGAATGCAGCATAATATCATGGCATATAAATCATGCAATCACATAATACATGCATACTCAGTCAGGATATCTCGAACAGTACTTTCGTACCTCAAAACAGTGCAAGCTCTACCAACTCTAGGTCCACGCCTATAGTCTGCTCTACACTGCCAAATGATACTACTATCATTAAAGTGCTCTAAAAGCCTTAACTAAGCTATTGCATACTCCTAAATATTTATAGGAAGCAAAAGCTATACCTTCGTCCGTCGCTAGCCCTTTGATGTCGATGCCTCCAGAACTTGGGCACAACTCCGCTACGACTACCGAACGCCTCGCCGACCTCCGGACCAAGCCTAAGAAGACTAGAACAGCTCCAAAAGGACTAGAAATGAAAGGAGAACTCGAAATTGGCAAATGAAAGTGAAGTCTCGGCCTTCTATTTATAGACAACGATCGGAACTTCCGATCCTTGATCGGAACGTCCGAACCTCGATCGGAACGTCCGAACCTCGATCGGAACGTCCGATCCTGCCATCAGAGCTTCCGAAGATCCTGATCTGCCACGTGTCAAAATATCACTTGTTGACTCCGGATAGGGGTGATCGGAGCTTCCGGTCCTGATCGGAGCTTCCGATCGTGCCACACGTCATGCCTGACGTAATACCGATCGGAGCTTCCGATCCTGTTCGGAGCTTCCGATCCTGATCGGAGCTTCCGAACTCACCTTCGGAGCTTCCGAACTCTACCCAAGTAATTATGATTAATTCCTTAATTACTGATTTGGTTACGGGCTACTACACCTCTAGTCAATTGAAGACTCATGAGGAAAACTATCATGTACACGATTTAGAGCTTGCGGTCATTGTCTTTGCTCTTAAGATATGGCGTCATTATTTGTACGGTGATAGGTTTGTGATCTTCACTGACCATAAGAGTTTGAAATACTTGTTCACTCAGGCGGAGTTGAACATGAGGCAGCGACGTTGGATGGATTTGCTGAAGGACTATGATTGTGAGATCAAGTACCATCCAGGTTCTTCTATTCCAGTTGCAGATGCTCTTAGCCGCAAAGTATATGTGAGTTTGCTTCGTACCAGCTCAATTGCACGAGTGGTAGAAGAGTGTTGTTCCTTGGGTTTCACTTTTCTTCATAAGAAGGAACAGCAGGGGTTCGCATTTTGTCAGTGCTTGCCAAACCAGCCTTGTATATTCTTATACGTGAGTCGCAAGCCGTTGATCCAAAGACGCAAAAGTTAGCCCGATTAGCTCAGGATGGGAATACTTCTGGTTTTCATTTGCAGAATGATGGTCTGTTGTGTCTCTCTGGATGTGTGGTAGTTCCTGATGATTCCACACTACGAGAGGAGATTCTGTCACAGGCTCACCGTAGTAGATTTTCTGTGCATACAGGCAGCATGAAAATGTACAAAGATCTACGTACGAGGTTCTGGTGGAAAGGAATGAAATGCAGTGTGTATCAGTTTGTGTCTCGATGTCTTGTGTGTCAGCAGGTCAAGGCAGAATTTCGACAACCCGGTGGATTGCTTCAGAGTTTAGAGATTCCTGAGTGGAAGTGGGAGAATGTGACGATGAATTTTGTCACCCACTTGCCGATGTCTTCTAGGAACTGCGATGTTATTTGGGTTGTTGTTGATCGATTGTCAAAGTCCGTGCATTTCTTACCTTACAATCGGGATTTTACTTTTGATCGGATGGCACGTCTGTACGTGCAAGAGGTTGTTCGTCTGCACGGGATTACGTTAACCATTGTTAGCGATAGAGATCCGAGGTTTATCTTTAGATTTTGGGGTAGTTTTCAGCAAGCTCTTGGCACTACTCTGAGTTTGAGTACAGCTTATCACCCTAAGACTGACGGGCAGAGTGAGAGGACCATTCGTACTCTTGAAAATATGCTTCGAGCGACAGTGATGAATTTTGGACCAGCGTGGCATGACCAGTTGGCTTTGGTAGAGTTTTCTTATAATAACAGTTACCATAGCAACATTGGCCTGGCACCATTCGAGGCTTTTTATGGATGCCGATGTCGTACGCCTTTGTTTTGGGACGAAGTTGGCAAGCGTCAAGTTGAAGGTCCACAGATGATTCAGCAGATGACCAATGCAATGGAGATGATCGGTAAGTGGATTAAGGTAGCCCATGATCGACAGGCTAGCTACGCTAATACTCACCGCAGACCGTTACATTTTGAGGTAGGGGAACATGTGTACCTGCAAGTGTCACCTTTCAGGAAGGTGATGAGATTTGGACTCAAGGGCAAGTTGCACCGAGATTTATTGGTCCGTTTGAGATTCTTGAAAAAGTTGGAGACGTGGCTTATCGTTTAGCTTTGCCACCGTATCTTTCCAGTATCCATGATGTGTTTCACGTGTCCTTGCTGAGGCAGTACGTGGCAGATGAGTCTCACATCTTGCATCTGACTGAGGTGCAATTGGATCAGGATTTTTACTACGTGGAGAGACCCCTCAGGATTCTTGACAAGAAGGACAAGGTGCTTTGCAATAAGTGTATACCCTTGGTGATGGTGCAGTGGCAACGCATAGGTACAGAGGAGGCAACTTGGGAGCTGGAGAGCCGGATGCGAGCTGAGCATCCAGAGTTGTTTTGATTTTTTTTACTTTTCTTTGTAAAGAAGATTTGTATTTTGTAATATTCAGCTGTAATAAAGAACATTGTTTGAATTTTCGTGTTTTCCTCTAGACTTAAATTACGAGGACAAAATTTCTTAAGTGGGGGAGAATGTAGTGACCCGTAACCCAACTAAGGTAATTAAGGAGAAAAGCAAGCAATTAAGGTCAAGACCAGAATGGAAGCTCTGTTTTAAGGATCTGAATCTGCGTTGTGCAACGGAAGCTCTGATAATATTACGTCAGCCATGAAGTGTGAGAAAACGGAAGCTCCGATGTGGAACAGAGGTTCCGATTCTACTTATCCATGGACAGCCAATAAGGGGTTGACACATGGCGTATGAGGAAGATCGGAAGCTCCGATGGCGCATCGGAGGTTCCGGTTGTGTTCTGTAAATAGGGGGCCAAGATTTCATTTTCAAATGCGCCTTTCCTCTTTTATCTCTCGATTCCTAGGCCTTCTAACTCATATATAGGAATTATAGGCGTACTATGGGGAATCCGGAAGTGGCATGGCGATCCAGGCGTCGTAGCGGAGCTGTGGCCTAGGTTCGAGGCAAGCGGCAGCAAAGTGCTAACGATAGACGTAGGTATAGCTTTGGGTTCCTAAAAATATTTAAAAGTATGTAATAGCTTAGTTAAGGCTTTTAGAGCTTATTTAATGATGCATGTGTATTTGCATTGTAGACACCTTAGTGTGGACTGGTAGGCATGGGAAGTAGACAGTGGTGCTAGGATTTGCCTGCAGTGTTAGAGGTACATAAGTACTGACCGAGATAGCCGACATGATATATATTCTTATATGTTGCATGAGTATGTGCTATGTATTTTACCATGTTTTTACGGCTTTAGCACATGCATGTTTTTACGGTAGACTACATCTGGTATGATGTGAGTCATTGATAGTTTTCATCGGTGAGGGGTTACTCCTTATGGATTCGTGTTGGGGAGGGGAGACTCAGCCCCTGGTTTTGCTATCACTAAGAGCGGCCACGACGGTGGGTTTTGACGCTATAGTTGATAGGAAAATATACGAGTACTCCGCGGAGTCGCTCTCTTAGCACAGTACTGTATATTGATGACGCCTTGAGTAGACTGTTTTAACCAGTATTTTAAAGACATTTTCTTGCTGCATATTAGTCTATATATTCATTGCTTTCGTATTGAGCGTTGTCGCTCACGCCCCTGTGTTGGTTTCTTTTTCGGATTCCTTGTGGCGGGGCAGGTTTGAGGCTGGACGGTCCAGGTGATTCGCAGCAGGGTTGAGGTTGTCACCTATTGCAACAAGGCTTTAGTGGTAGAGCTTCTTACCCTAATACTTTTGATTTTGTTTTATAAGAGCATTTATACACTATATTGTCGTCGGTTGTATTCTGCCGATTGGATTTGTTGTATTATAAATATTCCGCTCTTTACGCTTTAATTAATTATTGCATGCGCTAATTAAACTCTGTTAAGGTAGTGGATCCGGGTAGGGTCGCTACAGAAATCTAGGCAGTGTGATGATATTTTAGGTTGTTTTGGACAGGTTGTCTAAGTCCGCTCATTTTTTTCCATATAACTGCGAGTTCACTTTTGATTGAATGGAGAGGTTATATATTCAGGAGATTGGAGTTCCTTTGAGAATAGTCAGCGATAGGGATCCGAGATTCACCTCATGGTTTTGGGGTAGCTTTCAGAGGGATTTGGGGACTACACTAAGTTTGAGTACAACTTATCACCCAGAGGCCGACGATTAGTAATGGATCTTGGGTTATCATGCCTGGATCATTTGCCGTTGCTAGAGTTCGCCTACAACAACAGCTATCATCGCAGCATCGGCATGGTACTGTTTGAGGCTTTGTATGGTCGCCGTTGTCGGACACCTTTATTTTTGGATGAGGTAGGGGAACGAAGGTCGAAGGATCGGAATTGATTCAACAAATTGTGGATAAGGTAGAGCTGATCAAGAAGACACTACAAGAAAAATGCCCATCAACAACACTCAATAGACAACGTTTTTATGTCAAAACCGTTGTCTTTCACTTTATAACAACGGTTTTAGTTAAAACCGTTGTGTTTTAGCATTTTATTAATAAAAAAGACAACATTTTATTTAAAACTGTTGTCGTTTTAGGGTATAAGACAACAGTTATTTAAAACTGTTGTCTATGAGCGTTTATTTTGGGCCTACAACAACGGTTTTGGAAGAGTGTTGTCTATGAGCGTTTTTTTATTGACAAAAGACAACAAAACCGTTGTCTTTTGAGCGTTTTTTATTTATTATTTATTTGTTTTTAAAGGATATATGTCATTTTTTTATTTAAACTAGCGTACAAATTTAAAAATGGGCTTTCACCTCACGTTTTTTCTCAACTCCCACACTTAACCTTTCACTCAACTCTCAGACTCTTCAGCCACAACTCTCAACGCTTTAACCGCAAATCTAGGCGTTTAACTCTTCAGCCACAACTCCAACCTCTTCTTTCTCCGGTGACTCTTCTCTATCTCTTGCGTGGATTCATCTATTTTCTGGCCCATGTGCTCCACCGTACGGACAGCACTCCGCCGTGACCAAAAGCCCTAAATCCAAAATTGTAAGTGTTTATGAAGAAGTCACCCCCAAATCGGTTCGTGGGAGTTCAAGGTTGAGAGATTTTTGTGAATCTTGATGAATGTAATGACTTTCACATAACCTCTATGTCATTGTGGTTTCCTCGCAGGTTTGAAGAAAAATCCCTGGACCTAGTAACGCAGCGGGCACTAGGCGTTTGAGGAAGAGAGGAAGAGGATACATATTGAAAACTTGAAAGGACGGAGACACGCTGAACCCGACCAATCTATTTTCCATAAAATTCTCCCTAAACCTCCGCCTGCTTTCGGTCTTGTTTATTGTTATCAATTCGTGTATAAGGTCGTTTGAATTTTTGAATGGGAATTTTCTTTGGTACTTGGCTTTCGGTCTTATTTTTGTTGTCGTTCTTCTTTAAATTTCATGCACAGCTTTGAATTGGATGCATTCGAAGTGATTTTTGCTGGAATATATTTTCAAAGTTGTGACTTTATGATGAAATATTTTTAATGCGTCATTAATCTACATTTTGATGCAAGGCCTTTTGTCTTTTGGTTCTGGGTTATTTCATGGGAGTACTCGTTGATGTTTGATATAATTCAGAAGTCTTACTTTTCAGGATTCTTGGTTTATATGTTGATCAACTTGGCTTTGGTGTTATCTTCTGTATATATCATCACAAATTTTGCACTAGCTGCTGCAGGATCCGGTATACCTGAAATCAAGGACTTAATGACATGTTGTCTATTGGTGTTTTTGGTGATAGTCTTAGTGTCTACAAAGATTTCATAATGACCAGTCTTATTCATGAGTGCATTATGCATAATTTTCTTTAAAATTTGAGTAAATATAGTATAAATAATGCATTCAAGATATCAGTACAAATGTCTCTGAAATTTGTTTACTTGGTGCTTTCAGGTATGCACCTTTCCTGCAACACAGATTTGGAGGGGCTGCCTCCATGTGATGGGGGGCAGCAAAAAGAACCGACATACACCTGTTGTAGAACATTGAATCATTGGTGTAAATGATGGCAAAGCCTTAGAAGAAGAATGTAGAACTGAAATCCCTATCCCTTGTGGTGGACCTCACATGTGGTTGATGGCCTCGTTGATCTCAAACCACCCGGAACACAAGTAGATGTGGTATAATGGAGATTCTTTAAGTGATTATTGATTCTTGGTTTAATTAGGGTATGTTAGTGAACTCTTAATTTACGTGTGGCGTTTAATAGGTTTGTCCTTGCATAAATGGATTATTGACATCTTTAAGTTTATTAATTAATTGAAAAACCTTTACAAGAATTGCTTGGACAAAGGAATCTGATAGTTGCTAAACATTTCCTAAGTACTTTTCTGTAATTGAATCCCATTTTCCTCTTTTTTTTTGTTTTATGTAACTTGCCAGCTAATTGTGTTTCACTTTCCAAATGTAAAATTTTGGAGTATTTTTTTATGACTCATGTTGGAATTATTTGTTTATTGTGTCTCTTTTGCTGGAAAATCTATTGAATAAGTGTGTTTTTTGGGATGGCATTGATTCTCAGATTCATCTGATACTTGTATTGTCATGGCTGGAAACTAATTATGTTTCTTGTTCAAGATGCAAAAGCATGGGTTTTGTAAGACTTTGATTTCACTACAAGAAAAACTAAAATGTGCGAAATGTACACACACGTATAGAAATAAGTCTTTAATGCTTTAACAACTCCTTTAGGAATTGGAGTTGTGACCCTTTCAATTTTCCCCCTTTCATCTTTGTTTTCTTATATATGCATGAATACTAATTTACACACACGTAAAGAAATAAGTGATAATGTCATTGCAGCCGAGTATCAGGGCAAATGTGTGGAAGAAGACCTAAAAAATTGGAGTCGACGCGGAGGCTCGACGACGGATTGAGTATAATCTAGTGGAAATCAGGAAGAACAAGCGGGAAGATAATATTCTCAAGATGCAGTGCGAGGTTCTTCCCAATGGAAGTCTCAATCAATCCCCGACGTCAATCGAGAAAAAAGTAACTAATTTCGCTTCATTTTAGTCACTGTGTTTGTAAATGGTTGTACTTTAGTTATGGATTGATTCGGTGGTTCCCGAATATCTATCTTTGTTTCATTAACCGGCAGGGATAGAGATCGCCGATCGGGTTCCAGAGCATGGTTTCTGATTTTCAGCTGAGCTTTCAAGAAATATATTTTAGTTTATTTTCAAAACAAGAATGAGCGCTGGTCTAAATTTTCATTGTATTGAGTTGGATATGGTTCTTATTGGCTTAAATACAGGAAAAAGGTTGTGAAGCTAGGAGTAAGCCATAGACAGACTTCCTTTGATTTGTTAAGTAAAGTGCCTGTGTTTTATATCTACTGCAAAACTATTTCGTTATCTTAAATTTTAGTTGTTTATAATGTTTGATTGGATTGTTGGCATTTAATATAGAAATGTCAAGATCTGGTTAATTCCTTAATAACCTGAATCTTACATAATGTGAAAGGCTTGTAAATGCTTCGGTTCTCATCTTTGCTTTCCCTTTTTGCAGGAGATACTGAGGCTTTATGGGAAATCGAGAGGTGGAGATCAGAATCTATGAAACATGCAGTATTCATATGTTCTAGATCACTTGTTTGAAATTATCTAGGTGATTGGATTGCATTTTAGAATCATACGGAATGGACACATTCATGTATTTATAAAGTATTTTGTTTTTATGTTTAGTTTTTTTTCCCTTTAGCGTGACTCTGTTCTAACCTGATAGTGCTTTTGAAATATTGATATGGATTACGGAATGCATAGGCAATCTACTCATGTTGATATCTTTCACAGGGTTTACTTCTTAATCATAAACCTGAAAGTGCTGCAGCAATTGCTCAAGAATCAATAAGGTAATTTGATTAAAAACTCAACTTTGAAATGTGAAACTAAAACCTTCATGAATTGAAGCCATATGGCATAAAAACAGAGGGTTGTGTTTACCACATTAGGTGGCTGGGTGTTTAAATTAGATGCTGTTATATCCTTGCTCTTGCTTAATATTTTTTCTTGATTTTCTTATGTGGGCATGTGGGAGCAGCTGTAAAAATGCATCCAGAATTGTTTCGTGCTGCTATTTTGAAGGTAGGCAGAGCCTTTTTTTTCTTGGTTATGCAATGAGTGCATGCATTCTGATTAATGTAGGTATTGTTTTAGAAAAAGTAAATTTGATTAGGAAGCAATTTTATGGCTTAAATGACCTATTCTAGTCGGTTTATGCTAGTTTTAGTTGTATGATGATAAACACAATAATAGTAAATCAATGTCGTGTCTCATTATCATTATATATCTTATCTTAACAAATAAGATTATATAAACTCAAATCAGTTTGAGGTTCTTTTCCGCAAGGTTAATTAATGAATTTATTAATTATTTTTTAACTTGTTACATTTTTTTTACTCTTACTTTCAGATCCGTCAAGTCTTTAATGCAATGCAGATGAGTGTCCACTTGCAAGCTGAGGTTTGTTTTGGATCATTTTGATGGTTCACAATTTAGAAACATTGGAATTTTTATGTGTCTTTGCCAATATAAATATGTGACAATAATGAATGCATGTCACATTCGTTTGGCTGTATTCTATTTGTGTAGTGTGTTATTTATTTCATTGATTTTGTTGATGAAGTAGGATTAGTTTGAATTTCTTGAGGATGTGATACTCACTGATAAGAGATTAAGTTATGGTTTTTGTTTTCTTCTTAATAATTTACAGTTTGGAGATACAAATTAATGAAAAAGAGATTGTTGCGGCTTTATGAAAGTCTCGAGTCAAGAAAATGTAGTTTTGAAATCAACACTAGCTCGCGATGCAAATATGTGCTGAAGGAAGGATTCCAAGTTTATCGAGATGCATAGATTCTTTTTTCCTAGTGTTCATTGAGTTAGAATTCAATTAATTTTTTATATTTGAAAGATTTATAATACTGAAAGATTGTATATTAAATTTTATTTTTGAATTTTGAGTGATTTATAATATTGAAAATCTGTGTATTAATTTTTTTTTTGTTTTTTTGTTTAGAAAAGACAACGGTTTTTCAATGTTGTTGTAGGAGTTTAAAACTGTTGTTGAAGACCCTGTTCTTAAAAGTTACGCTCAAAGACAACAATTAAAAACCGTTGCCTTTGAAGGAAAAGACAACGGTTTTACGACGGTTAAAAACCGTTGTCTTTCCTTCAAAGACAACGGTTTTTAACTGTTGTCTTTGAGCGTGACTTTTAACAACAGGGCCTTCAACAACAGTTTTAAACTCCCTACGACAACGGTTTTTAACCGTTGTCTTTAGCCTTTTTTCTTGTAGTGAAAGGATCAAGACAACGCAGGATAGCAAACCAGTTACGCCAATACCAAGTGTAGACCACTGCATTTTCAGACAGGAGAGTACGTATTCCTGCGAGAATCACCTTGTTGGAAGGTGATGAGATTTGTCCTGAAGGGAAATTTAGAGGCCTAGATTCATTGTTCCATTCAAGATATTGGAGAAGGTTGGAGATTTGTCTTCTCGTTTGGCATTACCACTAGACCTCTCCAGCATTCACAATGTGTTCCACGTATCATTACTCCGTTAGTATGTTGCAGATGAGTCGCACATTCTGCATCCGAAAGAGGTTCATCTTGAGCATGATCTATCATACGTGGATAGACCACTGAGGATTCTTGAAGGGAAGGACAAGGTACTTTGGTATAAACGCATTCCTTTAGTCATGGTTCAATGGAAGCGTCGAGGCACCGAGGAAGCGACTTGGGAGCTAGAAATTTGTATGCGTTCTGAGCATCTGGAGTTGTTTTTATTGTAACCTATAGTGTTTTCAGTTTTTAATTGTTGCTCCAACATTGTAATAAAGATGTTTTCACTGTTAACCGTTTTGATTATCCTAGTCTAGATTTCGTGGACGAAATCTCTTAAGGTGGGGAGAATGTAATAGCCCGACAACTAATTTAACTAATACATTTCCTAAAACATGATTAAAGAGTTCTTAAATGAGTTAAAAGAGTGGAAAATTGGATTCAGGATGTTCGAAAGTGTTCCGGGGAAGTTCCAAGTATTTTTGGAGTTTGAAAGACCGAACCAAGCAAGACCAAGGGATCGGACCATGTGAAAAGTTCGGAAGCTAGGTTGAACGACCGAACCAAGCAAGACCATCCGATCTATGCCTATATATAGGGTCCGAGATAATCCATTTCATTTTATCATTCCAAATTTCCCTCTCTTGATTCTAGCTAGTTTTTAGGGTCTTTTATGCATTCTTCTCGAGTGCCAAGGGGGAAGAGCTTTCGGAGTTGTAGTAGAGTTGTGCCCAAGTTGTGGGTCTATCGCCATCAGGATTCAAGGAAAGGGAATGGATTTTATCAATTTGGGCAGTATTGAGCAGTATGAGTAGCAAAAAATTTTGTTATTTTCAATTCCAGATAATTTCATCTAGGATTCCTTCTATTCCATACATTATCCATCTTTTTGCCTTGTATTTTTTTTTATTCGGATTTCAATAAAAAAAAATTTCAAGGCCTCCCTCCCCTTACTTTATCTACCATTACTTTTTTCTTTTCTTTTTTACTTTTGCAACTTTTTAGCTACTCATTTTTGGTTTTGGATTTTTCATATCAAGGCTAACAAATGACTAATGGATAAAAATACTAAATTGATTCCAAAAAAAAAATTTGCTTAAATCATTTTTGTATTCATAAAAATCTACCTCAATCTCAAACAAAAATTAAAAGAGTTAAGAATCAAATCCTCTATTCCACATCACAAATCCACATAATTTTTCTCTAATTGCTAGGAGTATCGAAATCATGAAATTCGTGTATATGTGTGAGAAATCAAGATTAAATATAGCTAACACTGACTTTTTTTTTCAACACAAACAATTTATTTTCATAATAGGCCAACACCTTTACACATATGTCTTTTACTCAATCTAACTCATGAAAATTTAAAAATTTTTAAACAACCCCAAACTTAAATATGTGCATTGTCCTCAATGTACAGTAATAAATAAAAATAAGGACACATACCTTGGGCACCGAGCGTCAGTACTCGGAACCATCTTGATCATTTAATCCTCTTCTTGTACAGGTGCCGCCTAAACTCTCACAGCTTCACATTTTTTAACCTACACAACTCAAAGTTATTATTGATGTCTAGTATCCTCATGCAAAAAAATATAATGAAACAAAAAAAATAAAAATAAAGCAAATAAACAAAAATATCTTGGGTTGGCTCCCAAGAAGCGCTTAGTTTATAGTCCATAGCCCGACTATCTTCCGATTCTAGCCCATTGCCACTTTTTTAGACGTTTTGCCATTTTCTTTCATCCTCCAAACATATTCAACAACCCTCTTGATCTTCGCTTTCTTTTCCTTCTTCCTTGGAACCTTTGGATTTTTCTCCCTTGGTAATTCTACAACACCAACTTCTGCACGACAGCTATCCATCCTCTATGCTTGCTCAATCATAAACACTTTCTACTTAGATGGATTTCTAGCCACCTTGAATAAAGTAAAAATTACATTCTCTCCGTCTGCACCCATCGTCAGCTCACCTTTCTTGACATCTATTTTAGCATCAGCAGTATCCAAGAATGGTCTCTCTAAAATTAATGGCATATTTCCACCCTCCTCCATATCTAGCACAACAAAATTCGCAAAAAAAAATAAATTTATCTAATTTTACCAGAACATACTCAATGATTCCATGCGAATATGTGATTGATCAGTCTGCTAAATGCAAAGCGATTGTTGTGGGTTTTACCTCACCAAGTCCTAAACTCCTGAAAATAGACTAATACATTAAATTATTACTAGCTCCTAAATCACATAATGCTTTATTAAAATTAGAAGAACAAATAGTGCAAGGAATAGTAAAACTCCATGGATCTTTTAATTTATGTGGTATCTTCTTTTGAAGTAATGCATTGCACTCCTCAGTCAGGTTTACCGTCTCAAAATCCTCCAACTTCTGCTTTTTAGACATCACCTCCTTCAAGAATTTAGCATAATTCAGCATTTGCATCAAAGCATTGGTGAATGGAATATTGATGTGAAGTTTCTTGAATATCTCAAGAAATTTAGCAAACTGTTCATCCAACACTTTTTTCTTAAATCTCTGCGGGTATGGAAGTTTCGGCTTAAACATGGGTTTCTCTTTAGATTCATCCTTCAACTCCATATTCTTGCTCTCACCACTCTTACTCTCGCCAACTGCAAACTCTTCTACCGCCTTCTTTTTCTCTACTTCAGCTGTAGGTTCATGGATTCCAACTTCTTTTCCACTCCTCAATGATATAGCTTTACAATGCTCTATTGGATATACCTCAGTATTACTTGGGAACTGAACTCTGTTGTGATATTTCAATGCATTTGCCAACTACCCAATTTGTGTCTCCATAGATTTCATCACAGCACCCATATTAACCATATGTGTCTCCAAGTTATCACGACGAGACTCAGTCCGCACCATTTTTTTACCAGACTCCGCCAAAAATGTATTTACCACATCTTCCAAAGATGGCATTCCCTCACCCTTGTTTGTATTAAATCCTGGAGGGGGATTCAATACATTCTTGTCATTTTCATAAGGAAAATTTTCATGGTTACGCAATTCAGGATGATAAGAATTTGGGAAAGGGGTATATCGATATTCTCCATAGCATCTAGTGTTAATATATTGCGCCTCGTCAGGAGCGCGCGACTCTGAAAAAGTGAAGCCTTACCTTCAGAATTTCCCTTGCTCATTGCAGCTATCTTTGAAGTCAATGCTGAGACCTAAGCAGATAAAGAAGTGAGAGGATCCACAGAATAAACTCTGGCTGATTGCTTGATGCCAGCTCGTTCAATCAACCACTAAAAACTATTGATTGTCATTTATTCCAGCATCTCATACGCCTGAGCAGGATCACTTGCAAATATAGTAACTCCAGCAGCAGAATCCACAGAAATCCTCGTTAGAGCATTCAACCCATTATAGAATAATCTACTCCCAATCTGTATATTTATGATTCGGGCATCTACTCAACAAGTCCTTGAAACGCTCTCATGCCTCATATAGCTGCTCAGAATCATTTTGCCTGAAAGTTTTGATCTCTATCTTCAGTTGGGTGGATTTTTCAGGTGGAAAATATTTTGCAAGAAACTTGACTGTCATGTCCTCCCAAGTAGTTATGCTCCCCAACGGTAGTGATTGTAACCAACATCTACTCTGATCTCTGAGAGAGGAAGGAAACAAACGCAGTCTAATAATGGCTTCAGAAACCCCATTAATTTTTACTGTGTCTGTTATCTCTAGGAATGTCCTCAGATGCAGATGAAGATCAACAATAACACTTCCATTGAACTAGTTCTGCTGAACCATGTTGATCAAAGCAAACTTAAGCTCTAAGATGTTGGCATTAATAGTTCCACGAGCAGTTCCATATTAGTGAGCCTGGAATACTGATCTCTAATTGGAACCAAAGGAGGTTGCTAACTTTCAACCATTTCATGCACGTATTCTTTTCTTGATTTTCTCAAAGCTCTTGCAGTACGTTCAATCTCAAAATCAAATAGTAGAAAATCAACGCTTTGAGATCGTCGAATACACTGCAATTCAAAGAACCAGAAACGAATCAATAACTTAAAAAATAAAAATAAAGAGAAACTCTAAATTAAAATCTAGACTAATTGGTAACAAGACAAATATAAATTCAATAAAAATACTGTCCGGCAACGGAGCCAAAAACTTATTGCGTAATTTTATGCTCGCAAGCGCACGATTGTCAAGTTTTAATATATGATAAGTAGAGTATAGTTCTCACGAGGATTATTTATTGAAAATAATATTAATGCTTGTAATTAGAATAGGCTAAATTTTATCTAGAAAATTAAATAGAGAATTTTGTTTTCAAACATAAATAATCAAGTAACACACTTTAGAGAAATATCACTGAGATAAAAATATCTAGAGGATTTGATTTCACTTGATTTTAACAACGTCTACTTCTAATTAATTAATGCTCATGAATTCTTTGCATTTAATAGCTAAGAATACTTAATTATTTTTGTTTTCCTCTCTCGATCAACAAATAAAATGTATCAATTAAGATTCGATTCCAATATCCCTATTAAAAATCTAGGATTAATGATATGTGACAAACAATGTTCTTTCAAAAGCTCTTTTAAAGTTATACACTCTCCCGAGCCATATAATAATTAACAGTGTACTTTCTAATGATCCTATTCAAAATCCCCTCTCGCGATCACCGATTTCAAATAAATATAACAATTCAATTATAGATCAAGTAATTGAAAGACGATCAATTTTAGAAAACACAATTAAATTAAGGGAATTCAATCACATAAAATCAAAAAGTCGTAGAAGTCATCTACACCAAGCTACATCATCCTCTAGACTTAGAAATTCAATACATACTTAAAATAGTGCAAAAAAAAAATCATGTTTTTAAAACCAGACATCAATTCAAAATTTAGAAGTCAAGATTAAGAATAACAAATCCAAAGATGCGATGTCATGTCCGGATGACGCGTTTTTCTTCCTTGATCCAGGATTCTCTTCAGCTCTTGTGCAGATTTTTCCTCCAAAATTCCTTCAATTCGTGTGTGTGTTTCTCCAATATGGTGCGTGCGGCTGCCTCTCTAGCAGCTCTAGTAATTTTGTAAACTTCGAGCTCCGTAATTGCTTCATCCGCTTCTTCTTGTTAATTAACTTCCAAACCTCGCATATCCCAAAACCCTCGGAGGGATCAGAAGGTCAAAACTATGGGATCGGACCGTCCGAAGGGGTATAGTTCGGAGGCCCTGAACCAGTTCGGAAGAGCAGGGTTCGAACAATCCGTAGAAGTATCGGACGCTCCGATCTCCATTGGATAATATAAGATAAGAAATGAAATCAGATTGGCTAGCTGGAGAGTTCGGACGATCCAAAGTGAATGTTCGGACGATCCGAACTGTAGCCAAGCCAGGTGTCCGAGTAGGTGATGTCATGGATGCCGTAATATTGAGATCAGACGATCCGATGTCCAGTTCGGATGTTCCAAAGTGCTGTCAGGGACACGTGTAGAACATGCAGAGTTCAGACGCTCCAAAGAGGGGAGTTCGGATCATCCAAACTTCGGCTATAAATATGGGGTCCGAGAGCCTCATTTGTTGCTCATTTCCTACTTCTTCCTCTCCCATTCTAGATCTTTTAAAGGGCTTTGGGGGATCTTATTTAAGAGTAAGAGTTGGCAGATAGTTCCGGAGCAGAAGCGGAGCTATTGCGGAATATTTCCAAAGTCGTGGGACAGTCACCATCAGCGGGCTGACGACGGACGCAGGTATAGCTTTGGCTTCTTAAAAATATTAGGAAATATGTAATAGCTTAGTTGAGGCTTTTAGAGCATGTTTAGTCATGAATTGTTATTTTACTTTCTAGACTTGTGGAGTTAGATGGTAGTCTTGGAATCTAGATAGATGCTGCTAGGACTGCCCTAGTAAGGTACATAAATATTGAGTGTGATTGCCAGAAGGTATGCATGCTTATATGTTTCATTTATGTGTCATGATTACATGTTACTGTTATGCTACACGTGCATACATATTTATTTAGCCGATATTTTTGGCTTACCAAGTATAGGGGATTTTCTCGCACCATTTTCTGTGTGGATTGGAACTACAGTTTCTGGGACCCGGATATGTCCACGGTATATGGTATGGGAGCCACCTCCTGATGCGACGGCCCAACGTATTACATACCATGGCGCCTAGTGTAACGCCCCATTTTTATCTTAAATAATTTTATTTGAGTTAATCGGATATTACAGAGTTCAAGAGCCAACTCGATTTTGATCAGGGTCTATTTTGCAAATTTTGGAAATTTCAGGGACTAAAACGCAATTATTGGATTTTATATATTATCTTGACTTGGAATGACTTCTATCATTTTTCATCTCCTCCCTTACACGCCTCCTCCTCCATTTTCACGCCTCCAAGCTTTTTCAAGCTTTGGGATTTCAGTCCAAGCTCGATCCGGCCGTTGGAATTTATTTCTGAAGGCAGATTAGCGATCACTGCAGCGAGAGCTCCGTTATATCGTAAGTTTTTCTATGATCCGATACATTCTATTTTTTGGATGTTGTTAGAATCGTTCGAGATTCGAGTATGTGGTTTTTGGCGGAGTTCTGATCGTTTATTATCTGTCGGTTTTAAGTTTGAGCGTCGTTCGGAATTGTTATGATTTTCGGAAGCCTTGTTCGAAAATTTTGGTTTGAGATTTGTTGGGTTGAGCTTTTGTTGTGGTCATAGAATTGTTATTGAGTTGATATCGATATTGAAATGATGTCTGCGTTTTCGGTTTGTTTAGTTTATAGTCGTTATGCCGTCAGTTTGAGTTTCGAGATTTCGAACCAATTTGAGTTGTTGAACTTTGTCTTGTAAGTTTGATCGTTGTTGTTGATCATCTCTTGTCTTCGTACAGATTCGTTGGAGTTTGTCGAGCCCTGTGTTAGCATTTTTTGGTCGTCGAGAGTTGGACGAAGAATGGTAAAGAGATTTCCTTGAACCGTAGTTGTTGTTTAGAATGTGTAGTCTTTGATACAATCTTTTGTTGTAGCTTATCCAGAGTTGGAACTACTTGCATTGAAAGGTAAAAGCAGTCATCCTTAGCGGGATAGCATACTCGGGACAGTTGGTTCTCGAGTTTCCCTTAAAATCACATTCTTGCATCAATACTTGTTCTAGCATGTGGAACTTGTACTTTGCTTATTGATTGAGCTTTTGTTATGTGGCTTATGTTTTATGTTTTTTTATGCATTCATCTTGAGCCAACTTTGATTTCAGCGGGTAGAACAGCCATTTTTGTTTAGACGTTTTGGGGGCTATGTTGCGCGTGGCCTGGGTTGTAGAAGTTCACTTAGTGTCAGCATACTCCTCATAGTCGCACCGAAGTCTAGGGGATTGGGATACGTGACACCACCTCGATTGGGAGAGTCGGTGAGTCGTTACATGGTCTCATCCTCGGGATCTCAAAAAGCACAGCAGCAATCCCTCTTTTATCATAATTGATATCCCGATTTAAAGACATGCATTTCATTACGTTGATATTGGTTACGTTGTTACCTTGAAAGCATGTTTGTTGTTGTATTACTTACTATGTTGCTTTTACTGGGATTATCATTCTCACCGGTTTATCCGGCTGTTGCTTTGTTTTGTATGTGTACTTGGCAACATGTGGGGCAGGATCGAGTCAACGAAGACCTGGTTAACAGCAAGAGGGAGAGTTAGTAGTGGGACTCGGTTTAGAAGTCGAATCAGCATGTTTATCTAGTTTAAGATTGAAGCATGTTAGAACTCGAACTTGTTATGTTTGTTATTCGAATTTGTTTTGTATTCAGATTGTAATCTAGAATCGAAGCATGTTGGCATTGTATCGATTTAGATCCTTGTTGATCTTAGGCTTTATGAAAGAATGTTTGATTTTGAGTATTCTCTACACCCTGTTTTAGTGTATGAAATTGAATGCACGTCAGAAGCAAGCATGTGATCTTTTTTTTTGTTAGCCTGAGCTTTTGCCACAGGCCTTCCGCCCGCGAGCGAGGTGGTGCCTCGCGCGCGCGCGAGGCATTCCAGGGGCCTCGATTTTGTTGGCCCGCATGCGCGCGAGCCTTTGGTTGGGCTTGGGTTGAGAATGTAAGAGTGGGTGCCCAGTGAGCCAACTGTGTGGCTATGGGCTTTGTTGACTCTTTGTATAAACAATCTTTTGTTTAATATTATTTACACTTTTATGGCAATGACTTTATATTACTTCATATTGTTATATTGTGATATACTATTGTTGTTTTGATAAAGACCTTGAATATACTATAGTGTATGTAAGATGTGGTAGAACATGGAGATGTCTATCATGAAATACATCTTATAGTCACTGTATATTCTAAAACCGTTCCTAGTCGATTGAGCCGTCCGATAATAAGGATAAGGATCGCTCGAGTTTGAGACTAGCATTTGCGATGCGGAGTACCACGTTTCATTGGTAGGGAACATGGAGATGTTCGAAGCATGCAAATGGATATTCATAGGATGAATAGTCGAACTACCCTATCCGGACTTTCCAAGTGGTTATCACTTATCGAGTGGATAAAGTCCGCGGTTTTGGTTGTACACCATTAGTCCTTACGACTTGAAACATCATGGAGACTCTATATGCTAGTACTGTGCTTTGACTCGTTTACCGACTCTGAGGGGGTCATCAGGTGTCGAGATTGGGTACAGTTACGACACATATAGGAGTCAATGCATTGTTGTCAAGGATTCACCACATACTTGCGAGTGTGGATATCCTATGCGATCTGAGGAGATATTAGTGTGACAAATCTCTGGCCAGAGTACTTGATGTGATTTAAGAAATGGTTTCTTAGTAGCACATGCGATGTCACTAATTTGATCTTCAAGATGTATTGCATAGTTATCGAATCTTGAGCGACTCTCGATATACCAATGGTTGTTGATTCGATCGGGATATATGGATGAAGGGACCGTACTGTACGTTAACCAAAATCTACTGGTTCTTGTAGGCACTATCAGTGATACCTAGGGAATCATGGGGCGATGTTGCTAGGCGCTTTACCATGATTCGTTGGGCAAGTCGGAAAGTGTTGTTCCGAGTCACAAGGAGTTGTGAGCCCACGGCTAGCTGTATCCCTGAACCATTGAGGGTCACACAGTGTAATGGAGTTTTAATCCCCGTTGAGATAGTTAAATTTAAAGAGTTAAATTTAATGAACTAAGGAGTTGGACTTCTTAAATAAGAGTAAGGGAGTAGGATTTCCTAAAATGACATAGGGATGGACATTTTTGGAAACCACTGAATTCGGATTCAGGAAAATTTATTTTGACTTTAAAACGTGCAGAAATGGTTTCTGTGCACGTTGGTGAAATCGTTTCATCAATAGGAGTCACGATGAATTTTATATTAATTTCTGAACGAGCGGGCTTTGCTTGTCGGGCCCCAGCTTATGACTAATGGGCCCTAAGGTGTTAGTGGCCTGCATTATAAATAAGTTATTTCAGTACAGAAATTAAACACAACAGGTCATAATTTTTGAGACAGGATTTTCGAAACCCTAGCCCCTCTCAAAAACGTTTTCGGCCGCCCCTCCCTCCCTCTGCCCGAGAAAATTCCGGTCTGTGATTTTGAATCGCAGTAAGGAATAACGAATCAAATTCGTGTATTCTCTTCGCAGAAAACTTCTGATAGATTTTCTAGTGCAATCTATCAGAGGGATTAAACCTCTGTTCGTGGACCTGATTGAAGGCGTTCATCGGTTCCAGGGAGAGACAACAAGAGCAGAATTGTTCTGTTGGTGTCCATTAATCTCGTTGCGAGATTTGAGGTAGAATTTATTTAATTGTTATCTAAATTTTACACACACAATAATTCAATCGTTGTATGGTTGATACCCACACCATGGAATCGTTCCATGAGAAAAATTTTAAACTTCCGCTGCACCGGGTATCAATCGTAATTGGTCTGGGAACTCGCCAGTTTTCCAACAGTGGTATCAGAGCCAGGTTGCTCAGATCAATCGATTGAATTAATCAATTGTACAAAATTTTTGAGTCTCGGTTTTTGAAACAAAATAAATATTTTTTAATAAAAAAATTTTTTTCGGGGGCGAAACCCGGGCAGCGATTGGATCGCTGCCCGGAAGGGGCAGCGATGGTCGCTGCCCCCAGGGGCGGCGCACGGCGCTGCCCAGGGCAGCGCTGTGCGCTGCCCAGC
Source organism: Henckelia pumila (assembly GCF_033568475.1). NCBI lineage: Eukaryota > Viridiplantae > Streptophyta > Magnoliopsida > Lamiales > Gesneriaceae > Henckelia > Henckelia pumila. Next base: position 89,941,528 of record NC_133123.1, on the reverse strand, counting down.
GCAGCGCTGGGCGCTGCCCAGGGCAGCGCTTGGCGCCGCCCAGGGGCGGCGCTCGGCGCTGCCCAGCGGCGGCGCCAGGCGCCGCCAGGGCAGCAAGCGTTGCTGCCCTAAGGGGGCAGCCGGGCTGCCCCGGCCCGCGCCCCGGGTGCGGGCCAACCCGGGAGTGTCCCGGGTGGCCCGCGGGAAAAATTAATATTTTATTAAAAAAATTAATTTTAATATGTTAAAATTTTATTTTTGGTCCGGTCAAAAATTGTTTTTGATTGGTTCACGAGATATCGGATCGAATTGTTCGAGTCCGTAAATTTTAAAATTGATTTTGGATAAATTTGAATTTTTGGAAAATTTTAATATTTTATCCGTAAATTGAATTTTGAAATCAATTATTTTGGTACAATTGATGATAAGATATGATCTTATGATATATTAAGTAAAATATGATTTTATTTGTAAAATTGGATTTTATAGATAAAATATGATTTTATTTGATATGGAGATAAAATATGATTTTATATGTGAAATGTGATTTTATATATAAAATATGATTTTATCTTGTTTAAATTTGAATTGCCACAGCATGTTATCCAATAAATTAATTTTGAATTAAATGTTATTGGATAAGGATGATCGATTGCCATGACCAATTTTGTAGGTGTATGTTAGGAATTTACATTTTGTCTTTATTGTTGTTGGTTTTATTAATGGGCCTGGTTTATGGCCCGATATGAATGTCATATGTAATAAAAGTGGGTTTGGTTTATAGTCCGTTCCCACCCCTAAAAATGTATCCCCTACTTGTCATTGTTATTTATTGTAAATACATTAGATTTAGTGGGAGATCAAGATTTGAAGATGGTGGGCCCAGCAGACAATGAAGACTGAAGAAATGTAAATTGGAAGCATATGTAATAGGATTGCATTTGCATACTGCATATTACCTAGGATTGGACTAAGACCCGTGATTGGCAACCACGGGTCAATTAGAAATGGAATCGATCATCCTATATAATATGTGATATTATGATTGTATGCATGTTTAGACATAAATTGCGTGAATCCGGCAATGCATGCAATAAATTAAATATGATGAGACAAATATTTTATAAATAAAATCCCTCATTTTAAATATGATTTAAAATTTATATCAAGATAAATAAAGGAAATTTAAATATTGTTTAAATGTTCCTACCTTCCATCAACGGTCAATGTATGTGATGCTACCGCGGATACGGTCCGGCTCATATTATTGGGGGGGCCCGTCCGTCGGAAAGCTGTACATTGGATCGACAAATGTTGTAAGTTGGGTGGAACTCCCATGGGATCGGCTCATATTATTGGGGGATCCACATGGCGACCGTCCATCACAACTTAATATTGATGGGTCATCTTGACATGTCACTTTAAACGGCGTCATATTATTGGGCCCTTATTGGACATGAGGTAAATACATGGGGGTTGCTTTGGAAGCAATTGGGCTCTACCTTTTGAGAATTATGGTTGGCTGATATTATTCGGGACCATAAGTTTGTCAATTGGACTCCATGTTCTCACTAAGGAAAAAGTTTCCCGTTTTCACTAGAGGGTGGTGAAATCGTTAAAATAGTGGGAGTGAGATTCATAAAATTAAATTCGCCTATTTTATGTCTTAGTAAATTGTTAAGCAATCATTGATATATGTCTGTTTTTCCTTTTCAGTATTTCATACAATGAATTCGCGAAATCCTTTATTCTCGATCCTCGAACAAAACAAGCTGACTGGCGCCAACTATACGGAATGGTTCGGAAGTTGAAGATTGTCTTAACTTCGGAGAAAATGCTCTACGTGTTAGAGAAAGCACCTCCGAAGGAAGCACCAGCTGACATAAGTCCGGAGGAATTGGCCAAACTTGATGCATGGTGTGACCATGACATCAAGACCAAATGCTATATGCAAGCCTCGATGTCTGATGAACTCCAGAGGCGATTTGAGGACACGGTGAATGCTGCTGACATTCACACGCAACTCAAGGAACTTTTTGGGGCTCAGTCGAGGGCTGAAAGGTTCTCTACTGTTAAGGAGTTGATGACGTGCCGCATGCATGAAGGGACTTCGGTCCGTGATCATGGGGTACGAGTGATTTGGCTCATACAGAAGTTAGCGACCCTTGATTTGGTGTTGGAGCATGAACTCAATGTGGACTTGCTGCTTCTATCTCTTCCTTCTTCATTTGATGGATTCGTGATAAATTTTAATATGAACAAGATAGAGGCCACCCTTGAAGAGATGGTCAATATGCTCGTTACATATGAATCCACACTTAAGAAGGATAAGCCAGCTTTCTTGGTGGGCTCCTCATCTTCTGCTAAGAAGGGGCCAAGTATGAAGGGCAAGAAACGTTCTGCCCCACCCAAGAAAGTGGAACCCGAGAAGAAGCAAAAGACAAAGGCTTCAAACGATGGAAAATCCAAGGATGTTTGCCATTACTGCAAGAAGCCGGGTCATTGGAAGCGCAACTGCAAGGAGTATCTTGAGCAGTTGGGAACTGCAAAGGGTATGTTCTATATCGAAATAAACATGTCACTTAATACAACTTCTTGGGTATTGGATACCGGATGTGGATCTCACATTTGCAATGATTTGCAGGTGATGACAAGAAGTCGCAGGCTTAGAATGGGTGAGACCCAGCTGAGGCTCGGGAATGGTTCCAGAGTTGAAGCTACGGCCATTGGAGATGTTTGTTTGATTTTGCAGAATGGTTTTAAATTATTGTTGAGAGATGTTTTATTTGTGCCAGATTTAATTAAAAACATTATTTCTATTTCTATGCTTGATAGAGATGGTTATTCTTGTAATTTTGTGAATGGGATTTGCAATATTTACAAGAATGAATGTTTAATTGGAAATGGACAGCTTGAAAACGATCTATACAATTTAAAACTAAAAGACGTTCCAGTAAATTGTATTGACAAACCGGCGACAACAAACAAAAGGAAAATCGATAGTCAAAACCCGGCAAACCTTTGGCACGCTAGACTAGGTCATATTTCCTCAAGGAGGATGAACAAGCTAGTGGGAGAGGGCATGTTTGATATGTCTGATATTAAATCTCTACCTACTTGTGAATCCTGCCTAAAAGGGAAAATGACTAAATCTCCTTTTAAGGGGAAGCCTGAACGTAGTCAAAATCTGTTGGATTTGATCCATACAGATGTTTGTGGTCCATTTAGAGTAGGGACTCAACATGGCCACACCTACTTCATTACCTTTACTGATGATTATTCTAGGTATGGGTATTTATATTTAATGAAATATAAGTCTGAAGCATTTGAAAAGTTCAAAGAATTCAAGGCTGAAGTAGAAAACAAGCTAGGTAAAAGTATTAAAGCACTTCGATCGGATCGAGGTGGAGAATACTTGAGTACCGAGTTTTTGGACTATCTAAAAGAGAATGGGATTCTCTCTCAGTGGACTCCTCCTATGACACCACAGCTTAATGGTGTATCGGAGCGTCGTAATCGAACTTTGTTGGACATGGTTCGATCTATGATGAGCTTCACTGAGCTTCCACCTTCGTTTTGGGGCTATGCGCTTGAGACGGCGGTATTGTTGTTGAACAACGTCCACACTAAAGCAGTGGACAAACACCATACGAGTTATGGAATGGCAAAGCTCCTAAGTATTCGTACTTGAGGATTTGGGGATGTCCTGCTTACGTGAAGCGGACAGTGGGAGATAAGTTGGATAGTCGATCCAGCTTGTGTTATTTTGTGGGGTATCCGAAGAATTTAATCGGATATTATTTCTATTATCCTGCTGAAACAAAGGTGTTTGTTTCACGGAATGCCACCTTCTTGGAGAAGGAGTTCTTATTGGATAAGAAAGGCGAGATGATGGAACTCGAAGAAGTTCGAGAAGAACCCGAAATACAAAATAACGATCCCACACCTCAGGAACCATTGCTGGACACGCCTGCACCTAGAAGATCCGAGAGGACTTCTAGACCTCCAGTTCGATATGGTCTTCTTCTTGAAGAGGGTCAAGATGAACCCGACATTGGATGTGATCCAAGAAGCTTCAAGGAAGCAATTTCTGATGCGGATTCGAATTTATGGCTTGAAGCTATGCAGTCAGAATTGGATTCGATGCATACTAACCAAGTCTGGTCTTTAGTGGATCCTCCCGATGGAATTGTTCCAATAGGGTGTAAATGGATCTACAAAAGAAAGCTTGGGCCTGATGGTAAGATATTGACTTACAAGGCGCGATTGGTGGCGAAAGGTTATACTCAAAGGCAAGGAGTTGACTATGATGAAACCTTTTCACCAGTCGCAATGTTCAAGTCCATAAGAATCCTAATTGCCATAGCTGCATGGTATGACTATGAGATATGGCAGATGGATGTGAAGACTGCTTTTCTTAATGGAGACATTAAGGAAGAAATCTATATGAAGCAGCCTGAGGGGTTCACATCCATGGGAAGCGAGCATAAGGTATGCAAGCTTCAGAGATCAATTTATGGTCTAAAACAAGCATCAAGAAGTTGGAACCATAAATTTGATGAAACAATTAAAGATTTTGGTTTCATCAAGAACCCGGAGGAACCTTGCGTGTACAAGAAAGTAGTTAAGGATGCGGTGACATTCTTAGTACTTTATGTTGATGACATCCTACTCATTGGGAATGATGTAGGGATGTTGCAGTCAACAAAGATATGGTTATCAGGTAGATTTTCGATGAAGGATTTGGGTGAGGCATCCTACATTCTTGGGATACAGATCTATAGGGATAGATCTAAGAGAATGATAGGACTCACTCAATCAACCTACATCGATACCGTATTGAAACGGTATTCAATGGATGGGTCCAAGAGAGGACATCTACCCATGTGTCATGGAGTTTCTCTATCCAAGTCTATGTGTCCCAAGACTGAAGCAGAGATAGAGAATATGACACATGTACCATATGCGTCAGCTATAGGTAGTATCATGTATGGGATGATATCTACCAGACCGGATGTAGCATTTGCTCTGAGTGTCACGAGCAGATATCAGTCTAATCCTGGTCAGATGCATTGGAAAGCCGTGAAGGACATTCTTAAGTACTTGCGAAGGACTAAGAATATGTTCATGGTTTATGGAGGACGAGAACTCAAACTGGAAGGCTATACCGACTCTAGCTTCCAAAGTGATGTGGATGACTCGAAGTCAACCTCTGGATTTGTGTTCATGCTCAATGGTGGTGCTGTCTCTTGGAAGAGTTCCAAGCAGGACACCACAGCGGATTCCACCACTGAGGCTGAATACATTGCAGCATCAGCTGCTGCTAAAGAGGCCGTTTGGATGAGGAATTTCGTCCAAGAGTTGGGCGTCATTCCTGAATTTGTTGGTCCAGTCCCGGTGTACTGCGACAACACGGGTGCCGTTGCTCAAGCAAAGGAACCAAGGTCTCATCAAAGATCCAAACACGTACTGAGGAAATACCACATAATCCGGGAGATTGTGGAAAGAGGAGACATCAGTGTCGAACGAGTGGCCTCTGCAGACAATATCGCTGATCCACTTACTAAGCCTTTGCCAGGACCATTGTTTGACAAACATCGCGAAGCAATGGGTCTACGTAGTATGACTAGTTGGCTATAGGGCAAGTGGGAGATTGTAAGAGTGGGTGCCCAGTGAGCCAACTGTGTGGCTATGGGCTTTGTTGACTCTTTGTATAAACAATCTTTTGTTTAATATTATTTACACTTTTATGGCAATGACTTTATATTACTTCATATTGTTATATTGTGATATACTATTGTTGTTTTGATAAAGACCTTGAATATACTATAGTGTATGTAAGATGTGGTAGAACATGGAGATGTCTATCATGAAATACATCTTATAGTCACTGTATATTCTAAAACCGTTCCTAGTCGATTGAGCCGTCCGATAATAAGGATAAGGATCGCTCGAGTTTGAGACTAGCATTTGCGATGCGGAGTACCACGTTTCATTGGTAGGGAACATGGAGATGTTCGAAGCATGCAAATGGATATTCATATGATGAATAGTCGAACTACCCTATCCGGACTTTCCAAGTGGTTATCACTTATCGAGTGGATAAAGTCCGCGGTTTTGGTTGTACACCATTAGTCCTTACGACTTGAAACATCATGGAGACTCTATATGCTAGTACTGTGCTTTGACTCGTTTACCGACTCTGAGGGGGTCATCAGGTGTCGAGATTGGGTACAGTTACGACACATATAGGAGTCAATGCATTGTTGTCAAGGATTCACCACATACTTGCGAGTGTGGATATCCTATGCGATCTGAGGAGATATTAGTGTGACAAATCTCTGGCCAGAGTACTTGATGTGATTTAAGAAATGGTTTCTTAGTAGCACATGCGATGTCACTAATTTGATCTTCAAGATGTATTGCATAGTTATCGAATCTTGAGCGACTCTCGATATACCAATGGTTGTTGATTCGATCGGGATATATGGATGAAGGGACCGTACTGTATGTTAACCAAAATCTACTGGTTCTTGTAGGCACTATCAGTGATACCTAGGGAATCATGGGGCGATGTTGCTAGGCGCTTTACCATGATTCGTTGGGCAAGTCGGAAAGTGTTGTTCCAAGTCACAAGGAGTTGTGAGCCCACGGCTAGCTGTATCCCTGAACCATTGAGGGTCACACAGTGTAATGGAGTTTTAATCCCCGTTGAGATAGTTAAATTTAAAGAGTTAAATTTAATGAACTAAGGAGTTGGACTTCTTAAATAAGAGTAAGGGAGTAGGATTTCCTAAAATGACATAGGGATGGACATTTTTGGAAACCACTGAATTCGGATTCAGGAAAATTTATTTTGACTTTAAAACGTGCAGAAATGGTTTCTGTGCACGTTGGTGAAATCGTTTCATCAATAGGAGTCACGATGAATTTTATATTAATTTCTGAACGAGCGGGCTTTGCTTGTCGGGCCCCAGCTTATGACTAATGGGCCCTAAGGTGTTAGTGGCCTGCATTATAAATAAGTTATTTCAGTACAGAAATTAAACACAACAGGTCATAATTTTTGAGACAGGATTTTCGAAACCCTAGCCCCTCTCAAAAACGTTTTCGGCCGCCCCTCCCTCCCTCTGCCCGAGAAAATTCCGGTCTGTGATTTTGAATCGCAGTAAGGAATAACGAATCAAATTCGTGTATTCTCTTCGCAGAAAACTTCTGATAGATTTTCTAGTGCAATCTATCAGAGGGATTAAACCTCTGTTCGTGGACCTGATTGAAGGCGTTCATCGGTTCCAGGGAGAGACAACAAGAGCAGAATTGTTCTGTTGGTGTCCATTAATCTCGTTGCGAGATTTGAGGTAGAATTTATTTAATTGTTATCTAAATTTTACACACACAATAATTCAATCGTTGTATGGTTGATACCCACACCATGGAATCGTTCCATGAGAAAAATTTTAAACTTCCGCTGCACCGGGTATCAATCGTAATTGGTCTGGGAACTCGCCAGTTTTCCAACAGAGAAGCCCGCGCGCGCGCGAGATGGCTATCTGGCGCAGGCGCGAGGCGTTCCTTTAAAAAAAAAAAACTTTTACTTGCTTTTATTCTTGGGTTCTGGTTTGATTATTGTTGTTTAATCCGAGATTAGTTGTCGTAGCGACCCGACCCAGATCCACTACCTAATTAGAGTTAAGAGCATAATTAAGCATGCATTAAATAAAATCGCTGCGGAAGACTTAAATACAAGAAGACCGGCAGAATACAACCGGCTAATCAAACTCGATTTATACAACCCAATTGAATTACTTTAAATAAAACCTACAGCTAATCCTGCTGTCTTCAAGGTCACTGGCTACTCTAGGCTCCTGGTGCTCAATCCTACACCTACACCTGCCCCGTCGAATAGGGTATCCAGATACACAGAAAATACTGGACTTGAGCTCTAATCTCATTACCAAAGCATGGAAAAACATACAAATATGATGCATGCAAATGACAGGGTATCCATATCTGGGATAACTGTATACAAACTGCTCAGACTGGTGCCTGGGATATAAGCTCGTCACATCGGGGTAGCTAACCACTGTGTGCGACCACTCATTCCCGAATCTTGGACGCAGACCACGGAGTCCTCGAGGTATCAGTACCTAAGGGTACTCGATATCAAACATCCTAACTGGGCTGAGCAACCCTAACTGGCTCATCTCGAAAGATATACAGACGTACAGGCACAAGATGATATGCACATGTCGCATAACAATAATAACATGCAAACACATAAATGCAACATATAAGCATGCATATCCGCTGGCAATCTCAGTCAGTACTTACGTACCTTTCTAAGGCAGTCCTAGTAGTCCCACTCTAGGTTTCAAGCCTATCATCAAGTCTACAATGCAAATACCCATGCATCATTCAATAAGCTCTAAAAGCCTTAACTAAGCTATTGCATACTCCTAAATAATTTAAGGAGACAATAGCTATACCTGCGTCCGTCGTCAACCCACTGATGGCTACTATACCGCAACTAAGGCACACCCCTGCTGCAGCTCCACAGCCTCGAGCACCGCTCCGCTACACGAGCACTGCTCTGTTACTGTGTCAGACACTGTCTGACTATACTAAAATATGTTCCCTACTCCAACTCTAAAATAAGAGTACCCAAAGCACTAAAATAGAGCCACGTGGGCAAAAGAGAGGAACTCGGAATTCGCACCAAATGAGGAGCTCGAACCTCATATTTATAGAGCACGTTCGGATCGTCCGATCCTGACTTCGGATCGTCCAAACTACTTCGGGCCGTCTGATCGTCTCATCGGATCGTCCGATCTCCGCCACGCGTCCAACCAATCGCATGCAACCATACACCTGTCCAATACACTGTTCGGGTCGTCCAAACTGGCTCTTCGGATCGTCCGAACATCTCCCGGATGACGTCACCAATGACGTATTATTTTGGGACAGCTGGCCGCATGAGTTCGGATCGTCCGAACCCACTTCAAACCATCCGAAGTCTTCAGAGCCTCCGAAGCCTAGCTCCATCCATGTTCGGATCGTCTGAACTCAAGTTTGGAGCGTCCGAACCTGCCGAACCATATCTACCATTTTTGAGTGTCCTGGATCCATTTCTGGACTCCGTTAATTCATCTGGAATTTCCTTAATCATGTTATACTTAATCTCAACATGAATATATGATTAATTACTCATTAATCGTTAGTTTTGGATACGGGCTACTACATTCCCACCACCTTAAAAGGATTTCGTCCTCGAAATCTAGAGTAAACCCCGGGAATATAGTATAAACCATTTGTCCAATTCATTAATAGTTCCGGTTCAAAACATTGGGTCGAATAACCTTCGACAACCCCAATCCTTGCTAAAATTGTGTCACACTACTGACTACCATCAGTTATCCATCGTTAACCGCAATGACACGGCACATTTGGTCCAAATTGCCGACTGTATCAGCCACACTACCTACAAATCTTAGCGATGACACTCCTGCTAAGATCGTAACTAGCCATCAGCTATTCTCTAGACATGCACGAACTCCATTGCTGCCCATTGAGAAAACAAGATACAACTCATTGTATCTCATTAGTGTAACGATAACATCGCATCCCTTGACGTTATTGCAAAGCTCTAAACAAATCGATCTAGATTCGACTCTCAGTCAAATCCTAGATATCCCTTTTTCAAGAACTCGTGTGAGTTACACTTTATCACTAAGGATAAAATATTTCTTCCCAAAACAGTACCTTATGCGAATAGAAATGGCAACTATCGGCCACCAGCTCGCAAAGCAATCGCATCACTTCCACCACTCTAACCATCTAAAATCCTCAGACTGATTGCGATAAACCTTGATCCAAATCCCGCTATCGTAGATAGCATCTACTCAATCGTATTAGTCATCCTTCCATGGATAACAACAAAATCCTGACAATTCCTGGCGTCATAGTACGTACCTTCAGAACTTACTTTTCCCAATGAATGTTTCCCAAAGAATACGAACTAAGTAAACAGATGACAAAATCTCTTCTTATTAACCCCAATTGCTACTAAATTCTTGTACACAATTTCTTGTTTTAATGCACCCTTCGAGGTCGTCGCCTCGAAATTCACTATCATCCTGTTGAAACTCCCAGATGGACCAACACCATCCTAAGCAGTAGTCTATATCAGATGCTTACTTCTATCTCGGAACTAGAGATAGTATCGACGAAAACGATTTCGATTAATCCTGTTCCAGATAACCAAATCCTTGGCTCCCTAGCGGGGATAACCAAATGGATTCAACTAGATCCCGCACAAAATCTATCAATACTAGCGGCAATCCCGCTATCTCAACCTCTCAATGACACAACATATCAGAACGCACTGGGATATCAGTGACAACAATCCTGCCAGACTCAGAAACACAAGTCTCAGCTGTTGTCTCATCCCATGAAACAACTAATGCTAACCTGCTAATGTTCATTGAAATCCCTGAGCACTTGTCGAATCGCCTCTCAAGAACAAATCTCGAGAAATCTGTTGGAAGCACCCCAAGCAAAACACTCTGACTAACAGTCTTCAAAATTCGTCCACTGACAAACCTGGGACAATCACTGAATCATATTTCCGCAAACTGAATAATTCATTGCTAACACCAAGCAATGCTCAGATCAAAATCCGTCACTGGTAGCCAAAGCAACGTTACCAACAACTACGATCACAAGAGCCAACTAATTACCACTTTCGTGGTCCGTAGAATCCAACAGACTCGATTCCCATATTCCTGGAGATCCCTTAGCAACTAAAGAATTTCCTAAATGCACTTGAATCATTATATCAAAGCATACCATACTTAAAGTACCATTCCCAGTACTTCTTGATTCACTATATCCCATTTGTACCAATTGGAATAATCTAATCAATCAAATCGATATACTGTAGCTCTCGCCATGCCTGACGATATCAACCCTAATCAGACAATCACTGATCAATGAAACTCTCATGGCTCGATCAATATCGATGATCTCACTGCCACACGTCCGCAGATCCCAAATACTTGGAATCAAAAAAATCACAGCTGATTCAATCACTCATCTTTGACAGAGTCAGAAAACAGTTACAAGTAATCACTAGTGCTAAACCTGCACCAGTTTTTAATATCCACTGTCTATCTTCATCCAAGATGATCATAAGGACTTGTTCAACCCAAGCCGCAATACAAGTCCGAAAGATTCCAGCTATCGCTGAACATGCTCCTGATAACTATATCTCTTGCTAAGACTGCAATAAATCGAGACTGAGGTTACTTTCCGCGGTGTCCCACCAGAAATCACCACCAAGTGTACACTGACATAAATCACGCTATCCTCACGCCTCAAATAGTCATGTACAATCCTTAGCATCGGATATAATATATCACTGAAGGAAACCATCAATTCTGAAAACTACTCATCCCCGAGTCAAATGTTTCAAGAATTTCACAAACCCATCTCCTGGATATCCCTTATCACAAGAGTATCCAAATACCGACTAGATCCACTAGTCTAGCAGTATCCAATAGACTAAAACTATCTGCTCAGAGTACGTACTCGTCAAGGAAAATCCCTCCAAGACTGGTCCTTATGACAAAACTGCAAACCAATATCTCTGACAACAGTCAGACAATATCTAAACCGCCGATACCTAACCAGGCATCCAATCCAATGTCATACCCCGTCGTGACTGTTACCAAAACTCTAGACTAAGTAGCCTTCCCACCGCCAAATCTTGAAGCACGAAGGCTTCCAGGCCTTCTCCGAAGTACGAGAGACTCCCAGAGTAACACTGGCATAGGGTCGCGCTCCATCATGTCTAGTCATAGTCATAGTCCACAACTCTCGGCATATACTCGACTTGGTATCCCGATGAAATCCCATCATCACGAAGTCTCAACCTATGAAGGTCAATCAGACTACTGTCCTAAGGAAACAACTTAGTACAAAATCTCAAAATTCCAAAATCAATATTTCCATGCCCCCAGATGAATCACCTCATCAATGGCACTAACCCAGTCAAACAACTAATTAGGTCAGCCCTAGGAAGACACCTAGACTAACCCCATGTCAATTCCTTACCGCTGGCTTACCCAAAATCCATGAGTTAACATAGTTGATCACCAATCAACTAATTCCAAGTCAAACTTAGTAAAATTAATTGTAATCAAACACGAATCTTTGAATAAGTAAAACATGTATCATTACTTCAAGTTATGTACAATTTTATTTATTACAATCCCATGTAATACATACAGTATTCAAAATACAACAAAATGTACATCCAATAACTTGAACTGATACAACCGAATTCTGATGATTCATTACAACTGAAATACTGTTTACAACTACAACAATGCAGTATTTAAAATCATCGAATCCTGTCTTCGTCCCTTGAGCATGAAGCTTCCCATCGACACACGCATCGATACAAGCATACTCTCGTCCAAGTCTCTCTACATGTCCTCCAGCGAAGAACTCCGGAGAAATGGCACCGGATAGCTAACCAGCTATGCTATGCGTCAGTGCATGCCGGTCGACTTCTTTTGCTCACGATCTACCATCAGCATTCTTCTTGTACCCAAATCATGATTTTGAACATGAAGTTTCCCGTATTCCTACCAAAAGCATCGATACAAGCATACCGGTAAAACCATGTTCTACACGAGTTTACAGACCTTACGCTAGAAACCTGTCATGCCTTAGGCACTCGAGGTATCTCTTGTGAAGGTTTATCTGACAATCTCTCCAGCTACGAGTGGAGAATCTCTTTGAACTGAAACCACATGGGTTATTATACACCATTCGTTCCAAAAAGCCCTTAGAGATATCTGACGCGATATACTCGATCTTCTCTTCCAATCTTCCCTGGTTGGAATCCATATATTCTTCGATCAGCATTCCAATGCATCGAATGATGAACTATCCACAGCAGTCAGTCTATCTATCAATATGCTACTACTGGTGTTCACATCACTGCTGCATTCCTTATAGTAAAGACTTATGCCGCAAACCTCGGCAATGAAGAACCAAATCTTCTTTCGCTAGGCCTCAATTAATCCTACAAGGATAATCAAGAAGTCTTATTATCAATTTCCTAAGTCCCTTGCATGCAGCTCTGATACCAATAAATGTAGCGACCCGACCCGGATCCACTACCTAATCAGAGTTAAGAGCATAATTAAGCATGCATTAAATAAAATCGCTGCGGAAGACTTAAATACAAGCAAACCGGCAGAATACAACCGGCTAATCAAACTCGATTTATACAACCCAATCGAATTACTTTAAATAAAACCTACAGCTAATCCTGCTGTCTTCAAGGTCACTGGCTATTCCAGGCTCCTGGTGCTCATTTCTGCACCTACACCTGCCCCGTCGAATAGGGTATCCAGATACACAGAAAATACTGGACGTGAGCTCTAAGCTCAATACGAAAGCATGGATAAACATACAAATATGATGCATGCAAATGACAGGGTATCCATATATGGGATAACTGTATACAAACTGCTCAGACTGGCACCTGAGATATAAGCTCGTCACATCGGGGTAGCTAACCACAGTGTGCGACCACTCATTCCCGAATCCCGGATGCGGACCACAGAGTCCTCAAGGTATCAGTACCTAAGGGTACTCGATATAAAACGTTCTAACAGGGCTGAGCAACCCTAACTGGCTCATCTCGAAAGATATACAGACGTACAGGCACAAGATGATATGCACATGTCGCATAACAATAATAACATGCAAACACATAAATGCAACATATAAGCATCCATATATGCTGGCAATCTCAGTCAGTACTTACGTACCTTTCTAAGGCAGCCCTAGTAGTCCCACTCTAGGTTCCAAGCCTATCATCAAGTCTACAATGCAAATACCCATGCATCATTCAATAAGCTCTAAAAGCCTTAACTAAGCTATTGCATACTCCTAAATAATTTAAGGAGACCATAGCTATACCTGCGTCCATCGTCAGCCCACTGATGGAGACTATCCCGCAACTAGGGGCACACCCCTGGTGCAGCTCCACAGCCTCGAGCACCGCTCTGCTACACGAGCACTGCTCTGTTACTGTGTCAGACACTGTCTGACTATACTAAAATATGTTCCCTACTCCAACTCTAAAATAAGAGTACCCAAAGAACTAAAATAGAGCCACGTGGGCAAAGGAGAGGAACTCGGAATTCGCACCAAATGAGGAGCTCGAACCTCATATTTATAGAGCACGTTCGGATCGTACGATCCTGACTTCGGATCGTCCGAACTGCTTTGGGCCGTCCGATCGTCTCATTGGATCGTCCGATCTCCGCCACGCGTCCAACCAATCGCATGCAACCATACACCTGTCCAATACACTGTTCGAATCGTCCGAACTGGCTCTTCGGATCGTCCGAACATCTCCTGGATGACGTCACCAATGACGTATTATTTTGGGACAGCTGGACGCATGAGTTCGGATCGTACGAACCCACTTCGGACCGTCCAAAGTCTTCAGAGCCTCCGAAGCCTGGCTCCGTCTATGTTCGGATCGTCGGAACTCAAGTTCGGAGCGTCCGAACCTGCCGAACCATATGCACCCTTTTTGAGTGTCCTGGATCCATTTCTGGACTCCGTTAATTCATCTGGAATTTCCTTAATCATGTTTTACTTAATCTCAACATGAATATACGATTAATTACTCATTAATCGTTAGTTTTGGATACAGGCTACTACAGTTGTTTAGAACCGAGGTCTCACATTAAGTGGTATCAGAGAGCTAAGATTCTTGGTTGAACTAGAGTGAGAGGGGTAGTTCGATTCCGCATGTATTGTCTCCTTGCATGTGTTTTAATTATTTAATTGTTTATTTAATTACATGCGAGCATGCTTTATTATTTGAGAATTAATTGAATTACATGATTTTGTGATTTAATTTATAAATCATGAACTACTTGAGATATAACTGTTTTTGTTATCGACGGGTATCCGACATTCCAAGCGGTTGTAAGGGCACCGAATCGTAGCGATTGAGTATCTTGTGTCCTAACCTTTGATTATCAGATGGGTCCTTGTCGAGTGATTAAGAGAAACACACCGCCAGTCATTCCTACGACTGAACAAGCTAGCACTGAAGTTGATCAGTTGGATGTTACAGCGAAGCCGATGGAAACCTTGCTGATGAGGTTTCAGTCATTTAATCCACCGTTTTTGATGGGTACAGAAAATCCAGTTGACTGTGAGAGTTGGTTGGATGACATTGACCAGTTGTTCGATTCCATTGATTATACTGATGATCGCCAAACCAGGTTAGTCATTCATCAGCTTCGTGGTGTGGCCAAGAACTGGTGGATCATGACCAAGAGATCCTTGGAGAACAGAAGTACAGTTTTCGATTGGTCTCTTTTCAAAACTGAGTTTCATAAGCGGGTTTTCCCTGTTTCGTACTGAAAGGACAAGGGGGCAGATTTTGCCAATCTTAGGCAAGGGAATCTGAACATTGAGGAGTACGTAGCCAAGTTTGATAGTCTGTTGCATTTTGCACCGCACATTGCCGACAGTGAAGAAGCCAAAGCCGATCAGTTCATCAACGGCTTGAATCCCGACATCTTCACACTGGTGAACACTACTAGGCCAGATAACTTTGCGGATGCCATGAATCACGCAAAGGGAGCTGAAGCAGGCTTGTGGAGGCTGAGAGGTAATCAGATGGTATCTCAGCAGGAGAGGAAGTCTCTGAACCAACCATCTCAGCATCAGAATCAGCCAGTTCAGTATCAGAACTAGCAACAGAGGTATGAAAGTGGAAACAGTGGGGGAAACAGAAGGGATCAGTACAAAGCAAGTGGGAAACAGTTCAAGAGGCAGGGGAACAGTTCTTCTAGTTCCAATGGTTCCAAACAATTCAGTTTAGGACAGAGTTCTGGATCTTCATCCATGTACTGCAGCAAGTGTGGGGGAAGACACTCAATGGATCTGTGTGTGGAAGTCTTCGGGAACTGAAACACCTGTCAGCAACCGGAACACTTTTCCAAGATGTTCCCTGAGCATAATAGAGATCGAGCTCAGAGTGGGAGTTCATCTAGACCTACAGCTCAGCCTGAGAGACAGTCTTCTGCAGGTCACTCTTTCCAGCCTCAGCAGCAGAACAGACAGAGAGGTAACCCTAGTGCGAACCAGCCTCCGAGACAGCAGGCACGAGTCTTTCCTCTGACAGAGGATCAGCCTCAGGCAGCACCTGACGATGTTATAGCAGGTAACTATTTGATTTTCGGTTATTCTGCTCATGTTTTGATAGATACAGGTGCTTCCCATTCTGTTATCTCTGAGAAATTTGTGTTATTGCATTCTTTGCCTACTGAGTTGTTGCATATTGTAGTAGCTGTTACTTCACCTTTGGGTGGAGGAATTGTTTCTGTCCGATTAGTCAGGAACTGTGAACTCTATTTTGAGGGAAATTTGTTAGAATTCGACTGTATTGTACTTGGGCTGTCAGATTTTGACTGTATTGTTGGTATAGATGCATTAACCCAGTACAGGGCAACAATCGATTGTTTTCTGAAAGTTGTCAGGTTCATACCTGAAATGGCAGACGAGTGGAAATTCATTGGTAAGGGTTCTCGATCTAGAATTCATTTGATTTTAGTGTTATCTATGACTCGTTTGTTACAGAGAGGTGCAGAGGGATTTTTTGTCTATGCAGTTGATGTACTGAAATGTAGCCTTGAATTGGTTGATATACCAGTGGTTAGCGATTTTTCTGATGTGTTTCCGGAAGATGTTCCTGGATTACCGCCTATTCGAGAGATCGAATTCAGCATCGATTTGGTGTAAGGTACCCAACCTATTTCCAAAGCTCCTTATCGTATGGCACCAATTGAATTTAGGGAGTTGAAGGAGCAGCTTGAGGATTTGATTTCCAAGGGATATATCACACCTAGTATATCGTCTTGGGGTGCTCCTGTTCTGTTTGTTCGGAAGAAGGATGGTTCTATGCGGCTCTGTATCGACTATCGTCAACTGAATCAGGCTACAGTCAAGAACAGGTATCCTTTACCTCGAATAGATGACCTTTTTGATAAGCTGCAGTGTTCTTCTGTCTATTCGAAGATTGATCTGAGGTTAGGTTATCACCAGCTGAGAGTGCAAGAGGAAGATGTTCCTAAGACCGCATTCAAAACAAGGTATAGTCATTTCGAGTTTATAGTCATGCCGTTCGGTTTGACTAACGCTTCAGCGGTTTTTATGGGTTTGATGAACCGTATCTTTCAGCGTTATTTAGATGAGTTTGATATCATCTTCATCGATGATATTCTTATCTATTCGAAGAACCGTACTGACCATGCAGAGCATTTGAGGATCGTCTTGCAGATTTTGCGAGTTGAGCAGTTGATTGCCAAACTGTCTAAATGTGAATTCTGGTTGGATTGAGTCGTCTTTCTTGGTCATATTATTTTTGGAGATGGGATTTTTGTCGATCCCAGCAAGATTGAAGCGGTTATGAATTGGCCTAGACCGACATCAGTACCTGAGATCCGAAGCTTTATGGGTTTAGCTGGTTATTATCGCCGATTCATCGAGGGTTTCTCATCTATTGCCAAGCCGATTACCCAGCTGACACAGAAAAATGCTCCTTTTATCTGGACTGCAGATTGCAAGGCTAGCTTTGTTGATCTGAAGAGGAGACTGACCAGTGCTCCGATCCTGTCTATCCCGAAAGGTAGTGGAGGTTTTACTGTGTATTTCGATGCTTCTAACCGTGGCTTGGGATGTGTTCTTATGCAGCATAAGCATGTGATAGCGTATGCATCGAGGCAGCTAAAACCGCATGAGACTCGTTATCTGGTTCATGATCTTGAACTAGCTGCGATTGTATTTGCTCTGAAGATCTGGCGTCACTATCTTTATGGTAAGTCTTTCGAGATCTTTTCTGACCATAAGAGCCTTAAGTATTTGTTTTCACAGGCAGAGCTGAATATGAGACAGAGAATATGGTTAGATCTATTGAAGGATTTTCAACTGTGAAATCAAGTACTATTCGGGAAAGTCGAATGCAGTTGCAGATGCCTTGAGCCGAAAGCTTTGTTCTTTATCTCTTTCTACTATTGGTGTTTCTTAGTTGATAGATGATTGTTGCACTTCTGGTTTAGAGTTTGAAACAGATAAGAAGACTATCAGAGTGTTTGCTATTCAAGCTAAGCCGAAGTTGTTTATTGCGATCAAATGAAGCACAGAAGTCTGATTCGAGCATTCAGGTTTCAGTGGAGGAAGTCAGATCTGGGAATCAGTCTGAATTCCAGGTTAGAGATGATGTTTTGTTTGTGAATAACCGTATTGTTGTGCGTGATATTTCGGAGTTGAGACAGCGTATTCTCCGAGAGGTTCATTGCAGTCAGTTCAGTGTTCATCCTGGAGGTCGTAAGATGTACAACGATCTGAAGAACCAGTTTTGGTGGAAGAAAATGAAGAGCGATGTTGCGAGGTTTGTATCGCGATGTTTGAACTGTCAACAAGTGAAAGCAGAGCGGAAGCGACCTGGTGGTCTATTGCACAGTCTATCTGTTCCTGAATGGAAATGGGATCACGTTTCTATGGAGTTCGTCACGAAGCTACCACGATATGTTCGAGGATGCGATGCTATTTGGGTAGTGATCGACAGATTGACGAAGTCAGCATGTTTTATTCCGTACAAGATGATGTATCGTCAGGATCAGATGGCTGAGTTGTATGTTAGCAATGTTGTGAGATTGCATGGGGTGCCGAAGTCGATCGTTTAAGACTGAGACCCTAGATTCACTTCGCACTTCTGGCACAGTCTTCAGTAGGCACTTGATACTCGATTGCACCTGAATACAACTTATCATCCTCAGACCGACGGACAGTTAGAGTGGACTATCCAGATATTAGAGGATATGCTGCGAGCGGTAGTGCTAGACTTTGGCACTAGTTGGCAAGACTCTTTGCTTCTCATCGAGTTTTCTTACAACAACAGCTTCCAAGAGAGTATCGGTATGGTGCCTTTTGAGGCTTTGTACGGTAAGAAGTGCCGATCTCGGTTTGTTTTGGGATGATTTGTCCGAGTCACCTGATTTGGGGCCGGATATGCTTCGGGATATGGCAGAACAAGTTAAGATCATTCAGTCTAGAATGAAGTCAGCTCAGGATAGACAGGCGAAGTATGCTAATGTCAGACACAGACCTCTGAGTTTCGATCAGGGAGACCAAGTCTTTCTGAAGATTTCACATTTCAGAGGCACCGTTAGATTTGGGAAGAGAGGAAAGTTATCTCCGAGATTCATCAGGCCGTACGAGATTCTCGAGAAGATAGGCGATCTTGCCTACAGACTTACACTTCCTCCGTCTTTATCTGGTATTCACGAAGTTTTTCACGTCTCTATGCCGCGGAAGTAACATCCAGACCTTTCTCATATTCTTCAGCCCGACGAAGCCGATTTTGATGAGACTCTGAGCTACTTTGAGCGACCGATTCAGATCCTTGATCGGAAGGAGAAGCAACTCAGAACCAAGTTGATTCCGTTGGTTTAAGTACAATGGAGCCGTCACGGGTTCGAGGAAGCGATTTGGGGGACAGAATATGATATGAGACAGCGATTTCCGGAGTTATTTGGATGACGTGAGTTCTTCTTACTATCTTTAGTTCTTTATTCTATCTCAGGAGTTGTGATTTGTATTGATTTCGAGGACAAAATTTCTTCTGATAGGGAGAGAATTGTAACGCCCCATTTTTATCTTAAATGAGTTTATTTGAGTTAATCAGAGATTACAGAGTTCAAGAGCCGACTCGATTTTGATCAGGGTCTATTTTGCAAATTTTGGAAATTTCAGGGACTAAAACGTAATTATTGGATTTTATATATTATCTTGACTTGGAATGACTTCTATCATTCTTCATCTCCTCCCTTACACGCCTCCTCCTCCATTTTCACGCCTCCAAGCTTTTTCAGGCTTTGGGATTTCAGTCCAAGCTCGATCCGGCAGTTGGAATTTATTTATGAAGGTAGATTAGCGATCACTGCAGCGAGAGATCCGTTATATCGTAAGTTTTTCTACGATCCGATACATTCTATTTTTCAGATGTTGTTAGAATCGTTCGAGATTCGAGTATGTGGTTCTTGGCGGAGTTCTGATCATTTATTATTTGTCGGTTTTGAGTTTGAGCGTCATTCGGAATTTTTATGATTTTCGGAAGCCTTGTTCGAAAATTTTGGTTTGAGATTTGTTGGGTTGAGCTTTTGTTGTTGTCATAGCAATTTTATTGAGTTGATATCGATATTGAAATGATGTCTGCGTTTCCGGTTTGCTCAGTTTATAGCCGTTATGCCGTCAGTTTGAGTTTTGAGATTTTCGAACTATTTTGAGTTGTTGAACTTTGGCTTGTAAGTTTGATCGTTGTTGTTGATCATCTCTTGTCTTCGTACAAATTCGTTGGAGTTTGTCGAGCTCTGTGTTAGCAGCTTTTGGTCGTCGAGAGTTGGACAAAGAGCGGTAAAGAGATTTCCTTGAACCGTAGTTGTTGTTTAGATTGTGTAGTCTTTGATACAATCTTTTGTTGTAGTTTATCCAGATTTGGAACTACTTGCATTGAAAGGTAAAAGCAGTCATCGTTAGCGGGATAGCATACTCGGGACAGTTGGTTCTCGAGTTTCCCTTAAAATCATATTCTTGCATTAATACTTGTTCTAGCATGTGGAACTTGTACTTTGATTATAGATTGAGCTTTTGTTATGTGGCTTATGTTTTATGTTTTGTTATGCATTCATCTTGAGCCAATTTTGATTTCAGCGGGCAGAACAGCCCTTTTTGTTTAGATGTTTTGGGGGCTATGTTGCGAGTGTCCTGGGTTGTAGAAGTTCACCTAGTGTTAGCATACTTCTCATAGTCGCACCAAAGTCTAGGGGATTGGGATACGTGACACCACCTCGATTTGGAGAGTCTGTGAGTCGTTACGTGGTCTCATCCTCGGGATCCCAAAAAGCACAGCAGCAATCCCTCTTTTTTCAGAATTGATATCCCGATTTAAAGACATGCATTTCATTACGTTGATATTGGTTACGTTGTTACCTTGAAAGCATGTTTGTTGTTGTATTACTTGTTATGTTTCTTTTACTGGCATTATTATTCTCACCGATTTATCGGGTTGTTGCTTTGTTTTGTATGTGTACTTGGCAACAGGTGGGGTAGGATCGAGTCAGCGAAGTCTTGGTTAACAGCAAAAGGCAGAGTTAGTAGTGGGACTCGGTTTAGAAGTCGAATCAGCATGTTTATGTAGTTTAAGATTGAAGCATGTTAGAACTTGAACTTGTTATGTTTGTTATTAGAATTTGTTTTGTATTCGGATTGTAATCTAGAATCGAAGCATGTTGGCGTTGTATCGTTTTAGATCCTTGTTGATCTTAGGCTTTATGAAAGCATGTTTGATTTTGAGTATTCTCTACACCCTGTTTTAGTGTATGAAATTGAATGCACGTCAGAAGCAAGCGCGGGATCTTTTTTTTTGTTAGCCTGATCTTTCTGCCCAGGCCTTCCACGCGTGAGCGAGGTGGCGCCTCGCGCGCGCGCTAGGCATTCAAGGGGCCTTGGTTTTTTTGGCCCACACGGGCGCGATCCCTTGGTTGGGCACGGGTTGAGAAGCCCCCGCGCGCGCGAGATGGCTATCTCGCGCGGGCGCGAGGCGTTCCTTATAAAAAAAAAAAAACTTTGACTTGCTTTTAATATTGGGTTTTGGTTTGATTATGTTGGATTGCGCGGCGTTCAGATCAAACAGGATTGATACCCGGTGCAGCGGAAGTTTAAAATTTTTATTATATGGAACGATTCCATATTGGGTATCAAATCTTTACGATTAAATTGTGTGTGTAAAAATTTAAATAACTATTATAAAATTTTTACCTTTAATCTCGAATCGAGATTCTGGACACCAACAGATTTCTCTGCTCTTGTTGTATCTCCCTGGAACCGATGGACGAACAGTTCTTCAATCAGGTCCACGAATAGAGATTTAATCCCTCTGATAGATTGCACTAGAAAATCTATCAGAAGTTTTCTACGAAGAGAGTTAACGAATTTGATCCGTTAAACCAGACTGTAATTCAAAATTACAGGCTGGAATTTTTCTCGAGTAGAGAGAGGGAGAGGGGGCGGCCACTTTAAGAAAAATAGCTTAGGGTTTTCGAAAATTTTGTGCCTATTGTGTGTAATTTCTGTACTGCAATAACTTATTTATAATGCAGGCCACTAACAGCTTAGGGCCCATTAGTCATAAGTTCAAGCCCGACAAGCAAAGCCCGCATGTTCAGAAATTAATATAAAATTCATCGTGACTCCGATTGATAAACCGATTTCACCAATGTGCATAGAAACCATTTCTGCACCTTTTAAAGTCAAGATAAATTTTTCTGAATCCGAATTCAGTGATTTCCAAAAATGGCCATCCCTATGTCATTTTAGGAAATCTTACTCCTCTACTCTTAAATAAGAAGTCCAACTTCTTCGTTCATTAAATTTAACTCTTTAAATTTAACTATCTCAACGGGGATTAAAAATCCATTACACTGTGTGACCCTCAATGGTTCAGGGATACAGCTAGCCGTGGGCTCACAACTCCTTGTGACTCGGAACAACAATTTCCGACTTGCCCATCGAATCATGGTATGAGCGCCTAGCAACATCGCCCCATGATTCCCTAGGTATCACTGATAGTGCCTACAAGAACCAGTAGATTTTGGTTAGTGTACAGTACGGTCCCTTCATCCATATATCCCGATCGAATCAACAACCATTGGTATATCGAGAGTCGCTCGAGATTCGATAACTATGCAATGCATCTTGAAGATCAAATAGTGACATCGCATGCGCTACTAAGAAACCATTTCTTAAATCACATCATGTACTCTGGCCAGAGATTCGTCACACTAATATCTCCTCAGATCGCATAGGATATCCACACTCGCAAGTATGTGATGAATCCTTGACAACAAAGCATCGACTCCTATATGTGTTGTAACTGTACCCAATCCCGACACCTGATGACCCCAATAGAGTCGGTAAACGAGTCAAAGCACAGTACTAGCATATAGAGTCTCAATGATGTTTCAAATAATAAGGACTAATGGTGTACAACCAAAACCGCGGACTTTATCCACTCGATAAGTGATAACCACTTGGTAAGTCCGGATAGGGTAGTTCGATCATTCATCATATGAATATCCATTTGCATGCTTCGAACATCTCTATGTTCCTTACCAATGAAACGTGGTACTCTGCATCGCAAATGCTAGTCTCAAACTCGAGCGATCCTTATCCTTATTATCGGACGGCTCAATCGACTACGAACAGTTTAGAATATACAGTGACTATAAGATGTGTTTCATGATAGACATCTCCATGTTCTACCACATCTTACATACACTATAGTATATTCAAGGTCTTTATCAAAACAACAATAGTATATCACAATATAACAATATGAAGAAAGATAAAGTCATTGCCATTAATAAAAGTGTAAATTATATTAAACAAAAGATTGTTTATACAAAGAGTCATCAAAGCCCTTAGCCACAAGTTGGCTCACTGGGCACCCACTCTTTCAATCTCTCACTTGCCCTATAGCCAACTAGTCATACTACGTAGACCCATTGCTTTGCGATGTTTGTCAAATAATGGTCCTGGCAAGGGCTTAGTAAGTGGATCAGCGATATTGTCTGCAGAGGCCACTCTTTTGACAGTGATGTCTCCTCTTTCCACAATCTCCCGGATGATGTGGTATTTCCTCAGTACGTGTTTGGATCTTTGATGAGACCTTGGTTCCTTTGCCTGAGCAACGGCACCCGTGTTGTCACAGTACACCGGGACTGGACCAACAACTTCAGGAATGACGCCCAACTCTTGGACGAAATTCCTTATCCAAACGGCCTCTTTAGCAGCAGCTGATGCTGCAATGTATTCAGCCTCAGTGGTGGAATCCGCTGTGGTGTCCTGCTTGGAACTCTTCCAAGAGACAGCACCGCCATTGAGCATGAACACAAATCCAGAGGTTGACTTCGAGTCATCCACGTCACTTTGGAAGCTAGAGTCGGTATAGCCTTCCAATTTTAGTTCTCTTCCTCCATATACTATGAACATATTCTTAGTCCTTCGTAAGTACTTAAGAATGTCCTTCACGGCTTTCCAATGCATTTGACCAGGATTAGCTTGATATCTGCTCGTGACACTCAGAGCAAATGCTACATCCGGTCTGGTAGATATCATCCCATACATGATACTACCTATGGCTGACGCATATGGTACATGTGTCATTTTCTCTATCTCTTCATCTGTCTTGGGACACATAGACTTGGATAGAGAAACTCCATGACACATGGGTAGATGTCCTCTCTTGGACCCATCCATTGAAAACCGTTTCAATATGGTGTCGATGTAGGTTGATTGAGTGAGTCCTATCATTCTCTTAGATCTATCTCTATAGATCTGTATCCCAAGAATATAGGATGCCTCACCCAAATCCTTCATCGAAAATCTACCTGATAACCATATCTTTGTTGACTGCAACATCCCTACATCATTTCCAATGAGTAGGATGTCATCAACATAAAGTACTAAGAATGTCACAGCATCCTTAACTACTTTCTTGTACACGCATGGTTCCTCCGGATTCTTGATGAAACCAAAATCTTTTATTGTTTCATCAAATTTTTGGTTCCAACTTCTTGATGCTTGTTTTAGACCATAAATTGATCTCTGAAGCTTGCATACCTTATGCTCGCTTCCCATGGATGTGAACCCCTCAGGCTGCTTCATATAGATTTCTTCCTTAATGTCTCCATTAAGAAAAGCAGTCTTCAAATCCATTTGCCATATCTCATAGTCATACCATGCTGCTATGGCAATAAGGATTCTTATGGACTTGAACATTGCAACTGGTGAAAAGGTTTCATCATAGTCAACTCCTTGTCTTTGAGTATAACCTTTTGCCACCAATCGCGCCTTGTAGGTCAATACCTTACCATCAGGCCCAAGCTTTCTCTTGTAGATCCATTTACACCCTATTGGAACAATTCCATCGGGAGGATCTACTAAAGACCAAACTTGGTTTGTATGCATCGAATCTATTTCCGACTGCATAGCTTCAAGCCATAAATTTGAATCCGCATCAGAAATTGCTTCCTTGAAGTTTCTTGGATCACATCCAACATCGGGTTCACCTTGATCCCCTTCAAGAAGAAGACCATATCGAATAGGAGGTCTAGAAGTCCTCTCGGATCTTCTAGGTACAGGCGTGTCTATCAATGGTTCCTGAGGTGTAGGATCGTTATTTTGTATTTCGGGTTCTTCTCAAATTTCTTCGAGTTCCATCATCTCGCCTTTCTTATCCAATAAGAACTCCTTCTCCAAGAAGGTGGCATTCCTTGAAACAAATACCTTTGTTTCAGCAGGATAATAGAAATAATATCCGATTGAATTCTTCGGATACCCTACAAAATAACATAAGCTGGATCGACTATCCAACTTATCTCCCACTGTCCGCTTCACGTAAGCAGGACATCCCCAAATCCTCAAGTACGAATACTTAGGAGCTTTGCCATTCCATAACTCGTATGGTGTTTTGTTCACTGCTTTAGTGTGGACGTTGTTCAACAACAATACCGCCGTTTCAAGCGCATAGCCCCAAAACGAAGGTGGAAGCTCAGTGAAGCTCATCATGGACCGAACCATGTCCAACAAAGTTCGATTACGACGCTCCGATACACCATTAAGCTGTGGTGTCATAGGAGGAGTCCACTGAGAGAGAATCCCATTCTCTTTTAGATAGTCCAAAAACTCGGTACTTAAGTATTCTCCACCTCGATCCGATCGAAGTGCTTTAATACTTTTACCTAGCTTGTTCTCTACTTCAGCCTTGAATTCTTTGAACTTTTCAAATGCTTCAGACTTATATTTCATTAAATATAAATACCCATACCTTGAATAATCATCAGTAAAGGTAATGAAGTAGGTGTGGCCATATTGAGTCCCAACTCTAAATGGACCACAAACATCTGTATGGATCAAATCCAACAGATTTTGACTACGTTCAGGTTTTCCCTTAAAAGGAGATTTAGTCATTTTTCCTTTTAGGCAGGATTCACAAGTAGGTAGAGAGTTAATATCAGACATATCAAACATGCCCTCTCCCACTAGCTTGTTCATCCTCCTTGAGGAAATATGACCTAGCCTAGCGTGCCAAAGGTTTGCCGGGTTTTGGCTATCGATTTTCCTTTTGTTTGTTGTTGCCGGTTTATCAACATAATTTATTGGAACGTATTTTAGTTTTAAGTTGTATAGATCATTTTCAAGTTGTCCATTTCCAATCAAACATTCATTCTTGTAAATATTGCAAATCCCATTCACAAAATTGCAAGAATAACCATCTCTATCAAGCATAGAAACAGAAATAATGTTTTTAATTAAATCCGGAACAAATAAAACATCTCTTAAAAGTAACTTAAAACCATTCTGCAAAATTAAATAAACATCTCCCACGGCTTTTGCTTCAACTCTGGAACCATTTCCGAGCCTCAGCTGGGTCTCACCCATCCTAAGCCTGCGACTTCTTGTCATCACCTGCAAATCATTGCAAATGTGAGATCCACATCCGGTATCCAATACCCAAGAAGTAGTATTAAGTGAAACAATTATTTCAATATAGAACATACCCTTCGCAGTTCGCAACTGCTCTAGATATTCCTTGCAGTTACGCTTCCAATGACCGGGCTTCTTGCAGTAATGACAAACATCCTTGGATTTTTCATTGTTTGAAGCCTTTGTCTTGTACTTCTTCTCGGGTTCGACTTTCTTGGGTGGGGCAGAACGTTTCTTGCCCTTTGTACTTGGCCCCTTTTTAGCCGAAGAAGAGGAGTCCACCAAGAAAGCCGGTTTATCCTTCTTTAATGTGGATTCATATGTCACAAGCATATTGACCATCTCTTCAAGGGTGGCCTCTATCTTGTTCATATTGAAATTTACCACAAAACTGTCAAACGAAGAAGGAAGAGACAGAAGTAGTAAATCCACGTTGAGTTCATGCTCCAACACCAAATCAAGGGTTGCCAACTTCTGTATGAGCCAAATCACTCGTACCCCATGATCACGGACCGAAGTCCCTTCACGCATGCGACACGTCATTAGCTCCTTTACAGTAGCGAACCTTTCAGCCCTCGATTGAGCCCCAAAAAGTTCCTTGAGTTGAACGTGAATGTCAGCAGCATTCACGGTGTCCTCAAATCGCCTCTGGAGTTCATCAAACATCGAGACTTGCATATAGCATTTGGTCTTGATATCATGGTCCCACCATGTATCAAGCTTGGCTAACTCCTCTGGACTTACGTCAGCTGGTGCTTCCTTCGGAGGAGATTTTTCTAACACGTAGAGCATCTTCTCCGAAGTCAAGACAATCTTCAACTTGCGGAACCATTCCGTATAGTTGGCGCCAGTCAACTTATTTTGTTCGAGGATCGAGAAAAGTGGATTACGCGAATTCATTGTATGAAATACTGAAAAGAAACAGACAAATATCAGTGATTGTTTAAGCAATTTACTAAGACATAAAATAGGCGAAATTTATTTTATGAATCTCAATCCCACTATTTTAACGATTTCACTACCCTCTAGTGAAAACGGGAAACTGTTTTCCTTAGTGAGAACATGGAGTCCAATTGACAAACTTATAGTCCCGAATAATATCAGCCAACCATAATTTTTAAAAGGTAGAGCCCAATTGCTTCCAAAGCAACCTCCACGTTTTTACCTCATGTCCAATAAGGGCCCAATAATATGACGCCGATTATTGTGACATGTCAAGATGACCCATCAATATTAAGTTGTGATGGACGGTCGCCATGTGGATCCCCCAATAATATGAGCCGATCCCATGGGAGTTCCACCCAACTTACAACATGTGTCGATCCAATGTACAGCTTTCCGACGAACGGGCCCCCCCAATAATATGAGCCGGACCGTATCCGCGGGTAGCATCTCATACATTGATCGTTGATGGAAGGTAGGAACATTTAAACAAATTTAAATTTTCTTTATTTATCTTGATATCAATTTTAAATCATATTTAAAATGAGGGATTTTTAATTATAAAAATTTGTCTCATCATTTTTTTTTTTAAAATTTTGTATGCTTGTCGGATTCACACAATTTTGTCTAAAACATGCATACAACTATAATATCACATATTATATAGGATGATCGATTACATTTCTAATCGACCCGTGGTTGCTAATCACGAGTCTTAGTCCAATCCTAGGTAATATGCAGTATGAAATGCAATCCTATTACATTTGCTTCCAATTTACATTTCTTCTGTCTTTATTGTCTGCTGGGCCCACCTCCATCTTCAAATCTTGATCTCCCACTAAATCTAATGTATTTACAATAAATAACAATGACAAGTAGGGGATACATTTTTAAGGGGTGGGAACGGGCCATAAACCAAGCCCACTTTTATTACATATGACATTCATATTGGGCCATAAACCAGGCCCATTAATAAAACCAACAACAATAAAACAAATGTAAATTCCTAACATACACCTACAAAATTGGTCATGGCAATCGATCATCCTTATCCAATAACATTTAATTCAAAATTAATTTATTGGATAACATGCAATGGCAATTTAAATTTAAAAAGATAAAATCATATCTCATACATAAAATCTTATTTTACATATAAAATCATATTTTATCTTTTTATCAAATAAAATCATATTTCATCTATAAAATCCAATTTTATACATAAAATCATATTTTACTCAATATATCCATAAGATCATATCTTATCATCAATTGTACCAAAAATTAATTAATTTCAAAATTCAATTAAAGGATAAAATATTAAAATTTTCCAAAAATTCAAATTTATCCAAAAATCAATTTTAAAATTTTCGGACTCGAACAATTCGATCCGACGCCTCGTGGACCAATCAAAACAATTTTCGATCGGACCAAAATTAGAATTTTAACATATTAAAATTTAATTTAAAATTAAAAAATAATTTTTTTTCCCGCGGGCCGGCCCGGGACGTTCCCGGGCCGGGCAGCCCGGCTGCCCCTAGGGCAGCGACGATCGCTGCCCTGGGCAGCGATCACATCGCTGCCCTGCGCAGCGCACGGGCAGCGATCCAATCGCTGCCCGGGTTTTTGCCCGAAAAAAAATATTTTTATTTTAAAATATTTATTTTGTTTCAAAAACCGAGGCCTAAAAATTTTTGTACAATCGATTAATTTAATCGCTTGATCTGAGCAACCTGGCTTTGATACCACTGTTGGATTGCGCGGCGTTCAGATCAAACAGGATTGATACCCGGTGCAGCGGAAGTTTAAAATTTTTATTATATAGAACGATTCCATATTGGGTATCAAATCTTTACGATTAAATTGTGTGTGTAAAAATTTAAATAACTATTATAAAATTTTTACCTTTAATCTCGAATCGAGATTCTGGACACCAACAGATTTCTCTGCTCTTGTTGTATCTCCCTGGAACCGATGGACGAACAGTTCTTCAATCAGGTCCACGAATAGAGATTTAATCCCTCTGATAGATTGCACTAGAAAATCTATCAGAAGTTTTCTACGAAGAGAGTTAACGAATTTGATCCGTTAAACCAGACTGTAATTCAAAATCACAGGCTGGAATTTTTCTCGAGTAGAGAGAGGGAGAGGGGGCGGCCACTTTAAGAAAAATAGCTTAGGGTTTTCGAAAATTTTGTGCCTATTGTGTGTAATTTCTGTACTGCAATAACTTATTTATAATGCAGGCCACTAACAGCTTAGGGCCCATTAGTCATAAGTTCAAGCCCGACAAGCAAAGCCCGCATGTTCAGAAATTAATATAAAATTCATCGTGACTCCGATTGATAAACCGATTTCACCAATGTGCACAGAAACCATTTCTGCACCTTTTAAAGTCAAGATAAATTTTTCTGAATCCGAATTCAGTGATTTCCAAAAATGGCCATCCCTATGTCATTTTAGGAAATCTTACTCCTCTACTCTTAAATAAGAAGTCCAACTTCTTCGTTCATTAAATTTAACTCTTTAAATTTAACTATCTCAACGGGGATTAAAAATCCATTACACTGTGTGACCCTCAATGGTTCAGGGATACAGCTAGCCGTGGGCTCACAACTCCTTGTGACTCGGAACAACAATTTCCGACTTGCCCATCGAATCATGGTATGAGCGCCTAGCAACATCGCCCCATGATTCCCTAGGTATCACTGGTAGTGCCTACAAGAACCAGTAGATTTTGGTTAGTGTACAGTACGGTCCCTTCATCCATATATCCCGATCGAATCAACAACCATTGGTATATCGAGAGTCGCTCGAGATTCGATAACTATGCAATGCATCTTGAAGATCAAATAGTGACATCGCATGCGCTACTAAGAAACCATTTCTTAAATCACATCATGTACTCTGGCCAGAGATTCGTCACACTAATATCTCCTCAGATCGCATAGGATATCCACACTCGCAAGTATGTGGTGAATCCTTGACAACAAAGCATCGACTCCTATATGTGTTGTAACTGTACCCAATCCCGACACCTGATGACCCCAATAGAGTCGGTAAACGAGTCAAAGCACAGTACTAGCATATAGAGTCTCAATGATGTTTCAAGTAATAAGGACTAATGGTGTACAACCAAAACCGCGGACTTTATCCACTCGATAAGTGATAACCACTTGGTAAGTACGGATAGGGTAGTTCGATCATTCATCATATGAATATCCATTTGCATGCTTCGAACATCTCTATGTTCCTTACCAATGAAACGTGGTACTCTGCATCGCAAATGCTAGTCTCAAACTCGAGCGATCCTTATCCTTATTATCGGACGGCTCAATCGACTAGGAACAATTTAGAATATACAGTGACTATAAGATGTGTTTCATGATAGACATCTCCATGTTCTACCACATCTTACATACACTATAGTATATTCAAGGTCTTTATCAAAACAACAATAGTATATCACAATATAACAATATGAAGAAAGATAAAGTCATTGCCATTAATAAAAGTGTAAATTATATTAAACAAAAGATTGTTTATACAAAGAGTCATCAAAGCCCTTAGCCACAAGTTGGCTCACTGGGCACCCACTCTTTCAGATTATTGTTGTTTAATCCGAGATTTGTTGTTTAGAACCGAGGTCTCACACCTAGACTATGAAAAGATTTGATTCCCACTATGATAACCAGATATTCATTTGCATGCGTCATGTTTGTATGTTTACCCATACTAGTGTATTAAGCTTTAGCGCTCACGTCCAGTATTTTGTGGTTGTTTGGAAACCCCATTCGATGGGGCAGATGCAGGTGCATGTAGAACATGCAAAGACTCGATGGAGTCAGTAAATTGGGAAGATACATCAGGGTTACCTGTTATGCTTCTTTTGTTAATCGAGTTTCATTCGATTGGGTTGTAAATTATGGATTTGTTTAGCCGGTTGTATTCTACCGGCCAGCTTTTATTTAAGCTTCCGCAGTTATTTACTGTTATTGCATGATTTATTAAGCACTAATCTCTGATTAGTAGTGGATCCGGGTGGGTCACTACATTTATTGGTATCAGAGCATGCAAAAATAGTTTGGGACATAGTACTAAGACTTTGGGTGATCCTTGTAGAGTGATGACTGTGACTGATGAAAGAGTAGCAATTGACTTTGGAATGGCGAGATACTTAAAGGTTCTCGGGATCTTCATCGTTGAGGTTAATGACAGAGCGTCGCTGTAGTAGCCCGTGCCCTAATTGAGTAATTAAAGGATTAATGCTAATTAATTGAATTGGGTATCGGACGGATCGAAAGCTCCAAAGGAACGATCGGAAGCTCCGAACAGGATCGAAAGCTCCGATGAGCGATCGGAGGCACCGATGTTATTACGTCAGGCATGACGTGTGGTTGGATCGGAAGCTCCGATCAGGACCGGAAGCTCCGATCACCCTTATCCGGAGTCAACAAGTGATATTTTGACACGTGGCAGATCAGGATCTTCGGAAGCTCCGATGGTAGGATCGGACGTTCCGATCGAGGTTCGGACGTTCCGATCAAGGATCGGAAGTTCCGATCGTTGTCTATAAATAGAAGGCCGAGACTTCACTTTCATTTGCCAATTCCGAGTTCTCCTTTCCCTTCTAGTCCTTTTGGAGCTGTTCTAGTCTCCTTAGGTTTGGTCTGGAGGTCGGCGAGGCGTTCGATAGTCGTAGCGGAGTTGTGCCCAAGTTCTGGAGGCATCGACATCAAAGGGCTAACGACGGACGAAGGTATAGCTTTTGCTTCCTATAAATATTTAGGAGTATGCAATAGCTTAGTTAAGGCTTTTAGAGTACTTTAATGATAGTAGTATCATTTGGCAGTGTAGAGCAGACTATAGGCGTGGACCTAGAGTTGGTAGAGTTTGCACTGTATTGAGGTACGAAAGTACTGTTCGAGATATCCTGACTGAGTATGCATGTATTATGTGATTACATGATTTATATGCCATGATATTATGCTGCATTCATTTGCATCTTGCTGTATCTCCTTCGAGATGTCTGTTAGTAGGGTTGTACCCTATCCTGTTAGTGGATGGACTTCCATCGATTTGGGTCCGGCGTATCCACGGTTATCTCGGTATGGGAGCCACCTCCTGAAGCGACGGCACAGCGTGCTACATACCAGGGCCCGGTCTGTTTCTGTTATCTTATCCTTGACCTCGAGTCTATAGGGAGTTCACTTTGCATGCATGTATACTCATACTCTCGCACTGAGCGTTTTATGCTCACGTCTCGTACTCTGTATTTTCTGGACACCATATTCCATGGGGCAGGTTTGCGTTTGGACGAGGAGGGTGGATCCAGGAGGGGCTAGTCAGTGGTTAACCAGCTGGAGCTTCGCTTAGGTTTTATTACTGTTGTTTTGGGTTTATACAGCTATTCAATTTGGTTGTATATTATTGGATAAATTACAGATTCCTTTTCTTGGGATTGTATATTTTATTTTATGGATTCCGCAGTCTTATTCTGATATTTGTTTAATCAAGTTAATTGCATGCCTAAGTTCTGTTTAGTAGGTGATCTGGGTAAGGGTCACTACATTTATGGTATCAGAGCATGCAAAAGAATTCTTGGGATTTAGTCTCATCTTGAGGTATTTTTGTAGATGTCAAATCGTGACGACCGGAGTTCTCATGGCAGTGGTTGTGGGCGTTGGGGTGATGCCGACCGAGAGCCTCGTCGAGAACGGCGTCATCGTCACCATGACGACGAGCGTTTCACTGTGCGACGATTCTTAGCTATGGGTCCTAAGCCCTTAGTTGGAGGTGAGTCTTCGGAGGATGCGGAGAACTGGTTAGACCGCATGGAGACGACTTTTCAGACTTTCCAATGCACCGAGGAGCAGAAAGTGGAAACCCTTGGCTATCTTCTGGATGGGCGTGCGCGCAGGTGGTGGAGGTTTACTTCTGCACCTTTTGTTTCGGTGAGAGGAGTGGCCACCTGGGCCGAGTTCCGCACAACTTTCCAAAATCGGTATTTTCCTCCTGCACTCCGTCAGTCGAAGGCCGGCGAGCTACTGAGTCTGCGACAGGGAGCCATGTCTATCGATGAGTATCAGCAGAGGTCCTTTGATCTGCTATCCTATTGCCCCGAGATTGCTGATAGCTCAGAGATGAAGTATAATCTGTTCCTTCAGGGCCTTAACCCTGAGATCCATGAACGTGTGGCGGTTGGCGACGACATGTCCTACGAGGTTTTGGTGAGCCGTTGTCACCAGGCGGAGGACAGCATTCGGCGGAACAGGTCTTTCCCTCAGTCGAGGCCTGCTAGTTCTTTGGGTCCCCGTGCCCAATCTTTCAAGAAGTCTGGATCTTCTTCTTCCTCTGGTTTTGGAGGTGTTGTCCGTTACGGTAAGAAGGAAAAGTGTGATCACTGTGGGAAGAATCATCCATCCGACAAGTGTCGTAGAGCTTCTGGAGCTTGTTTCCGTTGTGGAGAGACTGGTCACATCCGGAGGGATTGTCCACTGTCTGGGGGAGGCGGTTCTGGATCTGGTTCAGGATCGGGTTCCCAGGCCACCGTACAGCAAAGGTCGCAGGGACAGTCTGCTGGGAGTTCTCATTTGAAGCCACGAGCTTCTGGCCAGGTGTTTGCCCTAAGACATGATCAGGCTGTGGAGGAGAATGAGAAAGTCATCGCAGGTACATTTCTGCTTTATGGTATACCTGCTCTTGTACTTATTGACACTAGTGCATCTCATTCCTTCATTTCTGCACGTTTTGTTAAGAGGCATAAGTTACCATGCATTGCACTAGATGTAGTGATGTCTATTTCTACTCCGACGGGCCAATCTGTTTTGGCTAAGCGTCTAGTGATGGGTTGCCCTTTAGAGTTCGAAGGGAACATTCTGTTAGCGAATCTCATGGTCCTGGCGATGGACGACTTTGACTGCATTCTGAGAATAGATGTGTTGACTACCTATCGAGCTTCAGTGGACTGCTATCAGAGATTAGTACGCTTTCATCCGGAATGGAGTGAGAGCTGGTTTTTATATGGTGAGGGAGCACGACCTCCGATGCCTTTGGTATCAGCTTTGAGAGCCTGTCGAGCTCTAGAGTCTGGCGGGAGAGGCTACCTTATCTATGCAATTGATTTGTCCACTGAGAGTATTGAGATAGAGAGCATTCCTGTCATGGATGAATTTCCAGATGTGTTTCCTGATGAGATTCCGGGTTTTCCTCCTGCTAGGGAAGTCGAGTTTGGCATAGAGTTAATGCCGGGTACTTCGCCTATTTCTAGAGCACCGTATCGTCTGGCTCCGTCAGAGATGCGTGAGTTAAAGAATCAGCTACAGGATCTTTTAGACAAGGGGTACATTCGTCCTAGTGTGTCTCCTTGGGGAGCTCCTGTTCTCTTCGTGAAGAAGAAGGATGGGTCGATGCGGCTGTGCATTGATTATAGGCAGCGGAATCGAGTCATTGTGAAGAACAAGTATCCGTTGCCTCGTATTGATGACTTGTTCGATCAGCTGCAGGGCACGTCAGTTTACTCCAAGATTGACTTGAGATCTGGGTATCATCAGTTGAGAGTCCGTGATCAGGATGTAGCCAAGACTGCATTCCGTACTCGCTATGGGCATTACGAGTTCCTAGTGATGCCATTTGGTTTGACTAATGCGCCGGCTATATTCATGGATTTGATGAACCGCGTCTTCAGGGAGTATTTGGACAAGTTTGTCGTGGTCTTCATTGACGACATCTTGGTGTATTCGCGTAATACGGAAGAGCATGTTTCTCACTTGCGGTTGGTACTGCAGACTCTTCGAGATGAGCAGTTGTACGCCAAGCTGAGCAAGTGTGAGTTCTGGATGGATAGAGTGGTCTTTCTTGGCCACATCATATCCAGGGAGGGGATATCTGTCGATCCAAGCAAGATTGAAGCGGTACTTAATTGGTCGCGTCCGACGTCAGTTGCTGAGATTCGTAGTTTTCTGGGTATAGCAGGGTATTATCGTCGCTTCATTCTGAACTTCTCTCAGTTAGCTCAACCGTTGACGCAGCTTACCCGCAAGGGTGTGGATTTCGAGTGGTCCTCCGAGTGCGAGGAGAATTTCCGTGAGCTTGGACGGCGGTTGACTTCTGCGCCGGTGTTGGCATTACCGTCAGGATCTGGCGGATGCTTCTCTTCAGGGGTTAGGCTGTGTCCTGACTCAGAATGGGCATGTGATCGCATACGCTTCTAGACAGCTGAAGCTTCACGAGGACAATTATCCAGTCCATGATTTGGAGTTAGCAGCCATTGTGTTCGCTTTGAAGATCTGGCGTCATTATCTGTATGGCGAGAAATTTGAGATCTTCACCAACCATAAGAGTCTCAAGTATTTGTTCACTCAGGCGGAGTTGAACATGAGTCAGAGACGTTGGATGGACTTGCTTAAGGATTATGATTGCGAGATTAAGTACCATCCGGGAGCTGCTAATCTCACCACTGATGCTTTGAGTCGCAAGGTGCGATTATCCGCACTTCAGACTTGTTCGATGTTTAGTGCGATCAGTGACTGTTGTACTTCAGGTTATAACTTCAAGCATAAGAAAGGTATGCAGAGTATCCAGATGTTTGCGATATTATCTGAGCCAGCCTTGTATTCGCGGATCCGAGATGCTCAGATGTCTGATTCGAAGACCCAGCGTTTAGCTCGTCTAGCTAATGAAGGTAGCTCGTATGGATTTCATTATCAGTCAGATGGTTTTCTGTGTTTGTCTGGTAGGCTTGTGATTCCGCAGGATGAAGAGTTGCGAGAGGAGATTTTGTCTCAGGCGCATCGCACTAAGTTGAGTATTCATCCTGGGAGCAACAAGATGTACAAGGATCTACGTACTCGTTTCTGGTGGAAGGGAATGAAACGCAGTGTTTATCAGTTTGTTTCGAGATGTTTGGTATGTCAACAGGTCAAGGCAGAGCACCAACGTCCTGGAGGATTGCTTCACAGTCTGCCTATTCCTGAATGGAAATGAGAGTTTATCACAATGGACTTTGTGACCCATTTGCCGGTATCCCCGAAGAACTGTGATGCTATCTGGGTTGTGGTGGACCGACTCACCAAGTCAAAGCATTTCATTGCCTATAGCCGAGAGTACTCTGTGGATCGCATGGCACGGTTGTACATTCAGGAGATTGTCCGACTTCATGGAGTGCCTGTGAGCACTGTCAGCGATCGGGACCCCAGGTTTACTTCTAGATTCTGGGGGAGTGTTCAGCGTGCGATGGGTACTACTCTCAGTTTGAGTACAGCCTATCATCCGGAGACTGATGGTCAGTCAGAGCGCACTATCCGTACGTTAGAGGATATGCTTAGAGCATGCGTCATGGATTTTGGTTCAGCCTGGCAGGATCATTTGCCGTTGATCGAGTTCGCTTACAACAACAGCTATCACACTATTATTGGGATGGCACCTTTTGAGGCGTTGTATGGGCGACGTTGTCGTACTCCACTCTTCTGGGAAGAAGTGGGGGAGAGACAGGCTGAGGGACCGGAGTTTATCCAGTAGGCGATAGATATTGTTGACCAAATCAAGAAACGGATTAAGACTGAACAGGATCGTCAGGCTAGCTATGATAATATCAAGCGTAGGCCTTTGCAGTTCGAGGTCGGGGAGAAAGTGTTTCTGAGAGTGTCACCTTTCCGCAAGATTCTCATATTTGGCCTTAAGGGCAAGTTGTCTCCCAGATTTATCGGTCCGTTTGAGATCTTGGAGAGCATTGGCGATTTGGCTTATCGACTAGCTTTGCCACCGCATCTATCCAGTATTCACGACGTGTTCCACGTATCTCTGTTGAGAAGGTATGTGGCGGATGAATCTCATATTCTGCAGAGGTCTGAGGTTCAGGTAGACAAGGATTTGACTTATGTTGAGAAACCTCTTCGTATCCTGGATTATAAGGATAAGGTTTTACGGAACAAAGTCATTCCTTTGGTTTTAGTTCAGTGGCAGCACCGAGGCACTGAGGAAGCTACTTGGGAGCTTGAGGACAGGATGCGTAAAGACCATCCTGAGTTGTTTTGATTTCATTCTCTGAGTTGTATTCAGTTGCAAACTCTGTAAACGTTTGA
Organism: Henckelia pumila; assembly: GCF_033568475.1. Taxonomy (NCBI): domain Eukaryota; kingdom Viridiplantae; phylum Streptophyta; class Magnoliopsida; order Lamiales; family Gesneriaceae; genus Henckelia; species Henckelia pumila. Next base: position 89,903,876 of record NC_133123.1, on the reverse strand, counting down.
TTTGAATAAAGAATGTTTCTGAATTCTGTTTTTTCATTCAGTACTTAAGATTTGATTTCGAGGACGAAATATCTTAAGTGGGGGAAAATGTAGTAGCCCGTGCCCTAATTGAGTAATTAAAGGATTAATGCTAATTAATTGAATTGGGTATCGGACGGATCGGAAGCTCCGAAGGCACGATTGGAAGCTCCAAACAGGATCGGAAGCTCTGATGAGCGATCGGAGGCACCGATGTTATTACGTCAGGCATGACGTGTGGTTGGATCGGAATCTCCGATCAGGACCGGAAGCTCCGATCACCCCTATCTGGAGTCAACAAGTGATATTTTGACACGTGGCAGATCAGGATCTTCGGAAGCTCCGATGGTAGGATCGGACGTTCCGATCGAGGTTCGGACGTTCCGATCAAGGTTCGGACGTTCCGATCAAGGATCGGAAGTTCCGATCGTTGTCTATAAATAGAAGGCCGAGACTTCACTTTCATTTGCCAATTCCGAGTTCTCCTTTCCCTTCTAGTCCTTTTGGAGCTGTTCTAGTCTCCTTAGGTTTGGTCCGGAGGTCGGCGAGGCGTTCGATAGTTGTAGCGGAGTTGTGCCCAAGTTCTGGAGGCATCGACATCAAAGGGCTAACGACGGACGAAGGTATAGCTTTTTCTTCCTATAAATATTTAGGAGTATGCAATAGCTTAGTTAAGGCTTTTAGAGTACTTTAATGATAGTAGTATCATTTGGCAGTGTAGAGCAGACTATAGGCATGAACCTAGAGTTGGTAGAGCTTGCACTGTATTGAGGTACGAAAGTACTGTTCGAGATATCCTGACTGAGTATGCATGTATTATGTGATTACATGATTTATATGCCATGATATTATGCTGCATTCATTTGCATCTTGCTGTATCTCCTTCGAGATGTCTGTTAGTAGGGTTGTACCCTATCCTGTTAGTGGATGGACTTCCATCGATTTGGGTCCGGCGTATCCACGGTTATCTCGGTATGGGAGCCACCTCCTGAAGCGATGGCACAGCGTGCTACATACCAGGGCCCGGTCTGTTTCTGTTATCTGATCCTTGACCTCGAGTCTATAGGGAGTTCACTTTGCATGCATGTATACTCATACTCTCGCACTGAGCGTTTTATTCTCACGTCTTGTACTCTGTATTTTTTGGACACCCTATTCCATGGGGCAGGTTTGCGTTTGGACGAGGAGGGTGGATCCAGGAGGGGCTAGTCAGTGGTTGGCCAGCTGGAGCTTTTCTTAGGTTTTATTACTGTTGTTTTGGGTTTATACAACTATTCGATTTGGTTGTATATTATTGGATAAATTACAGATTCCTTTTCTTGGGATTGTATATTTTATTTTATGGATTCCGCAGTCTTATTCTGATATCTGTTTAATCAAGTTAATTGCATGCCTAAGTTCTGTTTAGTAGGTGATCTGGGTAAGGGTCACTATAGTCGCCTTATGAGGATTCCAGCCAAATCGGGCTGGGAGAGAAGAAAGAGTTTTTCAACCAATGTACTTCTGAAGATTTGTTGGAGCGCATGGTGTGTGACTATCCATTCAGCTCTATCCAGAGGAATATTCTCAACTATCAGCTGGAGATATTGTCATAAAGATCACGCCGGAGAGTATTCCATTTATAGTGTGATGGATGCAGGCAGATCTTGTAGTTTAGATTTTGGGTAGATAAGTTCTGCTAACATGCATTGATGCAAAGCATAGTGGGAAGATTAGTAAGTAATCACAAATAATTAATCATAAGGAATCTACCTGAGGTCTTTGCGGGAGATCGTGCGGAAGAGTTCGGCCAGTATGCTTGTATTGATGCTTGGACAGATGAGAAACTTCATGCTCAAGATCAAGATGTGCACAACAATTTACATATGTTTGAATACTTTTTAAGATTTGTTGTAAACAATATTTCAGTTGTAAACAATTTAATAATTGTATTATTGATTCCAAGCTGTTGGAATTTCTTAGTGGTTGTAACTAAGGATTTGTAATAAGAATCGTATTAAACCTATTTCAGTGGTTTAAGGACTATTCAGTGATTGTTTGAGTTGATCAGTGTTCAACTTGTTGGAGAACGCGGCGATCAGATCAATCAGGATTGATACCCGGTGCAGCGGAAGTTTAAAAATTTTATATGGAACGATTCCATAGTGGGTATCAAAACCTTACGATTAAATTGTGTGTGTAAAAATTAAATAACAATTATAAATTTTTACCTCAATCTCGAATCGAGATTATGGACACCAACAGATTGCTCTGCTCTTGTTGTATATCCCTGGAACTGATGGACGAACTGTTCTTCAATCAGGTCCACGAACGGATATTTAATCCCTCTGATAGATTGCACTAGAAAATCTATCAGAAGTTTCTACGAAGAGATTAACGAATTTGATCCGTTAAACCAGACTGTAATTCAAAATCACAGGTTGGATTTTTCTCGAGCAAAGGGAGAGGGGGCGGCCACCTTTTAGAAAATTAACTAGGGTTTTTCGAAAATTTTGTGACCTGTTGTGTGTAATTTCTGTACTGCAATAACTTATTTATAATGCAGGCCACTAACAGCTTAGGGCCCATTAGTCATAAGTTCAAGCCCGACAAGCAAAGCCCGCATGTTCAGAAATTAATATAAAATTCATCATGACTCCGATTGATAAACCGATTTCACCAATGTGCACAGAAACCATTTCTGCACCTTTTAAAGTCAAGATAAATTTTTCTGAATCCGAATTCAGTGATTTCCAAAAATGCCCATCCCTATGTCATTTTAGGAAATCTTACTCCTCTACTCTTAAATAAGAAGTCCAACTTCTTTGATCATTAAATTTAACTCTTTAAATTTAACTATCTCAACGGGGATTAAAAATCCATTACACTGTGTGACCCTCAATGGTTCAGGGATACAGCTAGCCGTGGGCTCACAACTCCTTGTGACTCGGAACAACAATTTCCGACTTGCCCATCGAATCATGGTAAGAGCGCCTAGCAACATCGCCCCATGATTCCCTAGGTATCACTGATAGTGCCTAAAAGAACCAATAGATTTTGGTTAGCGTACAGTACGGTCCCTTCATCCATATATCCCGATCAAATCAACAACCATTGGTATATCGAGAGTCGTTCGAGATTCGATAACTATGCAATACATCTTGAAGATCAAATAGTGACATCGCATGTGCTACTAAGAAACCATTTCTTAAATCACATCATGTACTCTGGCCAGAGATTCGTCACACTAATATCTCCTCAGATCGCATAGGATATCCACACTCGCAAGTATGTGGTGAATCCTTGACAACAAAGTATCGACTCCTATATGTGTTGTAACTGTACCCAATCCCGACACCTGATGACCCCAATAGAGTCGGTAAACGAGTCAAAGCACAGTACTAGCATATAGAGTCTCAATGATGTTTCAAGTAATAAGGACTAATGGTGTACAACCAAAACCGCGGACTATATCCACTCGATAAGTGATAACCACTTGGAAAGTCCGGATAGGGTAGTTCGATCATTCATCATATGAATATCCATTTGCATGCTTCGAACATCTCTATGTTCCTTACCAATGAAACGTGGTACTCTGCATCGCAAATGCTAGTCTCAAACTCGAGCGATCCTTATCCTTATTATCGGACGGCTCAATCGACTAGGAACAGTTTAGAATATACAGTGACTATAAGATGTGTTTCATGATAGACATCCCCATGTTCTACCACATCTTACATACACTATAGTATATTCAAGGTCTTTATCAAAACAACAATAGTATATCACAATATAACAATATGAAGAAAGATAAAGTCATTGCCATTAATAAAAGTGTAAATTATATTAAACAAAATATTGTTTATACAAAGAGTCATCAAAGCCCTTAGCCACAAGTTGGCTCACCGGGCACCTACTCTTTCAATCTCCCACTTGCCCTAAAGCCAACTAGTCATACTACGTAGACCCATTGCTTCGCGATGTTTGTCAAATAATGGTCCTGGAAAGGGCTTTGTAAGTGGATCAGCGATATTGTCTGCAGAGGCCCCTCTTTCGACAGTGATGTCTCCTCTTTCCAAAATCTCCCGGATGATGTGGTATTTCCTCAGTACGTGTTTGGATCTTTGATGAGACCTTGGTTCCTTTGCCTGAGCAACGGCACCCGTGTTGTCACAGTACACCGGGACTGGACCAACAACTTCAGGAATGACGCCCAACTCTTGGACGAAATTCCTCATCCAAACGGCCTCTTTAGCAGCAGCTGATGCTGCAATGTATTCAGCCTCAGTGGTGGAATCCGCTGTGGTGTCCTTCTTGGAACTCTTCCAAGAGACAGCACCGCCATTGAGCATGAACACAAATCCAGAGGTTGACTTCGAGTCATCCACGTCACTTTGGAACCTAGAGTCGGTATAGCCTTCCAATTTTAGTTCTCTTCCTCCATATACCATGAACATATACCATGCATTTGACCGGGATTAGCTTGATATCTGCTCGTGACACTCAGAGCAAATGCTACATCCGGTCTGGTAGATATCATCCCATACATGATACTACCTATGGCTGACGCATATGGTACATGTGTCATTTTCTCTATCTCTTCATCCGTCTTGGGACACATAGACTTGGATAGAGAAACTCCATGACACATGGATAGATGTCCTCTCTTTGACCCATCCATTGAAAACCGTTTCAATATGGTGTCGATGTAGGTTGATTGAGTGAGTCCAATCATTCTCTTAGATCTATCTCTATAGATCTGTATCCCAAGAATATAGGATGCCTCACCCAAATCCTTCATCGAGAATCTACCTGATAATCATATCTTTGTTGACTGTAACATCCCTACGTCATTCCCAATGAGTAGGATGTCATCAACATAAAGTACTATGAATGTCACAGCATCCTTAACTACTTTCTTGTACACGCATGGTTCCTCCGGGTTCTTGATGAAACCAAAATCTTTTATTGTTTCATCAAATTTCTGGTTCCAACTTCTTGATGCTTGTTTTAGACCATAAATTGATCTCTGAAGCTTGCATACCTTATGCTCGCTTCCCATGGATGTGTACCCCTCAGGCTGCTTCATATAGATTTCTTCCTTAATGTCTCCATTAAGAAAAGCAGTCTTCACATCCATTTGCCGTATCTCATAGTCATACCATGCAGCTATGGCAATAAGGATTCTTATGGACTTGAACATTGCAACTGGTGAAAAGGTTTCATCATAGTCAACTCCTTGTCTTTGAGTATAACCTTTTGCCACCAATCGCGCCTTGTAGGTCAATACCTTACCATCAGGCCCAAGCTTTCTCTTGTAGATCCATTTACACCCTATTGGAACAATTCCATCGGGAGGATCTACTAAAGACCAAACTTGGTTTGTATGCATCGAATCTATTTCCGACTGCATAGCTTCAAGCCATAAATTTGAATCCGCATCAGAAATTGCTTTCTTGAAGTTTCTTGGATCACATCCAACATCGGGTTCATCTTGATCCCCTTCAAGAAGAAGACCATATCGAATAGGAGGTCTAGAAGTCCTCTCTGATCTTCTAGGTATAGGCGTGTCCAGCAATGGTTCCTGAGGTGTAGGATTGTTATTTTGTATTTCGGGTTCTTCTCGAATTTCTTCGAGTTCCATCATCTCGCCTTTCTTATCCAATAAGAACTCCTTCTCCAAGAAGGTGGCATTCCTTGAAACAAACACCTTTGTTTCAGCAGGATAATAGAAATAATATCCGATTGAATTCTTCCGATACCCTACAAAATAACATAAGCTGGATCGACTATCCAACTTATCTCCCACTGTCCGCTTCACATAAGCAGGACATCCCCAAATCCTCAAGTACGAATACTTAGGAGCTTTGCCATTCCATAACTCGTATGGTGTTTTGTCCACTGCTTTAGTGTGGACGTTGTTCAACAACAATACCGCCGTTTCAAGCGCATAGCCCCAAAACGAAGGTGGAAGCTCAGTGAAGCTCATCATGGACCGAACCATGTCCAACAAAGTTCGATTACGACGCTCCGATACACCATTAAGCTGTGGTGTCATAGGAGGAGTCCACTGAGAGAAAATCCCATTCTCTTTTAGATAGTCCAAAAACTCGGTACTCAAGTATTCTCCACCTCGATCCGATCGAAGTGCTTTAATACTTTTACCTAGCTTGTTTTCTACTCCAGCCTTGAATTCTTTGAACTTTTCAAATGCTTCAGACTTATATTTCATTAAATATAAATACCCATACCTTGAATAATCATCAGTAAAGGTAATGAAGTAGGTGTGGCCATATTGAGTCCCAACTCTAAATGGACCACAAACATCTGTATGGATCAAATCCAACAGATTTTGACTACGCTCAGGTTTCCCCTTAAAAGGAGATTTAGTCATTTTTCCTTGTAGGCAGGATTCACAAGTAGGTAGAGAGTTAATATCAGACATATCAAACATGCCCTCTCCCACTAGCTTGTTCATCCTCCTTGAGGAAATATGACCTAGCCTAGCGTGCCAAAGGTTTGCTGGGTTTTGGCTATAGATTTTCCTTTTGTTTTTTGTTGCCGGTTTATCAACATAATTTATTGGAACGTCTTTTAGTTTTAAGTTGTATAGATCATTTTCAAGTTGTCCATTTCCAATCAAACATTCATTCTTGTAAATATTGCAAATCCCATTCACAAAATTGCAAGAATAACCATCTCTATCAAGCATAGAAACAGAAATAATGTTTTTAATTAAATCCGGAACAAATAAAACATCTCTTAAAAGTAACTTAAAACCGTTCTGCAAAAATAAATAAACATCTCCCACAACTTTAGCTTCAACTCTGGAACCATTCCCGAGCCTCAGCTGGGTCTCACCCATTCTAACCCTGCGACTTCTTGTAATCACCTGCAAATCATTGCAAATGTGAGATCCACATCCGGTATCCAATACCCAAGAAGTAGTATTAAGTGAAATATTTATTTCAATATAGAACATACCCTTCGCAGTTCGCAACTGCTCTAGATATTCCTTGCAGTTACGCTTCCAATGACCGGGCTTCTTGCAGTAATGGCAAACATCCTTGGATTTTTCCATGTTTGAAGCCTTTGTCTTGTACTTCTTCTCGGGTTCGATTTTCTTGGGTGGGGCAGAACGTTTCTTACCCTTTGTACTTGGCCCCTTCTTAGCAGAAGAAGAGGAGCCCACCAAGAAAGCCGGTTTATCCTTCTTTAATGTAGATTCATATGTCACAAGCATATTGACCATCTCTTCAAGGGAGGCCTCTATCTTGTTCATATTGAAATTCACCACAAATCCGTCAAACGAAAAAGGAAGAGACAGAAGTAGTAAATCCACGTTGAGTTCATGCTCCAACACCAAATCAAGGGTTACCAACTTCTGTATGAGTCAAATCACTCGTACCCCATGATCACGGACCGAAGTCCCTTCACGCATGCGACACGTCATTAGCTCCTTTATAGTAGCGAACCTTTCAGCCCTCGATTGAGCCCCAAAAAGTTCCTTGAGTTGAACGTGAATGTCAGCAGCATTCACGGTGTCCTCAAATCTCCTCTGGAGTTCATCAGACATCGAGGCTTGCATATAGCATTTGGTCTTGATATCATGGTCCCACCATGTATCAAGTTTGGCTAACTCCTCCGGACTTACGTCAGCTGGTGCTTCCTTCGGAGGAGATTTTTCTAACACGTAGAGCATCTTCTCCGAAGTCAAGACAATCTTCAACTTACGGAACCATTCCGTATAGTTTGCGCCAGTCAACTTATTTTGTTCGAGGATCGAGAAAAGTGGATTACGCGAATTCATCTTATGAATTACTGAAAAGAAACAGACAAATATCAGTGATTGTTTAAGCAATTTACTAAGACATAAAATAAGCGAAATTTATTTTATGAATCTCACTCCCACTATTTTAATGATTTCACTACCCTCTAGTGAAAACGGGAAACCGTTTTCCTTAGTGAGAACATGGAGTCCAATTGACAAACTTATGGTCCCGAATAATATCAGCCAACCATAATTTTCAAAAGGTAGAGCCCAATTGCTTCCAAAACAACCTCCACGTTTTTACCTCATGTCCAATAAGGGCCCAATAATATGACGCCGATTATTGTGACATGTCAAGATGACCCATCAATATTAAGTTGTGATGGACGGTCGCCATGTGGATCCCCCAATAATATGAGCCGATCCCATGGGAGTTCCACCCAACTTACAACATGTGTCGATCCAATGTACAGCTTTCCGACGAACGGGCCCCCCCAATAATATGAGCCGGACCGTATCCGCGGGTAGCATCTCATACATTGATCGTTGATGAAAGGTAGGAACATTTAAACAAATTTAAATTTCCTTTATTTTTATTGATATCAATTTTAAATCATATTTAAAATGAGGGATTTTATTTTTGAAAATTTGTCTCATCGTTTTTAAAGTTTTGTATGCTTGTCGGATTCACACAATTATGTCTAAAACATGCATACAACTATAATATCACATATTATATAGGATAATCGATTCCATTTCTAATCGACCCGTGGTTGCCAATCACGAGTCTTAGTCCAATCCTAGGTAATATGCAGTATGCAATGCAATCCTATTACATTTGCTTCCAATTTACATTTCTTCTGTCTTTATTGTCTGCTGGGCCCACCTACATCTTCAAATCTTGATCTCCCACTAAATCTAATGTATTTACAATAAATAACAATGACAAGTAGGGGATACATTTTTAAGGGGTGGGAACGGGCCATAAACCAAGCCCACTTTTATTACATATGACATTCATATTGGGCCATAAACCAGGCCCATTAATAAAACCAACAACAATAAAACAAATGTAAATTCCTAACATACACCTACAAAATTGGTCATGGCAATCGATCATCCTTATCCAATAACATTTAATTCAAAATTAATTTATTGGATAACATGCAATGGCAATTTAAATTTAAAAGGATAAAATCATATTTCATACATAAAATCTTATTTTACATACAATATTTTATCTTTTTATCAAATAAAATCATATTTTATCTATAAAATCCAATTTTATACATAAAATCATATTTTACTCAATATATCCATAAGATCATATCTTATCATCAATTGTACCAAAAATAATTAATTTCAAAATTCAATTTAACGGATAAAATATTTAAATTTTCCAAAAATTCAAATTTATCCAAAAATCAATTTTAAAATTTTTGGACTCGAACAATTCGATCCGACGCCTCGTGGACCAATCAAAAACAATTTTCGATCGGACCAAAAATAGAATTTTAACATATTAAAATTTAATTTAAAAATTAAAAAATAATTTTTCCCGCGGGCCGCCCGGGACATTCCCGGGCTGCCCGCGCCCTAATGGGGTCGGGCCGGGCAGCCCGGCTGCCCCTAGGGCAGCGCCGTGCGTGCGCTGCCCAGGGCAGCGATCCAATCGCTACCCGGGTTTTTTTTGCCCGAAAAAAATATTTTTATTTTTAAAATATTTATTTTGTTTCAAAAACCGAGGCCTAAAAATTTAATCGCTTGATCTGAGCAACCTGGCTCTGATACCACTGTTGTAGAACGCGGCGATCAGATCAATCAAGATTGATACCCGGTGCAGCGGAAGTTTAAAAATTTTATATGGAACGATTCCATAGTGGGTATCAAAACCTTACGATTAAATTGTGTGTGTAAAAATTAAATAACAATTATAAATTTTTACCTCAATCTCGAATCGAGATTATGGACACCAACAGATTGCTCTGCTCTTGTTGTATATCCCTGGAACTGATGGACGAACTTTTCTTCAATCAGGTCCACGAACGGATATTTAATCCCTCTGATAGATTGCACTAGAAAATCTATCAGAAGTTTCTACGAAGAGATTAACGAATTTGATCCGTTAAACCAGACTGTAATTCAAAATCACAGGCTGGATTTTTCTCGAGCAAAGGGAGAGGAGGCGGCCACCTTTTAGAAAATTAACTAGGGTTTTTCGAAAATTTTGTGACCTGTTGTGTGTAATTTCTGTACTGCAATAACTTATTTATAATGCAGGCCACTAACAGCTTAGGGCCCATTAGTCATAAGTTCAAGCCCGACAAGCAAAGCCCGCATGTTCAGAAATTAATATAAAATTCATCATGACTCCGATTGATAAACCGATTTCACCAATGTGCACATAAACCATTTCTGCACCTTTTAAAGTCAAGATAAATTTTTCTGAATCCGAATTCAGTGATTTCCAAAAATGCCCATCCCTATGTCATTTTAGGAAATCTTACTCCTCTACTCTTAAATAAGAAGTCCAACTTCTTTGTTTATTAAATTTAACTCTTTAAATTTAACTATCTCAACGGGGATTAAAAATCCATTACACTGTGTGACCCTCAATGGTTCAGGGATACAGCTAGCCGTGGGCTCACAACTCCTTGTGACTCGGAACAACAATTTCCGACTTGCCCATCGAATCATGGTAAGAGCGCCTAGCAACATCGCCCCATGATTCCCTAGGTATCACTGATAGTGCCTACAAGAACCAATAGATTTTGGTTAGCGTACAGTACGGTCCCTTCATCCATATATCCCGATCGAATCAACAACCATTGGTATATCGAGAGTCGTTCGAGATTCGATAACTATGCAATACATCTTGAAGATCAAATAGTGACATCGCATGTGCTACTAAGAAACCATTTCTTAAATCACATCATGTACTCTGGCCAGAGATTCGTCACACTAATATCTCCTCAGATCGCATAGGATATCCACACTCGCAAGTATGTGGTGAATCCTTGACAACAAAGCATCGACTCCTATATGTGTTGTAACTGTACCCAATCCCGACACCTGATGACCCCAATAGAGTCGGTAAACGAGTCAAAGCACAGTACTAGCATATAGAGTCTCAATGATGTTTCAAGTAATAAGGACTAATGGTGTACAACCAAAACCGCGGACTATATCCACTCGATAAGTGATAACCACTTGGAAAGTCCGGATAGGGTAGTTCGATGATTCATCATATGAATATCCATTTGCATGCTTCGAACATCTCTATGTTCCTTACCAATGAAACGTGGTACTCTGCATCGCAAATGCTAGTCTCAAACTCGAGCGATCCTTATCCTTATTATCGGACGGCTCAATCGACTAGGAACAGTTTAAAATATACAGTGACTATAAGATGTGTTTCATGATAGACATCCCCATGTTCTACCACATCTTACATACACTATAGTATATTCAAGGTCTTTATCAAAACAACAATAGTATATCACAATATAACAATATGAAGAAAGATAAAGTAATTGCCATTAATAAAAGTGTAAATTATATTAAACAAAAGATTGTTTATACAAAGAGTCATCAAAGCCCTTAGCCACAAGTTGGCTCACCGGGCACCTACTCTTTCACAACTATTGTGACTCATAGGTTTTTGAGTAATAAAATTTTGAGTAATTACCAAGTGGTTAGTTCTAGGTGTTTCCTAGGATGACCTAGACAGCCGATTGACGATGTTTAGTGTCAGGGATGAGGTGATTCATCAGGAACATGAGTGTTTGTTCTAAGTGGGTTCACTTGGAACAGTTGGTGGTATGACATCATTAGGTTATTTTCCCAGTGAAGATGAATTTTCATCAGGGGCAGGATGATGGTCTATACCAAGGGCTATGAACTGTGTGATTGGTCGGGATGGGTGAGGAAGTGTGACCCTATGCCGGTGATTCTCAGAAATTATATTCAAGAGGGGCTTACAGGGAAGGCTACCTCGGTCTTGTTATTTTACGCATTTGTATCCAGAGGTATCACTTTCAGGTTGATATTCAGTGATAGATGAATTTATTGGATTGTAGTTTTGGTGTTGGGTTGCTGCCAAGGGATTGATTAGTTATCATCTGACCATCGTCACAAATACAAGTTGTGGATTTCTGTTGTCAGAATTAGTCTTGAGTGGGATTTTCCTTGACGTGTGATCATTCTGAACTGATAGATTTCGCTTTCGATAGGTATATCATAAGATGGATAGATCTAGTAGGTAGACGGATTTCTATAAGTGGTCATTTGGGATAACGATGGATTTCGAATGGTAGTATGGCGTTCCTTGCGATAGGACTCGACAATCATGACAATTTGTTTATGGTTGGTACAAGTTTCGTATCGGCGAATTCATGAGATGATCGGCTGATTTCTTCAAGGTTATGGATTGAAATTTTTTTATGACAGTTACTGTCCAGGATGTAGGACAATTCATGTAATGTGAATTAGTCTAGTGGTTGGTACGCGTTGCAGTGACCAGTTCTGATTTATACAGAATGATCCAGGATGTTGGATCGGGAAATTGTTTTGGGCTTAGTTTTTCTTGATGTTCAGGTTGGGTGGAAATAGACGGTTGGTAGTAAGTCCAGACTAGTGCATGATTGGTGTCAGTGGCTACTCTCAGCTATTGTCTGACTCTATTAGATATTGGTGTGTTGAATCCGGTGTGATTCTTGAGATTCCAAATGTTTGGGACTAGCGGACTTATCGAAGCAAGAGCTGCAGCGGATCGGCATTATTGATAGGTTCATTTCAATAGAGTTGTTACAATTCTCCCCTTCTAAGAATCGATTTCGTCTTCGAAATCAATCACTGTTCTATCACAAGGTCGAGGATATAGTCAAAGGACTGCAATAAGAATTTACATCTCGGAACTAAGTCCAGAATCTGCTTCTAATCAAACTCTGAATCGTTCGTCTCAAACAGTTCGACGTCTCAATCAATCAGAGAAGTCAGAAACTCTAGTCGATTACTTCATCAACACTCCGTTCGTCTATCAAAAGTCAACTCATCGTTGTCAAAAAATTCTTCTAAACTCAGTCACAATTCCTATCATCTTACGTTCTAACTCCTGTGACACAAAAAGTTCATAACAAAAGCACGGAGATCTTCATCTCTCCTCGTACAACTTCTATAACGTGCCTCCAATAACTCGTCAAACTCTGTCGTTGCACGAAATTTCCACAAACATCAAAAATTCTGTCAACTAGTGCTAAGTCGAGACTACTACTCAATGCAATTCTTCTAAAGTTCGACTCATCTGATCTGGCTGTCCGTCGTTCTGAGGGTATCGAATCAAAAGTAGTTGAAGTCAACCACAAAATTCTCTTCGAAGTCTATGCCGAAAGAACAATGCATCAAGGATCTCAGTCTAAACTGTCAGACTTCGGCAATTCATGACATCTGACAACCTCTGACAAAATATCAATTCTCTTCTCTTCATCATAATCATTATGTACAAAAACCTGTAACGGATCCTATCTATCGGTCAATCAAAATCAGACAGTAGATAAAATAAGAACAAATTCTTCGGTTCTTAACATCAGTTGCTGCACTCACTCCTTCTGTTAAAAAGATTCAAATCAGAAATCTCAATAAGAAGAAAACCAAATACTTCAAGATCATCAGTACTAACACTCGGAATACAGAAGATGTTTGTGATCCCAATTCCATTCTGAATCAGAATAGACTGTACAACAAAAATTTGGATTGTTCTCTCTCTGACTGCTGACAGTTCAAAACATCAGAATCCAAACTTCGAACTTCATATTTCATCATCCTCTATTCGATCTGATTCCTCAATTCCTCAAACATCTTCCGATCATCTGGAAGAACACTGAATAAACTTTAAAGTGCCAATCTCCTGATACTCTGTCTCAAACCGAAACATCTGGCACCACAAAATTTATTCGCAAAAAAAAAAAACATCAATATAGACCTGAAACTCAGATTATACTCAAATCAGATCTATCTTCATCGGATTCTGAAAGGTCGAATCAGATCCCAAATCGTTCTCAATCAACTCTGGTTCGAAGTCGAATGAAGGAGTCAAGATAAATGTTCCATCTGTTCCAGACTCTAACATAAGTGGAGCAATCATCTGTCAAAGAAGACAACTGAAGTAGATAAAATAAGATCAGATCATTCAGCTCAAAATCTTAGCTGTTTCAATCAATTCTCTGGATAACAATAGAATTCGCAGTCAGATTAATCGTCCTCTAAAACTCTCTTTCCCAACTCTAATCAGTTCGAACTGCGGCAATCAAAACTTCTGTCTTTAAAGATCATAACAGATTACTGAAATCTTCCAAGCAATAAGTTCTCTGTGAGACTCGAATCGGGAACTAATAATGAATCTCGAGCGTCTTCAACTTCTTTGATGCTCAAGATAACAAGGAGTTCTTCTAAACAAGAATAAGTCTCAACTCTCAATAAGAAGGAGTGCAAAGCACCAAAAGGTCATCAATACCGAAGAATCAATAATACTGAGGTGTTGTTCAATCTCTCCTCGAACTCAATAAGAACTGGTCTCAAAGATACAAACTAAACAGAAGAACATAATCTGCTAAGAAATCGTCTTCTCAACAATAAGAATTCTTCAAAGGATTCGCGATAGAATTCACTAAATCCAAAAAAAAAATCTTCAAATTCAGATAAGGACGTCGATCCAGATCAATTCACAACAGTTCCAGTCTTGAGGTGTTCAATAAAATTCCATCTTATAAGAGAAAAGATCGAGGAAAAATACAACTCGGTCTCAACAAGATTCATACGTCAAAAGAATATCATAAATGATTGACATGAAAATCTGAGAACAATTCTTAAAGAATATGAAGTATCAATACAGATCTTCGAAGGATAAAAGATTCATCGATAAGAATACTCAAGAACTTATCTACAACTCTCTGGAATATTCGGTTCAAAGGACTCATAAACATTGCAGATGCAATTCCAATTCAATCTGTACGATAAAAATTCAAATCGGTTGTACCTCATTCCGAATTCAATCTCTGAAACTTCTTCCCTTCAGATTATCAGTCGATGATGTCTGATCTAAAATTAATGTTGAACTCATCCTCTCGACTCAGAGGCAAATCTGGAATCTCACTAGAACGACAACAACAAACTCGGTTGCCCCCTCTAAGAATCGATTTCGTCCTCGAAATCAATCACTGTTCTATCACAAGGACGAGGATATAGTCAAAGGACTGCAATAAGAATTTACATCTCGGAACTATGCCCAGAATTTGCTTCTAATCAAACTCTGAATCGTTCGTCTCAAACAGTTCGACATCTCAATCAATCAGAGAAGTCAGAAACTCTAGTCGATTACTTCATCAACACTCCGTCCGTCTATCAAAAGTCAACTCATCGTCGTCAGAAAATTCTTCTAAACTCAGTCACAATTCGAATCATCTTACGTTCTAACTCCTGTGACACAAAAAGTTCATAACAAAAGCAAGGAGATATTCATCTCTCCTCGTACAACTTCTATAACGTGCCTCCAATAACTCGTCAAACTCTGTCGTTGCACGAAATTTCCACAAACATCAAAAATTCTGTCAACTAGTGCTAAGTCGAGCACTACTAATCAATGCAATTCTTCTAAAGTTCGACTCATCTGATCTGGCTGTCCGTCGTTCTGAGGGTATCGAATCAAAAGTAGTTGAAGTCAACCACAAAATTCTCTTCGAAGTCTATGCCGAAAGAACAATGCATCAAGGATCTCAGTCTAAACTGACAGACTTCGGCAATTCATGAAATCTGACAACCTCTGACAAGATATCAATTCTCTCCTCTTCATCATAATCATTATGTACAGAAACCTGTAACGGATCCTATCTATCGGTCAATCAAAATCAGACAGTAGATAAAATAAGAACAAATTCTTCGGTTCTAAACATCAGTTGCTGCATTCACTCCTTCTGTTAAAAAGATTCAAATCAGAAATCTCAATAAGAAGAAAACCAAATACTGCAAGATCATCCGTACTGACACTCAGAATACAGAAGAACGGATAATCAGAAATTTCATCATCAAATAAACAGATCAAAGAAATTCATTCGGTTCAAACACAATTTCAAACGTCGAGATTAGTCTACAACTGATCGGCGTACAATTCTAAAAAGATTGTAGAAGACTCTGAACGATCAGTACAATTCTCACATCTATAAAACAAGAATTCATCAATAAGAACTCCTAATTTCAAATCATACTCCTGAGAGATTCGGTCAATAGAAAATTCTTCAACAATACAGGAGTATTCGTCAAAACAAACGGCCTGTCAAAAGTTCAAAACGGCCATACCTCAAATCGGAACAATTCTGAGAAAGCTCACTTCACAAACTTCATGTAGATAAAAATTCGGATCTCAATTAAGTTTCGAACTCATTCTGACAATCGGGACAAATCTAGAAGTTCAATCCGAACAACATCATTCGTTCAATAACCACTGGCACATCAACCAATTCAGGTTACAATTCAATACATCAACTGTAAAGCTTCGAGAGTTCGTTCATACTATTCTATAACAACAGTCATTGAACAGAATAAATCAAGAATTCTTAGAATCGAGAATTCTTAATGGAAGATTCCATTACTCGATCAACGATAATCAGATAACATCTCATCTCGGACTCACAAAGTAGCCTTGCTACAAAATCATCAAACTGTGATCCCAATTCCATTCTGAATCAGAATAGATTGTACAACAAAAATTTGGATTGTTCTCTCTCTGACTGCTGACAGTTCAAAACATCAGAATCCAAACTTCGAACTTCATATTTCATCATCCTCTATTCGATCTGATTCCTCAATTCCTCAAACATCTTCCGATCATCTGGAAGAACTCTGAATAAACTTTAAAGTGCCAATCTCCTGAGACTCTGTCTCAAACCGAAACATTTGGCACCACAAAAGTTATTCGCAAAAAAAAAAAAACATCAATATAGACCTGAAACTCAGATTATACTCAAATCAGATCTATCTTCATCGGATTCTGAAAGGTCGAATCAGATCCCAAATCATTCTCAATCAACTCTGGTTCGAAGTCGAATGAAGGAGCCAAGATAAACGTTCCATCTGTTCCAGACTCTAACATAAGTGCAGCAATCATCTTTCAAAGAAGAAAACTGAAGTAGATAAAATAAGATCAGATCATTCAGCTCAAAATCTTAGCTGTTTCAATCAGTTCTCTGGATAACAATAGAATTCGCAGTCAGATTAATCGTCCTCTAAAACTCTCTTTCCCAACTCTAATCAGTTCGGACTGCGGCAATCAAAAATTCTGTCTTTAAAGATCATAACAGATTACTGAAATCTTCCAAGAAATAAGATCTCTGTGAGACTCGAATCGGGAACTAATAATGCATCTCGAGCGTCTTCAACTTCTTCGATGCTCAAGATAACAAGGAGTTCTTCTAAAAAAGAATAAGTCTCAACTCTCAATAAGAAGGAGTGCAAAGCACCGAAAGGTCATTAATACCGAAGAATCAATAATACTGAGGTGTTGTTCAATCTCTCCTCGAACTCAATAAGAACTGGTCTCAAAGATACAAACTAAACAGAAGAACATAATCTGCTGAGAAATCATCTTCTCAACAATAAGAATTCTTCAAAGGATTTGCGATAGAATTCACTAAATCCAAAAAAAATCTTCAAATTCAGATAAGGACGTCGATCCAGATCAATTCACAACAGTTTCAGTCTTGAGGTGTTCAATAAAATTCCATCTTATTAGAGAAAAGATCGAGGAAAATACAACTCGGTCTCAACAAGATTCAGACGTCAAAAGAATATCATAAATGATCGACATGCAAATCTGAGAACAATTCTTAAAGAATCTGAAGTATCAATACACATCTTCGAAGGATAAAAGATTCATCGATAAGAATACTCAAGAACTTATCTACAACTCTCTGGAATATTCGGTTCAAAGGACTCATAAACATTGCAGATGCAATTCCAATTCAATCTGTACGATAAAAATTCAAATCGGTTGTACCTCATTCCGAATTCAATCTCTGAAACTTCTTCCCTTCAGATTATCAGTCGATGATGTCTGATCTAAAATTAATGTTGAACTCATCCTCTCGACTCAGAGGCAAATCTGGAATCTCAACTAGAACGGCAACAACAAACTCGGTTGCCCCCTCTAAGAATCGATTTCGTCCTCGAAATCAATCATTGTTCTATCACAAGGTAGAGGATATAGTCAAAGGACTGCAATAAGAATTTACATCTCGGAACTATGTCCAGAATTTGCTTCTAATCAAACTCTGAATCGTTCGTCTCAAACAGTTCGACATCTCAATCAATCAGAGAAGTCAGAAACTCTAGTCGATTACTTCATCAACACTCCGTCCGTCTATCAAAAGTCAACTCATCGTCGTCAGAAAATTCATCTAAAATCAGTCACAATTTGAATCATCTTACGTTCTAACTCCTGTGACACAAAAAGTTCATAACAAAATCAAGGAGATATTCATCTCTCCTCGTACAACTTCTATAACGTGCCTCCAATAACTCGTCAAACTCTGTCGTTGCACGAAATTTCCACAAACATCAAAAATTCTGTCAACTAGTGCTAAGTCGAGCACTACTAATCAATGCAATTCTTCTAAAGTTCGACTCATCTGATCTGGCTGTCCGTCGTTCTGAGGGTATGGAATCAAAAGTAATTGAAGTCAACCACAAAATTCTCTTTGAAGTCTATGCCGAAAGAACAATGCATCAAGGATCTCAGTCTAAACTGACAGACTTCGGCAATTCATGAAATCTGACAACCTCTGACAAGATATCAATTCTCTTCTCTTCATCATAATCATTATGTACAGAAACCTGTAACGGATCCTATCTATCGGTCAATCAAAATCAGACAATAGATAATATAAGAACAAATTATTCGGTTCTAAACATCAGTTGCTGCATTCACTCCTTCTGTTAAAAAGATTCAAATCAGAAATCTCAATAAGAAGAAAACCAAATACTGCAAGATCATCCGTACTGACACTCAGAATACAGAAGAACGGATAATCAGAAATTTCATCATCAAATAAACAGATCAAAGAAATTCATTCGGTTCAAACACAATTTCAAACGTCGAGATTAGTCTACAACTGATCGGCGTACAATTCTAAAAAGATTGTAGAAGACTCTGAACGATCAGTACAATTCTCACATCTATAAAACAAGAATTCATCAATAAGAACTCCTAATTTCAAATCATACTCCTGAGAGATTCGGTCAACAGAAAATTCTTCAACAATACAGGAGTATTCGTCAAAACAAATGGCCTGTCAAAAGTTCAAAACAGCCATACCTCAAATCGGAACGATTCTGAGAAAGCTCACTTCACAAACTTCCTGTAGATAAAAATTCGGATCTCAATTCAGTTTCGAACTCATTCTGACAATCGGGACCAATCTAGAAGTTCAATCCGAACAACATCATTCGTTCAATAACCACTGGCACATCAACCAGTTCAGGTTACAATTCAATACATCAACTGTAAAGCTTCGAGAGTTCGTTCATACTATTCTGTAACAACAGTCATTCAACAGAATAAATCAAGAATTCTTAGAATCGAGAATTCTTAATGGAAGATTCCATTACTCGATCAACGATAATCAGATAACATCTCATCTCGGACACACAAAGTAGCCTTGCTAC
The DNA here is from genome assembly GCF_033568475.1 of Henckelia pumila. Taxonomy (NCBI): domain Eukaryota; kingdom Viridiplantae; phylum Streptophyta; class Magnoliopsida; order Lamiales; family Gesneriaceae; genus Henckelia; species Henckelia pumila. Next base: position 89,884,396 of record NC_133123.1, on the reverse strand, counting down.
AAAAACATCAAATTGTGATCCCAATTCCATTCTGAATCAGAATAGACTGTACAACAAAAATTTGGATTGTTCTCTCTCTGACTGCTGACAGTTCAAAACATCAAAATCCAAACTTTGAACTTCATATTTCATCATCCTCTATTCGATCTGATTCCTCAATTCCTCAAACATCTTCCGATCATCTGGAAGAACTCTGAATAAACTTTAAAGTGCCAATCTCCTGAGACTCTGTCTCAAACCGAAACATTTGGCACCACAAAAGTTATTCGCAAAAAAAAAATCAATATAGACCTGAAACTCAGATTATACTCAAATCAGATGTATCTTCATCGGATTCTAAAGGTCGAATCAGATCCCAAATCATTCTCAATCAACTCTGGTTCGAAGTCGAATGAAGGAGTCAAGATAAACGTTCCATCTATTCCAGACTCTAACATAAGTGCAGCAATCATCTGTCAAAGAAGACAACTGAAGTAGATAAAATAAGATCAGATCATTCAGCTCAAAATCTTAGCTGTTTCAATCAGTTCTCTGGATAACAATAGAATTCGCAGTCAGATTAATCGTCCTCTAAAACTCTCTTTCCCAACTCTAATCAGTTCGGACTGCGGCAATCAAAACTTCTGTCTTTAAAGATCATAACAGATTACTGAAATCTTCCAAGCAATAAGATCTCTGTGAGACTCGAATCGGGAACTAATAATGCATCTCGAGCATCTTCAACTTCTTCGATGCTCAAAATAACAAGGAGTTCTTCTGAACAAGAATAAGTCTCAACTCTCAATAAGAAGGAGTGCAAAGCACCGAAAGGTCATCAATACCGAAGAATCAATAATACTGAGGTGCTGTTCAATCTCTCCTCAAACTCAATAAGAACTGGTCTCAAAGATACAAATTAAACAGAAGAACATAATCTGCTGAGAAATCGTCTTCTCAACAATAAGAATTATTCAAAGGATTCGCGATAGAATTCACTAAATCCAAAAAAAATTCTTCAAATTCAGATAAGGATGTCGATCCAGATCAATTCACAACAGTTCCAGTCTTGACGTGTTCAATAAAATTCCATCTTCTTAGAGAAAAGATCGAGGAAGAATACAACTCGGTCTCAACAAGATTCAGACGTCAAAAGAATAGCATAAATGATCGACATGCAAATCTGAGAACAATTCTTAAAGAATCTGAAGTATCAATACGGATCTTCGAAGGATAAAAGATTCATCGATAAGAATACTCAAAAACTTATCTACAACTCTCTGGAATATTCGGTTCAAAGGACTCATAAACATTGCAGATGCAATTCTAATTTAATCTGTATGATAAAAATTCAAATCGGTTGTACCTCATTCCGAATTCAATCTCTGAAACTTCTTCCCTTCAGATTATCAGTCGATGATGTCTGATCTAAAATTAATGTTGAACTCAACCTCTTGACTCAGAGGCAAATCTGGAATCTCAACTAGAACGACAACAACAAACTCAACAACTCTATTAAATCAACCAACACGGGTTAATGAAGACACCATCTACTTACTTCAAACATTCCTCCGCACCTTTATGTAACAAATGGTAATCAACAATCAATAAGAAAGGAATTCTTAATTCAGGAGTTTTACCGGAGGAAATCTATTTGTCTATTGTCTCGGATCTAAATCTGGAAACTGTCTGAAATCAACCTCGGTTGCCCTGTAGTCGGTTAATATACTACATCGATAATATAATCAAATCTGATAACCGAAGTATAGTACTGTTCAGTACAATCAACTCTCATCGAATCAAAGTTCAAAAATTCGAACTAAATTCACCACAACTAATTCAGATACTCAAAAGTAGAGGAAGTATCAATCTAACCTCTCCACAAGAAGAAAAGTTGCATCAATATCTAACAGCAAAAGAGTCGAAAGACTAGAATCGAACAGTTACCTGCTTCATCATCGTCAAGAGCAGTTAGAGTCTGTGAATACTCGAGCAAGTACTAAAGCCTTGCAGTTGGTAACCAACTAACTAAATACGTCGTTCGTCGCTGTAGTTTAAAAAATCAAACAACTGATCGATCTCTTCTAATCAGCTTTCACACCCAAACCCATTCTCAGAACTCCTTAGAGTTGAAGGGTTAACAGACTGAAATCTCATCAGTAATGCTTCCATCAGTTCAGTCACAAAATAAATCTGTACAATCGGGTTCTTTACTAGTTGAATCCTGTTCAAACTTGCCGAGTAGAAAATTTGATTCAAGAGGATTAGAACACAACATCTCAAATACATCTATCCGGTGTCCAACAACCTCAGCTCGACATACTCATTCGATCTCTAGAGTATTCAATGTAACCCGAAACAGTTCGTATCTCAATTAATTCATGATTTAAAATTTAAATCACATATCCAGGTAATTCAAAAAATTCTCAATCATAAAGCATGCTCGAATATTCTTCAATCATAGAATTAATCAATCACATGCGAGAAATTAAATTCAAGCGGACTCAATCTACCCCGCTCTCTTCTAAATTCAGTCCAAGAATCTTATCTCTCTGATACCACTTAATGTGATGCCTCGATTCTAAACATCAAATCTCGAAATTAAACAACAATAGGGCAATCAATATCCAAGATTAAAAGTAATTTTTTTTTAAAAGGATGCTCGCTCGATCGGTAGAACTTTACCGATCGAGCGGGCCATAATAATCCAGTCTCTGCCAAGACTTACAAAAGCTCGCCGCTCGATCGGTCAAAACTTACCGATCGAGCGGCACAAAAACTTTAAACTTTCTGCCTCAGCTCAGGAGGTGCTTGCTCGATCGGTATAATTCCACCGATCGAGCGAGACACTCTGCACTAGAAAAATAACTGGTTTTCTTTCTTTCTTTCAATCCAATCTCAACTCAATCGTTATGAAAACAAGATAAATTCCATTCAACATGATGTACAAGTATTCAATTCTAAGTTCATACAATCTTCAATATATCAAGCATGCTTCAATCTAGTTTGAATTTATACAACTACGAAAAGGAGTTCGAAAACGTAAGCGACTCCTAAACATCAAAGCCTCACTTCTATCATCTCAACCACCTAGTCATGCTGCCTCTGACTCGGTCCTGCCCCACCTGTTGCCATGCACACGTACAAAAACAAGACAACAGCCGGATAATCCGGTGAGAATACAATTCCCAGTAAAAGAAACAATCATGCAGTATCAATCAAACATATCAATCAAGACATGCATCAATCCAAGTCATATATCAACTTCAGATATAAATCAATTAACATATCAAGTCATGACATGTATCAACTTCCATATATCTATCACATCAAGATAGAATTCAAGTAATTAATCCAAGTACTGAATTAAAATGATATGCATGTCTTTAAAACTTTTGGATTATTAGACTCAGATAATCAAATGGAACTCTTCTTTCTTTCTTTCTTCGGTTTGGGATCCAGAGGTTAAAATATCCAACAATCACACCGAACTCCCCTCTCGAGGTGGACGAGGCATATTTTAATCCTCTAGACTCCAGAGCATTATAAAGAGTTTATTTGACAAGGTATAAAATCTCCAACCAGGTCATTCAACTACAATCTCTAGATCGTCTAATCAAATTGAAATGAATCAAGGCTCAATATGAATGCATATGTCATCTCATGCATTCTAATATCATTTCAATCATCAGTTCATATAAGCATTCAATCATGCTTTCATTCATCAATTCAAATAATCATTCAAACATGATTTCGTCAATATAAATGCATATATAATCTCATGCATTCAAATAAACATTCAATCAAGCAAGTATGTGATTTCATCGGAACACTCGAATAAAGTCTAATTCGAGTTAATCGTTCCATTCAAGTCTAAGTCATCTTTACCTTATTCGCTTCGAAGGTACTTCAATCTGAAATCAATAACAAGGATAATAGTCAACATCCAATCAAACTCTTTCAAAACTCAATCAACTTCTTCAATCGATAAATAAGAAAATCGATACTGTACCGACTTCAATCTTCCAACTAACCAAAGCTGCTACCTTGCAACTCTGGTGACTTCAATTCAATCTATCATAAGAAGTCAATAGGATCAATATCGACATCCAAAAGCTCAATCAAACTCGATACGATCAAAATATTGAACGATATCCAAAACTCAAACTGACGGCATAACGGCTATAAACTGATCAAACCGGAAATGCAGACAGCAAGATATCAATTCAATAAACTCAATTCAATCATCAAACATCATTTCCAATCTAATCCCAACACATCTCAAAACTCCAATTTTCGAAAATAACAAGAAAATTCATATCAATTTCGATCGTCGTTATTTCTTCGAACCGTCTTAGATATACTATCACAGCTATCTCATAATCATCCTCTCCGAATATAAATTAATTCTAAAGATAACCAAAAATTCAAACCTCTCAGAAATGAGATAAACTTACTTCCAAACGGAGCACTCGTCGCTGTGATCGCAAATAACAACTTCAGATCAATTTCCAACGGACGGATCGAGCTAAAATTGAAATCACAAAGCTTGGGGAAGCTTTTGGCCGCCTCCCATGGTGGAACACGTTGTGGAGGGATGAGGGTGAATAATGGGGACTTAGTCAAGGCTTATAATATATAACAATTTCATATTTTGCATTTTAGACCCTGAAAATTCCAAAAATTGTATTCTAGCCCCTGATCAAAATCGAATCGGCCCTCGACTTCTAAAATCTCTGATTATCTCAAATAAAGTCCATTAAGATAATTTTGGGGCGTTACATACTTGATCTGAGCATTGCTTGGTATTTTCAATGGATGAACCAGTTATAGAATGGGATTAATTAGTTGTTCCATGTTGCGAGTGAAGGGGATCGGTTAACTCGTGCCCGGAAACGCAGCGGAAATATAAAATTTTTGATAAAATAAATCCGAGCACTTGTGTAGTATTCAAAACTCAAACAACCATAGGGTGTTTAGAATTTTACCTATCAATCTCAAAGATTGATTTATGGCTCCAACCAAGTTGATAAACAATTAGGCTCTTGAAAAGGGAACACTCAATCTACAAGCTTCCAAGAGCACTCCTTGCTCAAAATGGATTCAACTCTTCGAGCCTCCGAATTAGGTCCACGACTAGACGATCTAAATCCACTATAAATATGCACTAGAATATTTAGAGGATTTTTCATTGAGATATCATTTTAATTCTCCCTCAAATTGAAAGAAAAAATTGGAGAAATTGCAATGGAGTGTTCGGCCACTTCAAAAAATTGGAATGGAATGTATTGTGTGTGTGTATATATTATTTCAAATAATATATTAAAGGAGAGGGATTAATGAGTACAATTAAGCCATGCATGGAAAATTGCAAGACATGCATGGAAAATTGCAAACTATCTTACAACCCTTCAAATTCCATACACACACATATATATATCATATATATATATATATATATATACACGCCTATATATATACATATATAAATATATATATATTCAAATGTCATTTGAACTTATTTTTAATTAATTATTAAATCTAAACCCATTTAAGTTTAATCAATTAATTAAATTTAACTTGAACTCATTCAAGTCCACTAGTATCAATAATTATACAACACTATATTAATTTGAGCTCTACTAGACTCAATAGTGTTTAATTAATTCAACACTTGAATTAATTTAATTATTTGTACATTAAAATGTCTACTAGTGTTAAATTAATTCAACACTTGAATTAATTAACTAAGTTCAAAATAATAGTTTAGAAAATCACAATTTTCAAAAAACTAATTATTTTAAGTCAACTTTTAATCATGGAACACATTCACAAATTAAAAGTTACTTATTCCATTCATTCTCCAATTTAGAAGTCAAACTTCTAATTTATTTTACTTATGAACTCCTTTATAAGTTGTTCAACACAATGAACTAATTTTAATCTCAACGGGATCTAGAAAGCTAGTACTTGTGTGACCCTCAATGGTTCACTGATACAACTAGCAGTGGGTTCACTTCTCCATGTGATTCAGGATCAACAAGTCCCTTATATGAGCATACCCTAGATAGCTCCATTCTTATTAATCAACACATTAATAATAAGAACGTCAGAAAACTCAAGTCTGATAGTACCCAACCAGTCATGTAAACATCTAGCAGCATTACTTACATGACTCCATAGGTATCAAATGATAGTGCCTGCAAGAACCAATCAATTATGGTTACCGTACAGTACGGTCCCTTCAACTCATATATCCCAACCGATTCGACAACCATTGGTTTATCGAGAGTTGTCATTGAATCGATAACTATGTGTCATGCCGTAGTTGCATCGAAAGTGTAATTCAAGAAACTCCTTTCTTAATTACCACTTACTCTGATCAGAGATTTCAAGCTACGTATGCATGATATAACATAGGATATCCATACCCATAGGTAAGCGGTGAATCCCCGACTACAATGCATTGACTCCTATATGTTTCGTCACAACACCCAACATTGCCACCTGATGACCCCAGATGAGTCGGTAAACAAGTCAAAGTGAAGCACTAGCATATAGAGTCTCCATGTTGTCCCGGGTTATAGGACTAATGGTGTACAACCATAAACTAGGACTTCTCCACTCGATAAGTGAGAACCACTTGAAAAATCCTTTAGGGAGGGTTGTTCAGTGCACTCTACAAGGAGCACCTATTTGCATGCTTGGACATCTTCATGTCCCCTACCAATGAAACATGGTACTCACATCGCAAATACTAGTCTCAAGCTCGAGCGGCCTTTATCCTTCTTTATGGCGGCTGAATCGACTAGGAACAGTTTAGAATATACAGTATTCCAAATATGAGTTTCATGATAGTCATCACATGACCATCTCATATTCTTTCTACTATTTGTATATTCAAGGGCTTTATCTATGCAGGTTGCATGGGTATAAAGATAAAGATGTGCCAAATTAAATAATGTCAAATATTATTAAAATAAAGATTGTCATACAAGAGTTCTCTCAAGGACCATCGGCCAACACATTGACTCGACGGGCACCTACTCTAACAATCTCCCACTTGCACTAGAGCCAACTACCCATATTCTTCAAACCCATTGATTCGCGATGCTTTTCGAACAATGGTTCTGGTAAAGGCTTAGTTAGTGGATCAGCAACATTATCTGCGGAGGCAACTCTGTCTAACAAGACATCTCCTCGTTCCACAATTTCCCGGATGATGTGGTATTTTCTCAGTACATGTTTGGATTTCTGATGAGACCTTGGTTCTTTTTGAAAGAGTGGGTGCCCAGTGAGCCAACTTGTGGCTATGGGCTTTGATGACTCTTTGTACAAACGATCTTTTGTTTAATGTAATTTACACTTTTATTAATGGCAATGACTTTATCTTTCTTCATATTGTTATATTATGATATACTATTGTTGTTTTGATAAAGACCTTGAATATACTATAGTGTATGTAAGATGTGGTAGAACATGGGGATGTCTATCATGAAATACATCTTATAGTCACTGTATATTCTAAACTGTTCCTAGTCGATTGAGCCGTCCGATAATAAGGATAAGGATCGCTCGAGTTTGAGACTAGCATTTGCGATGCGGAGTACCACGTTTCATTGGAAGGGAACATGGAGATGTTCGAAGCATGCAAATGGATATTCATAGGATGAATAATCGAACTACCCTATCCGGACTTTCCAAGTGGTTATCACTTATCGAGTGGATAAAGTCCGCGGTTTTGGTTGTACACCATTAGTCCTTACTACTTGAAACATCATGGAGACTCTATATGCTAGTACTGTGCTTTGACTCGTTTACCGACTCTATGGGGGTCATCAGGTGTTGGGATTGGGTACAGTTACAACACATATAGGAGTCGATGCATTGTTGTCAAGGATTCACCACATACTTGCGAGTGTGGATATCCTATGCGATCTGAGGAGATATTAGTGTGACGAATCTCTGGCCAGAGTACTTGATGTGATTTAAGAAATGGTTTCTTAGTAGCACATGCGATGTCACTAATTTGATCTTCAAGATGTATTGCATAGTTATCGAATCTTGAGCGACTCTCGATATACCAATGGTTGTTGATTTGATCGGGATATATGGATGAAGGGACCGTACTGTACGCTAACCAAAATCTACTGGTTCTTGTAGGCACTATCAGTGATACCTAGGGAATCATGGGGCGATGTTGCTAGGCGCTTTACCATGATTCGTTGGGCAAGTCGGAAAGTGTTGTTCCGAGTCACAAGGAGTTGTGAGCCCACGGCTAGCTGTATCCCTGAACCATTGAGGGTCACACAGTGTAATGGAGTTTTAATCCCCGTTGAGATAGTTAAATTTAAAGAGTTAAATTTAATGAATAAAGAAGTTGGACTTCTTAAATAAGAGTAAGGGTGTAGGATTTCCTAAAATGACATAGGGATGGACATTTTTGGAAACCACTGAATTCGGATTCAGGAAAATTTATCTTGACTTTATAATGTGCAGAAATGGTTTCTGTGCACATTGGTGAAATCGGTTCATCAATCGGAGTCACGATGAATTTTATATTAATTTTTGAACGTGCGGGCTTTGCTTGTCGGGCCTCAACTTATGACTAATGGGCCCTAAGCTGTTAGTGGCCTGCATTATAAATAAGTTATTGCAGTACAGAAATTAGACACAACTGGTCATAATTTTGAGAGCAAAATTTCGAAAACCCTAGCCTCCTCTCTCTCAAATTCGGCCGCCCCCCTCCCTTCTCTGCGTGAGAAATTCCGGTCTGTGATTTTGAATTGCAGTCTGGAATAGCGAATCAAATTCGTTTATTCTCTTCGTAGAAAACTTCTGATAGATTTTCTAGTGCAATCTATCAGAGGGATTAAACCTCTATTCCTGGACCTGATTGAAGGAGTTCATCGGTTCCAGGGAGAGACAACAAGAGCAGAGAAATCTGTTGGAGTCCAATAATCTCGATTCGAGATTGAAGGTAAAATTTAATAATTGTTATTTAAATTTTACACACACTTATAATTTAATCGTTGAACGGTTGATACCCACACTATGGAATTGTTCCATAATAAAATTTTTAAACTTCCGCTGCACCGGGTATCAATCGTGATTGATCTGAACGCCAGTTTTCCAACACTTTTGCCTGAGCAACGGCACCAGTGTTGTCGCAGTACACCGGGACTGGATCAACTCCATTAGGAATAACGCCCAACTCTTGGACGAAATTCCTAATCCAAACAGCTTCCTTTGCAGCATCGGATGCAGCAATATATTCTGCCTCAGTGGTTGAATCCGCAGTGCTGTTTTGCTTGGAACTCTTCCAACAAACAGCAGCACCATTGAGCATGAATATAAAACCGGAAGTTGACTTCGAATCATCAACATCGCTTTGGAAGCTAGAGTCGGTATAACCTTCCAATTTTAGTTCTCCACCCCCATAAACCAAGAACATATTCTTAGTCTTTCTCAAATACTTGAGAATGTCTTTCACAGCTTTCCAGTGTGGAAGACCAGGGTTCGATTGATATCTACTTGTAACACTAAGTGCAAAGGCCACGTCAGGACGTGTAGATATCATCGCATACATGATACTACCAATTGCAGATGCATATGGAATGCGTGTCATCGTCTCTATCTCTTCATCATTTTTGGGAGACATGGACTTGGATAGAGACACGCCATGACACATTGGTAGATGTCCTCTCTTAGACTCATCCATCGAGAACCTCTTCACGATGGTATCAATGTATGTGGACTGGGTGAGACCAAGCAATCTTTTCGATCTATCCCGATAGATTTGTATTCCCAATACAAAAGATGCTTCACCCAAGTCCTTCATCGAGAACTTACTCAATAACCATACTTTTGTTGATTGCAACATTCCTACATCATTCCCAATGAGTAGAATGTCATCAACATAAAGTACCAGGAATGTCACAGCACTCCCACTGACCTTCTTATACACACATGGTTCCTCAAGATTCTTAGTAAACCCAAACTCTTTGATTGTACCATCAAATCTGAGGTTCCAGCTCCTAGATGCCTGTTTGATACCATAGATAGATCTCTGAAGTTTGCATACTTTATGCTCACTTCCGATAGATGTGAACCCTTCAGGTTGAGACATGTAAATTTCTTCCTTAATATCCCCATTAAGAAAAGCTGTCTTCACATCCATCTGCCATATTTCATAGTCATACCATGCGGCAATGACAAGCAATATCCTTATGGACTTGAACATTGCGACTGGAGAAAAAGTTTCTTCAAATTCAACTCCTTGCCTTTGAGTATAACCTTTTGCCACCAATCGAGCCTTGAAGGTCAGAACCTTCCCATCCGTCCCAAGCTTCCTCTTGTAAATCCATTTACACCCTATAGGAACAATTCCTTCAGGTGGATCCACAAGATTTCACACTTGGTTCGAATACATGGAATTCATCTCAGATTCCATAGCTTCAAGCCACTTGGATGAATCGGCATCAGACAATGCTTCCTTGAAGGTCCTTGGATCACATCCATGGTCAGGCTCATCTTGGCCCTCTTCAAGAAGCAGACCATACCTCATAGGTGGTCTTGAGATCCTCTCGGATCTTCTAGGAGCTTGTATCTCATCTCTTGGCTGTTCGGGTGTGGGTTCCATAATCGTGGGTGTTTCTCGAGCTTCTTCGAGTTCTATCATCTCCCATTTTCTATCCAATAGAAATTGCTTCTCCAAGAAGGTTGCATTCCTAGAAACAAACACCTTTGTTTCTTTGGGATGATAAAAATAATATCCAACCGAATTCCTTGGATATCCCACGAAGTAGCATAAAATGGATCGAGCATCCAATTTATCTCCCACTATCTGCTTCACATAAGCAGGGCATCCCCATATTCTTAGATAAGAATACTTTGGAGATTTTCCCATCCATATCTCATATGGTGTCTTATCAACTGTCTTTGAATGGACATTGTTCAACAACAGTGCCGCTGTCTCAAGTGCATATCCCCAAAAGGATGGCGGCAACTCCGTGAACCCCATCATAGACCGAACCATGTCCATCAAAGTTCGATTACGACATTCTGAAACACCATTCAATTGAGGTGTACCAGGAGGAGTCCACTGTGAGAGAATCCCATTCTCCCTAAGATACTCTTGGAATTCAGTACTCAAGTACTCACCACCTCGATCCGATCGAAGTGCCTTGATGCTTCGTCCCAATTGTTTTTCTACTTCATTTCTGAATTCTTTGAACTTTTCAAAAGCTTCAGATTTGTATTTCATCAAATACACATACCCATACCTAGAGAAGTCATCGGTAAAGGTAATGAAGTAAGAATGTCCGTGCTTAGTGGTGATGCTAAGTGGACCACACACATCTGTATGGATCAAATCCAAAAATCCCTTGGCTCGCTCCACATGGCCCTTAAAGGGAATTTTGGTCATCTTTCCTTTTAGACAGGGTTCACAAGTAGTAAGAGAATTAATATCAGACATATCAAACATGCCTTCTCCTACTAGCTTGTTCATCCTTTTAAAAGATATATGACCTAATCGAGCATGCCATAAGTGTGCTGGATTTAGAGTATCTTGTATTCTTTTGGATGTTGTTGATATCTCTTGGACATTATACATAGGAATATCTTTTAATTTTAAATTATAGAGATCATTTTCCAATTGTCCTGTACCAACTAAACATTCATTCTTGTAAATATTGCAAACACCTTTGCCAAATAAACAAGAATATCCATCTTTATCAAGCATAGAAATGGAAACAATGTTTTTCACCAAATCTGGTACAAACAAAACATCTCTCAAACATAATTTAAAATCATTGTCCAACAATAAGTAAACATCTCCAATAGCTTTGGCTGCAACTCTTGCCCCATTGCCCATCCTCAAGAAGGTCTCACCATCTCTGAGTCTCCTACTTCTTGCCATCACCTGCAAATCATTACAGAGATGTGAGCCACAGTCGGTATCCAATACCCAAGAAGAAGAGTTAAGTGAAATGTTTACTTCAATGTAGAACATACCTTTTCCAGAACCATTTTGGTCAAGATATTCCTTGCAATTACGCTTCCAATGTCCAGGTTTCTTACAGTGATGACAGACGTCATTAGTCTTGTTAGCCTTAACTGGTGTGGCTACCACAACGGGACTCGGAGCTTGCCTCTTCAAGGGCACATTCTTTTTGGGAGCATGGAAGGAACGCTTCTTTCCCTTCCCATGTGGTCTATTCTTTGAACCAGATGAAGATCCCACATAAAGAACCGACTTCTCTTTCTTGATTGTTGATTCAAACGTAACAAGCATGTTAACCAACTCCTCAAGGGTTGGATCTAACCTGTTCATGTTGAAATTCACCACAAAAGGATCAAATGAGCTAGGCAGTGATAAGAGCAACACGTCTGTGGTCAACTCAGTTGGTAGCACAAGATCCATGCTAACGAGTTTCTCCACGAGCCCAATCAACTTCAGGCCATGCTCATGGACCGAAGCCCCATCTCGCATGCGCAAAGTGATTAGCTCCTTGACAATCGCATGTCGAAGTGGGCGTGTTTGTTCACCAAAGAGTTCTTTGAGATGCAAATGAATGTCAGCAGCATGCTTTGCACTCTCAAAACGTCGCTGAAGCTCATCATTCATAGAAGCCTGCATATAACACTTGGCTTTCAAGTCATGGTCACACCAATCCTTGTAAGTCTGTAGCTCCTCAGGGCTACAATCAGTCGGAGCCGTATCAGGGGGCGACTCATCAAGTGTGTATGCAATCTTTTCCGAGTTCAAGACGATTTTCAGATTTCTTAGCCAATCAAGGTAATTTGGACCGGTCAGTAAATGTTTGTCGAGTATAGTAGATAGCGGATTGCGAATTGATGACATTGTCAAAACTTGTATTGAAAAATAATAACAGATAAATGTCAATGACTATTTTAAAATATTTAATAAGATATAAAGTATGGACTTTAACTTTATAAATATTTACTCCCACTATTTTGACATTTTTACTACCCTCTAGTAAAACGGGAAACTCCTTTCCTCAGTAGGTATATAAGGTCCAATTAGCCAATTACGATCCCGAATAATATCAGCCAATCATAATTTCTAAAAGGTAGTTTCCAATTGCATCTCCATGCAACCCTTACGTAAACTTTTGTCTCACGCTTGATTAGGACCCAATAATATGACGTCGTTCATCTTTACGTGTCAAGCCTTACCCATCGATATCGAACCTTAATGGACGGTCTCCATGAGTTCCCCCAATAATATGAGCCGAAGTCATGGGAGTTCCACGTAGTTCACATCACCATGTCAATGGATGTCACAGCTTTCCGGCATCCAAGCCCCCCCAATATTATGAGCCGAGCATTGAATACGGGTAGCGTTCGTCATGCATCCATTGTCGATGGAAGACATGGAAATTATAAACAAATTTATAATTCCCCTTTTTGGGCTTGATATAAATTTTGAATCTAATTCAAAATGAGGGTTTTTTTTTAATTTTGAAAAAGGTCTCATCATTAATTTTAAAGATCGCCATGTTTGATCGTATGTTTGCCGGATTCATGCAACTTTGTTATTATAAAATAATAACGCACATACTAATTAACAAGGATGATCATTCGCCCCAAAAACTATTTGGCCCGTGTGAGCCAAACACGGGCCTAGGTCCAATTCCTAGGGAATGCATGAGATGAAAATGCAACAATTACATAAGCTTCCAATATTTACATGTCTTGGATCTTCATAATTCATCATGGCCCACCATCTTCCAATCTTGAACTTCCGCTATCAAATATTTTACATGAAAATATCCATGGCAAATAGGGATACATCTCATGGGGTGGGAACGGGCCATAAACCAAGACCACTTTGTAATTTGATAATTATTACAACCATTCAACACAAAATATCCTAGCATACACCTAGCAAATTGGTCTTGGGCTTTTAATCATCCTTCATGCATAATATCACATATCATACACCATCAATTAATTATCTCAATAATTAATTGATCAAATATTATATATCTTGGTCCAATCACTAACCACCACAATTATAAAATAAATTAACAAAATAAACAAACACCTTTGTTTACTTTCAAATTAATTTATTTATAATTGAATTTTTTGTAAATCACAATTTACTATAAATAATCAAAGTCACACTTTAACTATTTATTTTATGAGAAAAATCACATATTATAAAGTTTAATTTTTCATAAAAATCAACTATAATATATTTAACAATTTAGGGCCTATGACACATGATATTCCAAAACACCTTTTGAAAAACTCAAGTCGTCATAGTCGTCACCGAAACTCCGTCGCCGGATTCCGGCCAAAAAATTTTTTTTTTTTATTAAAAATATGGGGCAGCCCACAGCTGCCCCTAGGACACCTTCGGGCAGCCCAAGGGCTGCCCAAAAATAAAAAAAATAATTTTTATAAAATTTGCCCTAAAAGTTAAAATATTGATTTTCTCATTCGGTTAGAAATTGACCTCAACATAATATCCAACAAATACTACACAAAAGAGTAACCTAGGCTCTGATACCACTGAAGGGGATCGGTTAACTCGTGCCCGGAAACGCAGCGGAAATATAAAATTTTTGATAAAATAAATCCGAGCACTTGTGTAGTATTCAAAACTCAAACAACCATAGGGTGTTTATAATTTTACCTATCAATCTCAAAGATTGATTTATGGCTCCAACCAAGTTGATAAACAACTAAGCTCTTGAAAAGGGTAGACTCATTCTACAAGCTTCCAAGAGCACTCCTTGCTCAAAATGGATTCAACTCTTCGAGCCTCCGAATTAGGTCCACGACAAGACGATCTAAATCCACTCTAAATATGCACTAGAATATTTAGAGGATTTTTCATTGAGATATCATTTTAATTCTCCCTCAAAATGAAAGAAAAAATTGGAGAAATTGCAATGGAGTGTTCGGCTACTTCAAAAAATTGGAATGGAATGTATTATATGTGTGTATATATTATTCCAAATAATATATTAAAGGAGAGGGATTAATGAGTACAATTAAGCCATGCATGGAAAATTGCAAGACATGCATGGAAAATTGCAAACTATCTTACAACCCTTCAAATTCCATACAAACACATATATATATCATATATATATATATATATACACGCCTATATATATATACATATATAAATATATATATATTCAATTGTCATTTGAACTTATTTTTAATTAATTATTAAACCTAAACCCATTTATGTTTAATCAATTAATTAAATTTAACTTGAACCCATTCAAGTCCACTAGTATCAATAATTATACAACACTATATTAATTTGAGCTCTACTAGACTCAATAGTGTTTAATTAATTCAACACTTGAATTAATTTAATTATTTGTACATTAAAATGTCTACTAGTGTTAAATTAATTCAACACTTGAATTAATTAACTAAGTTCAAAATAATAGTTTAGAAAATCACCATTTTCATAAACTAATTATTTTAAGTCAACTTTTAATCTTGAAACACATTCACAAATTAAAAGTTACTTATTCCGTTCATTCTCCAATTTAGAAGTCAAACTTCTAATTTATTTTACTTATAAACTCCTTTATAAGTTGTTCAACACAATGAACTAATTTTAATCTCAACGGGATCTAGAAAGCTAGTACTTGTGTGACCCTCAATGGTTCACTGATACAACTAGCAGTGGGTTCACATCTCCATGTGATTCAGGATCAACAAGTCCCTTATATGAGCATACCCTAGATAGCTCCATTCTTATTAATCAACACATTGATAATAAGAACGTCAGAAAACTCAAGTCTGATAGTACCCAACCAGTCATGTAAACATCTAGCAGCATTACTTACATGACTCCATAGATATCAAATGATAGTGCCTGCAAGAACCAATCAATTATGGTTAGCGTACAGTACGGTCCCTTCAACTCATATATCCCGACCGATTCGACAACCATTGGTTTATCGAGAGTTGTCATTGAATCGATAACTATGTGTCATGCCGTAGTTGCATCGAAAGTGTAATTCAAGAAACTCCTTTCTTAATTACCACTTATTCTGATCAGAGATTTCAAGCTACGTATGCATGATATAACATAGGATATCCATACCCGTAGGTAAGCGGTGAATCTCCGACTGCAATGCATTGACTCCTATATGTTTCGTCACAACACCCAACATTGCCACCTGATGACCCCAGATGAGTCGGTAAACAAGTCAAAGTGAAGCACTCGCATATAGAGTCTCCATGTTGTCCCGGGTTATAGGACTAATGGTGTACAACCATAAACTAGGACTTCTCCACTCGATAAGTGAGAACCACTTGGAAAATCCTTTAGAGAGGGTTGTTTAGTGAACTCTACAAGGAGCACCTATTTGCATGCTTGGACATCTCCATGTCCCCTACCAATGAAACATGGTACTCACATCGCAAATACTAGTCTCAAGCTCGAGCGGCCTTTATCCTTCTTTATGGCGGCTGAATCGACTAGGAACAGTTTAGAGTATACAGTATTCCAAATATGAGTTTCATGATAGTCATCACATGACCATCTCATATTCTTTCTACTATTTGTATATTCAAGGGATTTATCTATGCAGGTTGCATGGGTATAAAGATAAAGATGTGCCAAATTAAATAATGTCAAATATTATTAAAATAAAGATTGTCATACAAGAGTTCTCTCAAGGACCATCGGCCAACACATTGGCTCGACGGGCACCTACTCTAACAGCTAGTGGACGAAAGTCGGGAACTATTAGCCAAATACTTTGCTTAGGTGTTTCCAGCATTATTCTCGGGGGTTTTTCCTTTAGTTGTGATCCGACGAGTGTTGTCAATTTCAATGAGCATTAGCAGGATTAGCGTCACTTGTTCGTGGGATGAGACAACAGCTGAGACCTGTAGCTTTTAGGGTCTGGCGAGATTGTTGTCACTAATCTCACAGTATATTTCTGAAGTGCTGTGCCATTGAGATGTTAGAATCGATCGGGATGGATCTGGAAATTAGTTGGATTGTCGCATGTGTGGAGAACATCGTGTAGATTCGAGGAACCAATTTTGTTCATCCTAGTAGTGAGCCAAGTGTGACAAGAGTTTGTTGTTATCCATGGTTGGATAACCGATGTTTTAAGCTCAGATGTTACCTCGAGTGATGAGACGGATGTGACCATTCAATACAAACTACTAATTTTGAGGATGACGTTATTCCATAGAAGTGTTCGGCATGATGGTAGTATATTTTCGAGGTGTCGACCTGAGGACTTCATAAAATAAAGGATCGAGTAAAATGACGTTGTCATAATTTGTGTTCGTCGGCAAGGAGTTTACCAATTGTTCGCATGGTAGTATCCTTTTGGGAATTATTAGTAAACATCGAGCGGGATAAGTACGAAAGGTATGTATTTTTATACTAAGGAGTTACAGAACGTGCGGTTTTTCGTGGCAATATGACCAGTGGAAATCGTTAGGATGATATCTCTAGTAGTGAGATTCATATCACGATGGATTGTGATCAGTCGAGTGTTACACAGGTTGAGATCATACCACTACAGATGTAATATGAGGTTGTCAGATACAGAGAGTGGTATGCAGCAATAATAGCACTTTGCTAGTGAGTGTCAGGGTATTGGTCATTCCTTTTTGCAAAGATTATTCCTGTTTGGAAGTGAGAACCTTATCCTTAGTTAAGGGGAGTAACTCGGGTGAGTATTCTGATATAGGGATCTCTAATAATTGACTCTAATATTAAAATTTTTAGATAGTTGGTGATAGGAGTCGTTTTTGTGCGTTATTTTGCATGTTTTGTGTTTGTTTTGAATTCGTTTCGTTTACGTTGTGTCTGTTCCTTACCGTTCTTGTTCTGTTTTTTTGTTTTATTGTGTTTGTAGTTACTCCTCTGGTTTATTTATTTATACTGCAGAAAATCACTAGAAAATGCTGATTTATAGTGAGAAGGCGTTGCACGCATACGGCCGTGAGGAAAGCAAGAGAAGGACTTTATATTTCTGGAAAAAGACAAGGCACTCGGGCATCACTTTTCTACCGCCCGCACGCACTCCCGTTTGAAGAAAAACCCTTGAGGCAGAGCTCAGGCACTCGGGCGGCTCTTTTCTACCGCTCGGGCGCCTGCACGTAATTTTGGAAAATATTTTATTTCGGGTAATTTGTTTGACGAGGACTCTTGGGCCATATAAATAGGATGTTGTTAAATGGTTTTGAGGGTTGGACACACGCACAGACACAGGGGGAGGCGGCTCTGAATATTGAAGATTTCTTATCTCCGTTGGGAGTTTTTCTCTTCATATTTTCTGAATTTTTATGTTAAGCATTGTTTTTAGATTGAATTTTGTAATGATGTTCAGTAGCTAAACTTTTATTTTGTTGGAATCAAGGCGATCCGAAACCCAAAACACTGTAGTGTGATTGAATCACCGGACGTATTGAGATTTGATTTATGTTTATAATTGATTTTATCATGTGTTTTTCTCTATGTTGATGATTAGCTACCCTTAACATAGATTCGTAAATTGTGAATTGTTGTCGAGAGATAGGTTCATAATTAGGACGAATGATAGAATCCATGGACTTAAAATATGCATAGAGATATGGTATTTAGTACATGTTGATAGCCATAGACCACCAGGTTGAAAGTTGTAGAATTCATAGAACGCAAAGCAATCGGTCGTGATAAATAATTAGAGAGATTTAATTGTTTCACTGATTTGATTAGTTTGGCATAACCTCGAGAGAGAGTGTCAATGTTACAGAGATTTCTGTCAAACTTATGCGCATTAATTAAGTTCCAATCGTCCAGTTCAATTAGGGGGAAGGTGAACCGAAATTCCAACAAAAATCTTTTTAAATTGTTATTTCTTTTAGTGGTGCAAATTGGTTTCGTGGTTGTGAAATTTAGATTTATTTACATTGAGTTCTTAGTGTTAAATGTTAGATAGAATCCAAAATCAAATTTTCGATACTTTGTGTAGTTAAAAATCAAAGAAACAAATTATTATTGTTTGGTCCCTGAGGACGATACTCGTACTCAGTACATCTTATTATAACTTGAATCGTGCACTTGCGATTATTTCGACTGGAATTGAGAGATTTTTAGAGCATATTTAAGTGTTAGTATTCCGTCAATCAAGTTTTTGGCGCCGTTGCCGGGGACTATTGAGATTTTAATTTGTTTTATTTGGTTTTTCTCTATTACAATTTTAATCACTCTTTTCAATCTGTGATCTGCAGGATTATCTTGTAGTGCATGCGACACTCATCTGAAGAACTAGTGCCTTTTGATCCAGAAATCGAGAGAACTTTTCACAGAAGAAGAAGAAGGCAACAACAAGAAGAAATGGAAGAAGAACAAGAACAAGAACAACCAGTTTACATATCCATGATGGATCTCGCCTTACCGAACATCGAAAGTTCTAGACCAAGCATCATCAGGACAACTGTAGCAGCAAATCACTTTGAGATAAAACCTGTTATTCTTCAAATGATTCAGAACACACTTCAATTTGGCGGGACTGTCATTGATGAACCCTATGTGCACCTCACAAATTTTCTGGAAATTTGTGATACATTCAAGATACAAGGAGTTTTTGATGACGCTATTCGTTTGCGTTTATTCCCTTTTTCAGTACGAGATAAGGCGAAAGCATGGCTGACAAATTTACCTGCAGGTTCCATCATGACTTGGGATGACCTGGCGAAGTCTTTCCTCACCAAATACTTTCCACCATCTAAGTCAATGAAACTTAGAACTGACATCACAACTTTTTCCCAAGGAGAACAGGGAACATTTTATGAAGCATGGGAGCGCTACAAAGATCTACTGAGGAGATGTCCACACCACCAATTACCAGACGGTCTTGTGGTACAAACTTTTTATATGGTCTTTCTCACTCTAATTGTACCATGTTAGATGCAGCTGCAGGTGGAAATTTACTGCGAAAATCGTCAGAGGATGGTTATGAATTAATTGAGGAAATGGAATCTAGTAGCTATGACCCTTTATCTGAAAGGAGTGCAGCCCGGAAATCTAATGGGATTCATCAGGTTGATGCATTCACATCAGTGGCCGCTCAACTTGAAGTCATGAACAAGAGAATTGAGGAACTGAGTATAGGAAACTCTGTGATGCGAGTTCAAGAAGTATGGTGTGAAAAATGTGGTGCAGAACATTTCACGAAAGACTGTCAAACATTTTCTCAACCAGAGGGAGTTATGGCAAGTCACATGGGGAATCAAAATCGCCTAAGGAATGACCCATTCTCGAACTCCTATAATCCAGGGTGGAGACAACATCCAAATTTCTCGTGGAGTGGACAGAACAATAAGACAAATGGGAATCAGAACTACGGCAGACAGCCTCAAGAAGGGAAATCGAGTTTAGAGCAGATGATGCAGCAATTCATATCATCTACTGAAACCCATATGCAGAATCAAGATTCTTCGATAAAGAATCTGGAGAATCAGATAGGGCAATTGGCCAAAACAATTTCCAGCAGAGATCAGGGTACCTTGCCGAGTGACACGGAGAAGAATCTGAAGGAGCAGGTAAAAGCAATTGAACTGAGGAGTGGGAAGACAATAGAGCCTGCACCACAGGTCGAGAAAGAGTCGGAATTGGCTACATCAACAAGAATTGCAGGTAAGTCATCTATCTCAACACTTTCACCTACTTCACAGCAAAAATTGTTGTGCCACCACCATTTCCTGCAGCCCTAAAGAAGGCAAAACTAGATTCTCAGTTTGGAAAATTCCTAGAAGTATTCAAGAAATTGAATATTAATATTCCCTTTGTCGATGCACTGATGCAAATTCCATGTTATGCAAAGTTCTTGAAAGAGATCCTCTCCAACAAGAGGAAACTGGAGGAGCATGCAATGATTAGTCTGACTGAGAATTGCTCAGCACTGGTGCAAAATAAAATCCCATTAAAGCAAAAAGATCCAGGGAGTTTCTCTATCCCTTGTGTGATTAATGATATTCAATTTCATAAAGATTTATGTGATTTGGGTGCTAGTATAAATCTAATGCCTTACTCTGTGTTCAGGAAATTGAGTTTGGGAGAACCAAAGTCCACCAGAATGTCGTTACAACTGCCAGACAGGTCCATAAAATATCCACGGGGGATAATCGAAGACGTGCTTGTAAAATTAGACAAATTCATCTTCCCCGTGGACTTCGTGGTGTTAGATATGGAAGAGGATTTGGACATGCCACTCATATTGGGTAGACCCTTCCTGGCGACAGGAAAGGCATTAATAGATGTCCAGAAAGGAGAGTTGCTGTTAAGAGTGGGAGAAGAGAAAATTTCGTTTGACGTTTTTAATGCTTTAAAATTTTCTCAGAATAATGAATAATGTTTTCAACTGGATGTAGTGGACTCACTGTTATTTGATTATGTGCAGGATACTTTTCAGGAACCAATAGAAGCTACACTTATCTCTGAGCAAGTGGACATTCTCAGTGATGGAATTGAAGAGATGACAACATATTTGAATGACAACCAGTCATGGAGAAGAGGTGGAAAGCTTAGACTTGAAGACCTTGGTGACCGGAAGGATTTAGTCCTCCAAAAACCAAGCCTTGAGGAACCACCTACTGTGGAATTGAAACCATTACCTGTCCATCTCAAATACATGTTTTTAGGTGAGAATGATAAGTTACCTGTTATAATATCTTCCTTTTTGACAGGTGAGATGGAGGCTAGACTAATGGAGGTTCTCAAGAAACACAAGAGTGTGTTTGCCTGGAAAGTGGCGGATATCAAAGGAATCAATCCATCCTTATGCATGCACAAGATTTTAATGGAAGAGAACATCAACCCATTGTTCCAACCACAAAGGAGATTGAATCCAAAAATGCAGGAAGTTGTAAAAGCTGAAACGATCAAACTTCTGGATGCAAGTATCATTTATCCTATATCTGATAGTCCATGGGTGAGTCCGGTGCAGTGTGTACCAAAGAAGAGGGGAATTACTGTCATACATAATGAGAAAAATGAACTGATACCCACTAGGATAGTTACAGGTTGGCGTGTGTGCATAGACTATAGAAAACTAAATGACGCAACCCGTAAGGATCATTTTCCCCTCCTCTTCATTGATCAAATGGTGGAGAGACTGGCTTGGTATGAGTTTTACTATTTTTTAGATGGGTATTCAGGATACAATCAAATAGCGATTGCACCTGAAGACCAGGATAAAACGACTTTCACTTGCCCATATGGTACGTTTGCCTATAGACGTATGCCTTTCGGGTTATGTAACGCTCCTATTACTTTTCAGAGGTGCATTACTGCCATTTTTTATGATATGGTCGAAAAATTTTAAGAAATTTTCATGGATGATTTCTCTATTTTTGGCAAATCTTTTGATGCATGTCTGCATAACTTGAATTCTGTTTTAATGAGATGCGAGGAGACAAATTTGGTACTGAACTGGGAGAAGTGCCATTTCATGTTGACAGAAGGTATAGTATTGGGTCACCGAATTTCTGAGCAGGGGATCGAGGTGGACAAAGCCAAGGTGCACGTTATTCAAAATTTTCCTCCAACTACGACAGTCAAGGGAGTCAGAAGTTTCCTGGGCCATGCCGGCTTCTATCGGCGGTTTATTAAGGATTTTTCAAAAATTGCGAAACCTCTTTCTTCTTTGCTAATGAAAGATGCCCCTTTTGACTTTGATTCAAATTGTTTGCAGGCCTTTGAAGTGTTGAAAGAAAGACTGGTGACTGCACCAATACTTACATCACCAAACTGGGATCTCCCATTTGAAGTCATGTGCGATGCAAATGACTCTGCTGTTGGCGCAGTGCTTGGCCAACGAATAGAAAAGGTATTCAAAACTATTTACTATGCTAGCAAGACTCTTAATGAAGCTCAACTAAATTATGCCACCACTAAAAAAAAGTTGTTAGCTGTAGTATTTGCACTGGATAAATTTCATTCATACCTTGTACTCTCAAAAATCACATTATACACAGATCACTCTGCTATTAAGCACTTGTTGGCAAAGAAAGATGCGAAAACTAGACTGATTAGGTGGATCTTACTTTTGCAAGAATTTGATTTAGAGATCAGGGATAAGAAAGGTGTTGAAAATGTAGTAGCTGATCAGCTATCTAGATTAGAATGCATTGCTGATGGTGCAACAAATGAGATAGAGGACACAGATGATTGGTTCCCTGATGAAAAACTTTTTGCCATAGAATGTTCACCATGGTATGCTAATTTTGCGAATTATCTAGTCACAAGCACACTCCCACATAATCTGTCTTTCCATCAGAAGAAAAAATTTTTATCAGATGACAAGCATTATTTTTGGGAGAAACCGTTTTTGTTTAAAATATGTTCTGACTCAATGATACGGAGATGTGTGGCGGAAGGAGAAATGCAAAGCATCCTCAGTAATTGTCATGATCGTGAGGTAGGTGGCCATGCTGGGCCAGTCAAAACAGCAGCAAATGTACTTGAATGTGGGTTCTATTGGCCCAATCTCTTTAAGGATGCGCGCTTGTTTGTATTATCTTGTGATAGATGTCAACGGACAGGTAATATCTCAAACCGAAATGAAATGCCTTTAAATAATATCATTGAGTGTGAGATATTTGATGTATGTGGAATTGACTTCATGGGACGAATTCCAATTTTTATGACAAAAAAATACATTCTGGTCGCAGTCGATTATGTTTCAAAATGGGTAGAGGCTGAAGCTTATGCGACAAATGATGCACAGGTTGTACTGAAATTTTTGAAGAAAATTATTTTTAATTGGTTTGGTACACCCCGTGCAATCATTAGTGATGGTGGCACCCACTTTTGCAATAAACTTTTTGACAAACTCTTAAAAAAATATGGTTTCAAGCATAAAGTCTCTACCCCATATCACCCCTAGACCAGTGGCCAAGTGGAAGTGTCCAATCGAGAAATCGAACAGATTTTTGAGAAAAGTGTGAGTACTAATCGGAAAGATTGGGAACTTCGACTTGATGATGCCTTATGGTCCTATAGGACCGCGTATAAAACACCTATAGGCACTTCCCCTTATAGACTGTTAATTGGAAAGGCATGCCATTTACCTGTTGAGTTAGAACACAGAGCATATTGGGCTACTAAGATCTTAAACATTGAATTTGCTGCTACATGTGAAAAGAGATTGTTGGAGCTTAATCAACCGGAGGAATTCCGCGACAGTGCATATGATATGGCGGTTTCGTACAAGGAACGAACCAAGAGAATACATGACAGGCGCATTCGTCAGCGGGAATTCAAGGAAGGAGATGTTGTGTAGTAACCCGCATTTCTGATTAGTGATTAAATGAGTAATTAATCACGTGATCATGTTTAGATTAAGTAAAACATGATTAAGTAAGTTCTTGTTGGGATAACGGACTTCAGAAATGGATTCATAGCACTCGAATTAGTTGAATTGGTTCAGCAGGATCGGACGGTCCGAAGAAGAAGTTCGGACGATCCGAAGTGGATCGGAAGCTCCGTGCCAGGATCGGAGGCTCCGATCGAGTTCGGACGCTCCGTCGGCAAGATCGAAAGCTCCGATCTAGACCAGGGCACACGTAATCGCTTATGTCAGCAAGGTGACATCATGGCTGACATAATATTGAGTGATCGGAGGCTCCGATTGAGTTCGAACGGTTCGAACCGGGTTCGGAGGCTCAGAACGTTGCCTATAAATAGAGGGTCCGAGAATTCATTTTCTCGCACCAATTTCCTCTCTTCTCTCTGATTCCTAAGCCTTGTAACTCAGATCTAGGGAGATCTAGGCGTCCTACGGGGAATCCAGAAGTGGCTTAGTGATCTGGACGTCGTCGCGGAGCTTTGGCCTAGTTTTGAGGCTATCGACAGCAAAGGGCTAACGACGTACGTAGGTATAGCTTTGGCATCCTAAAAATATTTAGGAGTATGATTTAGCTTAGTTAAGGCTTTTAGAGATTAATTGTTGATGCACGGATATTTGCATTGTAGAAGCAGTAGACTGGACTAGTAGGCTTGGAGTCTAGGTCAGTGGAGCTAGGTTTGACCAGCGGTGTTAGAGGTATGTAAGTACTGACCGAGATAGCCAGCATGATATATTTGCTTATATGTTGCATGAGTATAGTGATATATGTTTTATCATGTTTTAGCATATTTTACCGCCTTAGCACATACATGATTTTACATGTGACTGCATCCGGTGAGATGTGAGTCATTGACAGTGTGAGACCTCGGTTCTAAACATCTAATCAAGGAGTAGACAATAATTAAGCATACAAGATCCAAGAACTAAAAGCAAAGCCAAAACAAAAGAAGAAATATATATTTTTTTTTAAAGGGGCTGCGCTCGGGCGGCCATAAACTGCCGCTCGAGCGCGCCCTACTCCTTGGCGCTACTGTAATACTCGGAATGGGGGTGCGCTCGGGCTGTTAAAAAATGCAACTCGAGCGCCCTCCTACAGCAGAAACAGGACAGCAGAATTGATGCTAAAACTCAAGTCCAAAACCATCAACTAATAATCAAGCATTACAATCATGAATTCTCCAACTAATACATGAAGTTCTAGAGTTGATCAAATGTCCAAAAGGCTAGAACATGCAATGAACATATCTCAACAAGGCTATTACAATACGAATACAAACATAAGAAGTTCGAATTCTAACATGCTACTATCTATACTAGATGAACATGCTGACACGACTTCTAAACCGAGTCTCACTACTAGCTCTCCCTCTTGAAGCTAACCATGCCTCTTCTGACTTGGTCCTGCCCCACCTGTTGCCAAGTACACATACAAAACAAAGCAACAGCCGGAAAATCGGTGAGAATGATAATCCCAGTAAAAGCAACATATCAAATAATGGATATACAACATGCTATCAAAACAACATATTCAAGTCGAAGCTAACGATATGCATGTATTTAAAACCAGGATATCGACTCTGATAACAAGGGAGTGCTGCTCTGCTTTTGGGATCCTGAGGATGAGATCACGTAACAACTCACCGACTCTCCCAATCGAGGTGGTGCCACGTATCCCACTCCTCTAGACTTTGAGCAACCATAATGAGTATGCTAGCACTAGGCGAAATACTACAACCTAGGCCACTCAATCATAGTTCACAAACGTTTAAACAAAAAGGGCGGTTCTGCCCGCTGAAAACAAGATTGGCTCAAGATGAATGCATAACATAAATATAACACATAAGTCATTTAACAAAAGCCAATACAATCAAACAAGACACAAGTTCCTCATGCTAGAACAAGTGTAGATGCAAGTATGTGAGTTCAAAAGGGAAAACTCGAGAACCACAGTCCCGAGTATGCTATTCCTCTACGATGACTGCTTTTACCTTTCAAAGCAGTAGCTCCCAAGTCTGGATACGCTACAAAGAGATTGTATCAAAATCTAACCAATCTATACAACAACAAGGTAATGGTTCAAGGTAAACTCTATATACCATTCTTCGTTCAAATCTCTGAAACGATCAAACAGTTGCTAACTCAGGGCTTGAAAACTCCAAACGAATCTGTTCAGATACAAGAGATGATTGATCAATAACCACGATCAACTTACAAGCCAAGTTCGTAACTCAAAAACGGTTCGAAATCTCCAAAACTCAAGCCGATGGAATAACGGCTATAACTGAACAAACCAGCAACGCAGACAGCAGTTCAATACCGATAACAATTCAATTCAATGCTAATACAACAACAACAAGACAAACCCAACAAATCTCAAAACCATGATTTTCAAAAATGGCTTCCAAAAATCATAACAATTCCGAACGTCGCTCTATTTCAAAACCGAAAGATAATAAACGATCAGAACTCTGAAGAGAACAACATACTCGAATCTAGAACGATTCTAACAACATCCAAAAACTAGAATGTATCGGATCGAAGAAGAACTTACAATATAACAGAGCTCTCACTGCAGTGATCACTAATCTTCCTTCAGAAATAAATTCCAACGGCCGGATCGAGCTTGGACTGAAATCAGAAAGCTTGAAAGCTCAATGAATCGGCTTCAATGGAGGGAGGTGATGCAATGGAGGTGATGGAGAAGAGAATGGGTCCAAAAGCCTTATAAATATCTATAAAAACCGATAATTGCGTTTTAGTCCCTAAAAAATCCAATTTTTGCAAAAAAGACCCTGATCAAAATCAAACGGGCTCGAGAACTCTACAATCTCTGATTAACTCAAATAAATTCATTTAAGATAAAAAACGGGGCGTTACAAATCTCCCCCACTAAGAAGAGATTTCGTCCTCGAAATCCACAAGAACCACAACTCATAAGAAAGAATAAAGAACTAAAGACAGTAAGAAAAACTCACGTCATCCGAATAACTCTGGAAAACGCTGTCTCATGTCAGACTCTGTCTCCCAAGTCGCTTCCTCGACTTCGTGACGACTCCACTGCACTTTCACCAACGGAATCAACTTGGTTCTGAGTTGCTTTACTTTCCGATCAAGGATCTGAATCGGTCATTCAAAATAGCTCAAAGTCTCGTCTAACTCGGCTTCGTCAGGCTGAAGGATATGAAAAATATCTGGTTGATACTTTCGCAGCATAGAGACATGAAAAACGTCGTGAATACCAGATAAAGACGGAGGAAGTGCAAGTCTGTAGGCAAGATCGCCTATCTTCTCGAGAATCTCGTACGGCCCGATGAATCTCGGAGATAACTTCCCTCTCTTACCGAATCTGACAGTGCCTCTGAAAGGAGAAATCTTAAGGAAAACACGGTCTCCCTGCTCAAAACTCAGTGGTCGACGTCTGACATTTGCATACTTTGCCTGTCTATCTTGAGCTGACTTCATTCTGGTCTGAATGATCTTAACCTGCTCTGCCATATCTCTAAGCATATCCGGTCCCAAATCTGGTGACTCGGACAAATCATCCCAAAACAACGGAGATCGGCATTTCTTACCGTACAATGCCTCAAAAGGCGCCATACCGATACTCGCTTGGAAGCTGTTGTTGTAAGAAAACTAGACAAGAGGCAAAGAATCCTGCCAACTAGTGCCAAAGTCTAGCACTACCGCTCGCAGCATATCCTCTAACGTCTGGATAGTCCGCTCTGACTGTCCATCGGTCTGAGGATGATAAGTTGTACTCAGATGCAATCGAGTACCAAGTGCCCCCTGAAGACTGTGCCAAAAGTGAGAAGTGAATCTAGGATCTCTGTCTGAAACGATCGACTTCGGCACACCATGCAATCTCACAACATTGCTAACATACAACTCAGCCATCTGATCATGACAATACGTCATCCTGTACGGAATAAAACACGCAGACTTCGTCAATCGGTCGATCACTACCCAAATAGCATCGCATCCTCGAACGGATCGTGGTATCTTCGTGACAAATCCATAGAAATGTGATCCCATTTCCATTTAGGAACAGATAGGCTGTGCAAAAGACCACCTGGTTGCTTCCGCTCTGCTTTCACTTGCTGACAATTCAAACACCGAGATACAAACCTCGCGATGTTGCTCTTCATTCTCTTCCACCAAAACTGAATCTTCAGGTCGTTGTACATCTTACGACCTTCAGGATGAATGCTGAACCGACTGCAATGAGCCTCTCGGAGAATACGCTGTCTCAACTTCGGAACATCAGGCACAACAAGACGGTTATTCACAAACAAGACTTCATCTCTAACCTGGAATTCAGACTGATGCCCAGATCTGACTTTCTCTACTGAAACCTGAATGCTCGGCTCAGACTTCTGTGCTTCTCTGATTGCAACAAACAATTCCGGTTCGGCTTGAATAGCAAACACTCTGATAGTCTCCCTATCTGTTTCAAACTCTAAACCAGAAGTGCAACAATGATCGATCAACTGAGAAACACCAATAGTAGAAAGAGATAAAGAACATAGCTTTCGGCTCAATGCATCTGCAACTGCATTCGACTTTCCCGGATAATACTTGATTTCACAGTCGAAATCCTTCAACAGGTCTAACCATATTCTCTGTCTCATATTCAACTCTGCCTGAGAAAACAAGTACTTAAGACTCTTATGATCAAAAAAGATCTCGAAGGACTCACCATAAAGATAGTGACGCCAGATCTTCAAAGCAAAGACGATCGCAGCTAGTTCAAGATCATGAACCGGATAACGAGTCTCGTGCGGTTTCAGCTGCCTCGATGCATACGCCACCACATGCTTACTCTGCATAAGAACACAACCCAAGCCTCGGTTAGAAGCATCACAATAGACTGTGAAACCTCCAGTACCCTTCGGAATAGAAAGAATTGTAGCACTGGTCAGTCTCCTCTTCAGATCAACGAAGCTAGCCTCACAATCTGGAGTCCAAACAAAAGGTGCATTCTTCTGAGTCAGCTGGGTAATTGGCTTGGCAATAGACAAGAAACCTTCGATGAAACGACGGTAATAACCAGCTAAACCCATGAAGCTTCGGATCTCAGGTACTGATGTCGGTCTAGGCCAATTCATAACCGCTTCTATCTTGCTGGGATCGACAGAAATCCCATCTTCAGAAATGATATGACCGAGAAAAACAACTCGATCTAACCAGAATTCACACTTGGACAACTTGGCAAACAACTGCTCAACTCGCAAAATCTGCAAGACGATTCTCAAGTGCTCTGCATGGTCAGTACGGTTCTTCGAGTAGATAAGAATATCATCAATGAAAATAATGACGAACTCATCTAAATAACGCTGAAAGATACGGTTCATCAAACCCATAAAAACCGCTGGGGCATTGGTCAAACAGAACGGCATGACTATAAACTCAAAGTGACCATACCCCGTCCTGAATGCGGTCTTAGGAACGTCTTCCTCTCGCACTCTCAACTGGTGATAACCTGACCTCAGATCAATCTTAGAGTAGACAGAAGAACCCTGCAGTTGATCAAACAAGTCATCTATTCTGGGTAAAGGATACCTGTTCTTGACTGTAGCCTGATTCAATTGGCGGTAGTCGATACAGAGCCGCATAGAACCATCCTTCTTTCGAACGAATAGAACAAGAGCACCCCAAGGTGATACACTAGGTCTGATGTATCCCTTGGCAATAAAATCCTCAAGCTGCTCCTTCAACTCTCTCAATTCAACGAGTGTCATACGATACGGAGCTTTTGAAATAGGTTGAGTACCTAGCACTAAGTCAATACTGAATTCGACTTCTCGAATAGGCGGCAATCCAGGAACATCTTCCGGAAACACATCCGCAAAATCTCTAACCACTGGTATATCGACCAAAGCTGGGCTAGATTTCAGTACATCAACTGCATACACCAAAAATCCTTCTGCACCTCTCTGTAGCAAACGAGTCATAGATAACACTGAAATCAAAGGAATTCTAGATCGAGAACCCTTACCAAAGAATTTCCACTCGTCTTCCATTTCAGGTCTGAACCTGACAACATTCTGGAAACAATCAACTGTTTCCCTGTATGTGGTCAAAGCATCTATACCGACAATACAATCAAAATCTGACAACCCAAGCACAATACAGTCGAATTCTAACAAATTCCCCTCAAAACAAAGTTCACAGTTCCTGACTAGTCTGACAGAAACAATTCCTCCACCCAAAGGTGAAGTGACAGCTACTACTGTAGGCAACAATTCAGTTGGCAAAGCATGCAATAATACAAATTTCTCAGAGATAAAGGAATGGGAAGCACCTGTATCTATCAAAACATGAGCAGAATGACCAAAAATCGAACAGTTACCTGCTATAACATCATCAGGTGCTGCCTGAGCCTGATCCTCTGTCAAAGCAAAGACTCGTTCTTGCTGTCTCGGAGGCTGATTTGCACTAGTTTTACCTCCCTGTCTGTTCTGCTGCTGAGGCTGGAAAGAGTGCACTGCAGAAGACTGCCTCTCAGGCTGAGCTGCAGGTCTAGACGAACTCCCACTCTGAGCTCTGTCTCTGTTACGCTGTGGGCACACCTTAGAGAAGTGTCCCGGTTGCTGACAGGTGTTACAATTGCCGAAGACTCCCACACACTGATCCGGTGAGTGTCTTCCTCCACACTTGCTGCAGTACAAGGATGATGACCCAGAACTCGGTCCTGAACCGAATTGCTTCGAACCACTGGAACTGGACGAACTGTTTCCTTGCCTCTTGAACTGTTTACCTCTTGCTTTGTACTGATCATTTCTGTTTCCCCCACTGCTACCACTTTCATACCTCTGCTGCTGATTCTGATGTTGAGGTGGCTGATTCTGGTAATGAGATGGTTGGTTCTGATACTGCCTCTGCTGCTGAGGTGCCCCCTGATTACCTCTTTGCCTCCACTAGCCTGCTTCTGCTCCCTTTGCATAATTCATGGCATCCGCAAAGTTGCTAGGCCTGTTGGTGTTAACCAACGTGAAGACATCGGGGTTCAACCCGTTAATAAACTGATCTGCCTTTGCTTCTTCATCTCCGGCAATTAGCGGTGCAAAACGCAACAGACTATCGAACTTAGCCACGTACTCTTCAATGTTCAGATTCCCTTGCTTCAGATTTGCAAACTCTGCTCCCTTATCCTTACGATACGAGATAGGGAAAAATCGCTTATAAAACTCAGATTTAAAAAGTGTCCAAGTAACCTATGTACCTCTACTCTCAAATGCTTTCTTTGTCATGATCCACCAGCTCTTCGCAACCCCACGTAGCTGATGGATGACTAATCTGATTCTGCGGTCATCGGTGTAGTCAATGGAATCGAACAATTGATCAATATCATCCAACCAACTTTCACAGTCAACTGGATTTTCTGAACCCAACAACAACGGCGGATTGAACGACTGAAACCTCTTCAGCAAGGTTTCCATAGGAGTCGCTGAAGCATCCAACTGATCAACTTCAGTGCTAGCTTGCTCAGTTGCAGGGATAACTGGCGGTGTGTTTTTGTTTATCACTCGACGAGGACCCTTCTGATAATCAAAGGTTAGGACACGAGATATCTCAATCGCTACAATCAGTGCCCTTACAACCGTTTGGAATACCGGATACCAGTCGATAACAGAAACATATATATCTCAAGTAGATCATGCTTTATTAATTTAAATCACACAACCATGTAATTCAAATAATGCTCAAACAATAAAGCATGCTCGCATGGAATTAAGTACACAATAAAATAATTCAAACACATGCGAGGAGCCAATACATGCAGACTCGATCTACCCGCTCACTCTAGTTCGACCAAGAATCTTAACTCTCTGATACCACTTAATGTGAGACCTCGGTTCTAAACATCTAATCAAGGAGTAAACAATAATTAAGCATACAAGATCCAAGAACTAAAAGCAAAGCCAAAACAAAAGAAGAATTTTTTTTTTTTTTAAAGAGGCTGCGCTCGGGCGGCCATAAACTGCCGCTCGAACGCGCCCTACTCCTTGGCGCTACTGCAATACTCGGAATGGGGGTGCGCTCGGGCTGCTAAAAAATGCAGCTCGAGCGCCCTCCTACAACAGAAACAGGACAGCAGAATTGATGCTAAAACTCAAGTCCAAAACCATCAACTAATAATCATGCATTACAATCATGAATTCTCCAACTAATACATGAAGTTCTAGAGTTGATCAAATGTCCAAAAGGCTAGAACATGCAACGAACATATCTCGACAAGGCTATTACAATACGAATACAAACATAAGAAGTTCGAATTCTAACATGCTACTATCTATACTAGATGAACATGCTGACACGACTTCTAAACCGAGTCTCAATACTAGCTCTCCCTCTTGAAGCTAACCATGCCTCTTCTTACTTGGTCCTGCCCCACCTGTTGCCAAGTAAACATACAAAACAAAGCAACAGCCAGAAAACCGGTGAGAATGATAATCCCAGTAAAAGCAACATATCAAATAATGGATATACAACATGCTATCAAAACAACATATTCAAGTCGAAGTTAACGATATGCATGTCTTTAAAACCAGGATATCGACTCTGATAACAAGGGAGTGCTGCTCTGCTTTTGGGATCCCGAGGATGAGATCACGTAACGACTCACCGACTCTCCCAATCGAGGTGGTGCCACGTATCCCACTCCTCTAGACTTTGAGCAACCATAATGAGTATGCTAGCACTAGGCGAAATACTACAACCTAGGCCACTCAATCATAGTTCCCAAACGTCTAAACAAAAAGGGCGGTTCTGCCCGCTGAAAACAAGATTGGCTCAAGATGAATGCATAACATAAATATAACACATAAGTCATTTAACAAAAGCCAATACAATCAAACAAGACACAAGTTCCTCATGCTAGAACAAGTGTAGATGCAAGTATGTGATTTCAAAAGGGAAAACTCGAGAACCACAGTCCCGAGTATGCTATTCCGCTACGATGACTGCTTTTACCTTTCAATGCATTAGCTCCCAAGTCTGGATACTCTACAAAGAGATTGTATCAAAATCTAACCAATCTATACAACAACAAGGTAATGGTTTAAGGTAAACTCTATGTACCGTTCTTCGTTCAAATCTCTGAAACGATCAAACAGCTGCTAACTCAGGGCTTGAAAACTCCAAACGAATCTGTTCAGATACAAGAGATGATTGATCAATAACCACGATCAACTTACAAGCCAAGTTTGTAACTCAAAAACAGTTCGAAATCTCCAAAACTCAAGCCGACGACATAACGGCTATAATTGAACAAACCAGCAACGCAGACAGCAGTTCAATACCGATAACAACTCAATTCAATGCTAATACAACAACAACAAGACAAACCCAACAAATCTCAAAACCATGATTTTCGAAAATGGCTTCCAAAAATCATAACAATTCCGAACGTCGCTCTATTTCAAAACCGACAGATAATAAACGATCAGAACTCTGAAGAGAAAAACATACTCGAATCTAGAACGATTCTAACAACATCCAAAAACTATAATGTATCGGATCGAAGAAGAACTTACGATATAACAGAGCTCTCACTGCAGTGATCACTAATCTGCCTTCAGAAATAAATTCCAACGACCGGATCGAGCTCGGACTGAAATCAAAAAGCTTGAAAGCTCAATGAATCGGCTTCAATGGAGGGAGGCGATGCAATGGAGGTGATGGAGAAGAGAATGGGTCCAAAAGCCTTATAAATATCTATAAAAACCGATAATTGCGTTTTAGTCCCTGAAAAATCCAATTTTTGCAAAAAGGACCCTGATCAAAATTAAACCGGCTCGAGAACTCTGCAATCTCCGATTAACTCAAATAAATTCATTTAAGATAAAAACGGGGCGTTATAGACAGTCTCCATAGGGAGCAATGATCTTATTTTTGACTCGAGTCAGGTATGACAGTTTCCATATGAGACTTGTATCCTGTTTTGGATTCGGGTCAGGATGGGGTTGGCTCAGCCCTGATATGGAATATACGAGTACCCCGCAGAGTAGCTCTCTAGCCGATACTGTATATCCTCGGAGCCATGAGCAAGTGTTTTCACTTGAGTTTTAAATCATCTGTGTGCGCATATTTGTATTTATATCATTGCTTCGTATTGAGCATTCTAGCTCATGCCCCTGTGTGTATCGTGTATCATGTGGCAGGGCATGTTTGAGGCTGGACGGTCCAGGCGGCTCTCAGCAGGATTGAGCTTGGGAAGTGCGAGGTTGTAGAGGGTAGGGATTTATTTACCCTGAACCTTCGATTTGGTTGTATAACAGTATTTATACACTTGTGATAACGTCGGTTGTATTCTGCCGATTGGATTTGTTGTCTTTTAATTATCCGCTCTTTACACTTTAAAGCTTTTATTGCGTGCGCTTTTACTATAACTCTGATTAGGTAGTGGATCCGGGTTGGGTCACTACATTTATGGTATCAGAGCGACGCATTGCACTGGGAATATTGTAAAGCGGATTAAGTAATTATCTGTTCTTATGTAACAGATGGCAGATTATGACGAGAGTCACGGTAGCGTAGACGGCGGTCGTTGGGGCGATCCAGATGATCGTAGACGTCGGGGACAGCCCGAGGAGCGCAGGCGAGTGAGCATGCGTAGATTCAAAGAAGTTAGCCCGAAGCCTTTGACGGGTGGTGAGACAGCTGAAGAGGCGGAGGATTGGATGGAGAGGATGGAGCAGTGCTTCCAGGAGTTCCGTTGCACGGCTGAGGATAGGATGGAGATCCTTGCCTTTATGCTTGAGGGCAGAGCGAGGAAGTGGTGGAGATCTACTTCCGCACCGTTCATAGTAGCTAGAGGTGCAGCTTATTGGGTGGAGTTCTGTACTGCTTATCAGATATTTTATTTTCCTCCAGCTCTTCGTCAGGCAAAAGCCAGTGAGTTGTTGAGTTTGCGACAGGGGACGATGATGATCGAGGAGTACTAGCAGAAGTTCTTTGAACTGCTACCCTTTTGTCCTCATGTTTCTGATAGTTCTATGGCGAAGTTTGATCATTTCCTTCTGGGTTTGAATCCTGACATTCATCGGATGGTTGCTGTGGGCGGCGATGGGACTTACGAGGATTTGGTGGACCGTTGTCACCAGGCCGAGGACAGTATTCGGAGGAACAGGGGACTTTACTCTTCTTCTTCCAAGCCAGCGAGCTCTAGTCCTTTGGGTCCGAGAGGACAGTCCTTCAAGAAGCCAGGAGGTACTTCTTCTTCTTCCTTTGTATCTGGTGGAGTGCATAACTTTGGTGGCCAAAGGCTGAACCATTGTCGTCAGTGCCGACGCAGACATCCGCCAGGGCAGTGTGGTCAATCAACCACTGCATGTTTCCAGTGTGGCCAGGAGGGTCACATGAAGAGAGATTGTCCTATGTTGATTAGGGCAGCGAGTGGTTCCGGAGGTTCTCAGGCATCTGTCCAGCCACCCCAGTACCAGCAGCCACCTTTCCAGCAGCAGTATTCGCAGCAGCGCCAGCAGTCACAACAGTCTCAGAGATAGCCTACTCAGACTCCTTCTCGGGGTCATTCTTCGTTGAGGCCACGTGCCCAGGGTCAGGTCTTTGCGCTTAACCAGGAGCAGGCGGAGGCTGACAGCGATCGGATGATTGCAGGTATCTGTAGTTTATGTGGTTTTCCTGCATATGTTTTAATTGATACCGTTGCATCGCATTCTTTTGTCTCAGCACGTTTTGCTAAGAAGTATAAGTTGCCATATATTCCTCTAGACGTGTTATTAGTGGTTTCTACTCCTATGGGTAGCGAGGTTTTAGCCAAGCGTCTAGTTGTGGGTTGTGTTTTGGATTTTGAGGGACATCAGCTTAGTGCTAACCTGATGATTCTAGCGATGGAGGATTTCGATTGCATCATTGGGATAGATCTATTGACTACCTACTGAGCGATAGTGGATTGCTATCAGAGGTTTGTTCAGTTTCGTCCAGAGGATGACGAGTCATGGTATTTCTACGGTGAGGGAGCGCGACCCCCGATGCCAGTGGTTTCAGCTCTGAAGGCCCGGCGTGCTTTAGAGTTTGGCGGGGAAGGCTACCTTATCTACGCCATTGACGCATCATTAGGAGAGCCAGATATCCGAGAGATACCAGTGGTTCGTGACTTTCCAGATGTGTTTCCGGAGGAGATTCCAGGTTTGCCACCAGTGAGGGAAATTGTGTTTGGCATTGAGTTAGTGCCAGGGACTGCACCGATTTCCAGAACTCCTTACCGATTGGCACCGTCAGAAATTAAAGAGCTGCAGAATCAATTGCAAGATCTTCTTGATAAGGGTTATATTCGACCTAGTGTTTCGCCATGGGTTATATTCGACCTAGTGTTTCGCCATGGTTTGACAATGCTCCAGCTGTTTTTATGGATCTGATGAACAGAGTTTTCCGCGACTTTCTGGATAAGTTCGTGGTGGTGTTCATCGATGACATTTTGCTGTATTCTCGCAGCATGGATGAGCATGCCTACCATCTCTATACTGTACTGCAGGTCTTGAGGGAGAGACAGTTGTATGCGAAGCTAAATAAGTGTGACTTCTGGATTGACCGAGTTGTGTTCCTTGGTCATGTCATTTCTCAGGAGGGCGTATCTGTTGATCCTAGCAAGACAGAGGCTATTTTGAATTGGTCACGTCCGACTACAACTTCTGAGATTCATAGTTTCCTTGGTTTAGCAGGATACTATCGTCGTTTTGTGGAGAATTTCTCTCAGATAGCTAAGCCTTTGACTCAGTTGACGAAGAAAGACGTTTCTTTCGTTTGGTCTGATGCTTGTGAAGATAGTTTTCGTGAGTTGAGACGTCGTCTAACGACAGCTCCAGTTCTTGCTTTACCGACTGGATCAGGTGGTTTTGTAGTCTTCACTGATGCTTCTCTTCAAGGTTGGGGTGTGTGTTGACTCAGAATGGCCACGTGATCGCTTATGCCTCCAGACAGTTGAAGACTCACGAAGAGAACTATCCCGTACATGATTTAGAGCTTGCAGCCATTGTATTTGCTCTTAAGATATGGCGTCACTATTTGTACGGAGAACGATTTGAGATCTTCACCGATCATAAGAGTTTGAAGTATCTGTTCACTCAGGCTGAGTTGAACATGCGGCAGCGTCGTTGGATGGATCTGTTGAAGGATTACGATTGTGAGATCAAGTACCATCCAGGTTCTTCAAATCCTGTTGCTGATGCGCTTAGTCGCAAGGTCTATGTGAGTTCCCTTCATACCAGTTCAGTTTCGAAGGCAGTGGAAGAGTGTTGTTCTTCAGGATTCACATTCCGTCATAAGAAAAACAACAAGGGATTTGTGTCTCTTCTGTGCTTGCAGAGCCAGCGCTATACAGACGAATCCGGGAAACTCAGAATTCTGATCTAAAGACTCAGAAGTTGGCTCGTTTGGCTGAGGATAGTAATACTTCTGGTTTTCATCTGCAAGGAGATAGCATGTTGTGTCTTTCTGGTCGAGTTGTGGTACCCGAGGATTCTACTTTGAGGGATAAGATCTTATCGCAAGCTCACCGCAGTCGATTCTCTGTACATCCAGGCAGCATGAAGATGTATAAGGATCTTCGCACTCGATTTTGGTGGAAAGGGATGAAGCGCAGCGTTTATCAGTTTGTGTCCCGATGCCTTGTGTGTCAACAAGTCAAGGCAGAGTTTAGATGACCCGGAGGGTTACTTCACGGCTTAGAGATTCCTGAATGGAAGTGGGAGCATGTGACGATGGACTTTGTCACCCACTTGCCTATGTCTTCCAGGAATTGTGATGCTATTTGGGTTGTCGTAGATCGGTTGTCGAAGTCAGCGCATGTTCTTCCCTATAACCGCGATTACACCTTTGATAGGATGGCGCAATTGTATGTGCGGGAGATTGTGCGATTTCATGGGATTCCATTGAGCATTGTCAACGATAGAGATCCGAGATTCACCTCGAGATTTTGGGGTAGTTTCCAGCGAGCCCTTGGTACTACTTTGAGCTTGAGTACGGCTTATCATCCAGAGACGGACGGACAGTCGGAGCGTACCATTCGCACTCTAGAGGATATGCTTCGCGCGGCAGTGATGGATTTTGGTCCAGCGTGGCATGATCATTTACCCTTGGTGGAGTTCGCCTACAGCAATAGTTTCTATCGCAGCATTGGCATGGCACCATTTGAGGCTCTTTATGGACGCCGTTGTCATACACCTTTGTTTTGGAACGAGGTTGGAGAGCATCAGGTTGAGGGTCCTCAGATGATTCAACAGATGATTGATGCAGTAGAATTGATCCGACGCAGGGTTAAGGCAGCCCAGGATCGACAGGTTAGTTACGCGAACACTCACCGCAGGCCACTTCATTTTGAGGTAGGGGAATATGTTTTCTTGCGTGTGTCACCTTTCCGGAAGGTGATGAGGTTTGGTCGCAAGGGTAAGCTGACGCCTAGATTTATTGGTCCTTTCGAGATTCTCGAGAAGGTTGGGGATGTTGCTTATCTTCTGGCCTTGCCACCTGATCTTTTGGAGATCCACGATGTGTTCCACGTGTCCTTGTTGAGGCAGTATGTGGCGGACGAGTCGCATATTTTGCATCCAACCTAGGTAAAGGTAGATCGAGATCTATCGTATGTGGAGAAACCCCAACGGATTCTTGACAGGAAGGACAAGGTACATCGTAACAAGCGCATACCATTGGTTATGGTACAGTGGCAGCGCAGAGGTATAGAGGAAGCTACTTGGGAGTTGGAGAGCCGGATGTTAGCCGAGCACCCCGAGTTATTTTGAGATTTTGTACTTCTGTGTATCGAGTTTATACTTGTTCAGTTGTAATAAAGAACATTTAGTTGGCTATTTATGTTTTCCTCTAAGACTTAAATTTCGAGGACGAAATTTCTTAAGTGGGGGAGAATGTAGTAACCCGCATTTCTGATTAGTGATTAAATGTGTAATTAATCATGTGATCATGTTTAGATTAACTAAAACATGATTAAATAAGTTCCTGTTGGGATAACGGACTTCAGAAATGGATTCTGAGCACTCGAATTAGTTGAATTGGTTCAGCAGGATCGGAAGGTCTGAAGAGGAAGTTCGGACGATCTGAAGTGGATCGGAAGCTCCGTGCCTGGATCGAAGGCTCCGATCGAGTTCGGACGCTCCGTCGACAAGATCGGAAGCTCTGATCTGGACCAGGGCACATGTAATCGCTTACGTCAGCAAGGTGACATCATAGTTGACGTAATATTGAGCGATCAGAGGCTCCGAAGGTGCGATCGGAGGCTCCGATCGAGTTCGGACGGTCCGAACCGGGTTCGGAGGCTCCGAACGTTGCCTATAAATAGAGGGTCCGAGAATTCATTTTCTCGCACCAATTTCCTCTCTTCTCTCTGATTCCTAAGCCTTCTAACTCAGATCTAGGGAGATCTAGGCGTCCTACGGGGAATCCGGAAGTGGCTTAGTGATCTGGACGTCGTCGCGGAGCTTTGGCCTAGTTTTGAGGCTATCGACAGCAAAGGGCTAACGACGGACGTAGGTATAGCTTTGGCATCCTAAAAATATTAAGGAGTATGCTTTAGCTTAGTTAAGGCTTTTAGAGCTTTATTGTTGATGCACGGATATTTGCATTGTAGTAGCAGTAGACTGGACTAGTAGGCTTGGAGTCTAGGTCAGTGGAGCTAGGTTTGACCAGCGGTGTTAGAGGTACGTAAGTACTGACCGAGATAGCCGGCATGATATATTTTCTTATATGTTGCATGAGTATGTGCTATATGTTTTATCATGTTTTAGCTTATTTTACCGCCTTAGCACATACATGATTTTACATGTGACTGCATCCGGTGAGATGTGAGTCATTGACAGTCTCCATAGGGAGCAATGATCTTATTTTGGACTCGAGTCAGGTATGACAGTTTCCATATGAAAATTGTATCCTGTTTTGGATTCGAGTCAGGATGGGGTTGGCTCAGCCCTGATATGGAATATACGAGTACCCCGCAGAGTAGCTCTCTAGCCGGTACTGTATATCATCGGCGCCATGAGCAAGTGTTTTCACTTGAGTTTTAAATCATCTGTGTTCGCATATTTGTATTTATATCATTGCTTCGTATTGAGCGTTCTAGCTCACGCCCCTGTGTGTATTGTGTATCGTGTATCGTGTGGCGGGGTAGGTTTGAGGCTGGACGGTCCAGGCGGCTCTCAGCAGGATTGAGCTTGGGGAGTGCAAGGTTGTAGAGGGTAGGGATTTATTTACCCTGAACCATCGATTTTGTTGTATAACAGTATTTATACACTTGTGATAACGTCGGTTGTATTCTGCCGATTGGATTTGTTGTCTTTTAATTATCCGCTCTTTACACTTTAAAGCTTTTATTGTGTGCGCTTTTACTATAACTCTGATTAGGTAGTGGATCCGGGTTGGGTCACTACATGCTGTCTTGCTATTCAACTCCCGGTTGAGGCTGTTTCCCGGGAAACTGAAGTCTAGGTGGTCAGGCCCCTATAAAATCACCAGAGTGTATCCATCGGGGGCCATTGCGATCAAAGATGCCAAAAACAAGTCTTTTACGGTCAATGCTCAAAGGCTTAAGCACTACGTGGGGGGTGACATTGATTACATGCCGGTCATCACCACATTGACTGACCAAGACTAGTTTGGGGAGGAAGAAAAGTCAAGCTCTCGACTTTAAATTGAGAACTACATTCTACTTTCTCTTTTATTTAATTTTGTTTTTGTTCGTTTTAGTTTTAGTTTAAAAGTTAGAACTTTTTAAGTTTTTTTTTTCTTCCGAGTTGAGTACTGTTTTTGTGAGACCTCGATTCTAATCATCTAATCTCGGAATAAACAATAATTAAGAACAAAGGTTTTTTTTTTTTTTTTTTTAAACAGGTGACGCGCGGGCGCGCCTGACGCCCTGTTCGGGCCTCCGCAAAAAGGAGCAGGACGCGCGGGTGCGCCACACCAGGCGCGGGCGCGCATGGCCTGCTGATTCAGCTCAAAAAAAGGCTCCAAAAGTGCAATCCAACACCCGGAAATGCTCCGACATAATTCAACTAACACTTTTCCAACAACGAAGTATTCAATTACAAGAAAGAGTAGAACATGCATCAATTCTAAGTTCCAAGATCCAAATACAAATCGAGTTCGAATACAATCTAAGTTCGATTACAAATTCGACTTCTACAATAACAAGGCCTCACTCTATCAACTCATCCACCTATCCATGCGATCTCTGACTCGGTCCTGCCCCACCTGTTGCCAAGCACACATACAAAAACAAGACAACAGCAGGATAATCCGGTGAGAATACAATTCCCAGTAAAAGAGAGAAACATGCAATATCAGATAAGCATTTCCAATCGAAATACATCAACTTCCATATAATCAAATAACAATCATGCAATTTCAAGAAATGTCTAAACTCAATTCAAATGCATAAAATGCAATGCATGTCTTT
This sequence comes from Henckelia pumila, assembly GCF_033568475.1. Lineage (NCBI taxonomy): Eukaryota > Viridiplantae > Streptophyta > Magnoliopsida > Lamiales > Gesneriaceae > Henckelia > Henckelia pumila. The sequence continues at coordinate 89,842,630 of NC_133123.1, read as the reverse complement.
TAAATCCGGTATTATCAAGTCAGATAATCAAAAGAGTTGCTGCTTTTGCTTTTGAGATCCCGAGGACGAGGTCACGTAAACAACTCACCGACTCTCCCGATCGAGGTGGTGCTACATATCTCCATCCTCTAGACTTTGGTGCGACTATAAGGAGTATGCTAGCACTAGGTGAAACGGCTACACCTAGGCCACTCACAATATAATCCCCAAAACGTCTATCATAAAAGGGCCGTCCTTCCCGCTGCTCAAATCAAGGATTCATGGCTCAAGATGAATGCAATGCAAAAATAATTCAATCAACTAAATTCAAGTAAAAGCAAATAACATGCAAGTATGTGATTATTCGGAACACTCGAATCAAGTCGGATTCGAGTCACACGTTCCATTCCAGTCTAAGTCATCTTATACCTCTTTCAACAACGTAGATGCTCCAAACCTGGAAACAACAACGATTCCTCAATTCAAGATTCATTCTAACATTCTAACGATTATAAGCAAGTCGATACTATACCGGCTACAATCTTCAAAGCGATACAACTCTTGAAATCTCGAAACTCAACGGCCTACAAACTAATCTGTAAAAGAAGTAATAAAGGCTCGAGATCAATATCGACAATCCAACTCGACTGAAAACGGTTCGATTCAATACAAACCAAACTATAGCCCAAAAATTCAAACCGACGGCATAACGACTATAATCTGATAAACCGGAAACGCAGACAGCATCATAACAAAGATATCAACTCAATACAATGCCCAAACAAACAACGAAAGCTCAAACTCAACAAATCTAAAAATCCTCATTTTCAAAAAAAGCTTCCAAAAATCATAACAAATCCGAATGTCGCTCTATTTCAAAACCGACAGATAATAAACGATCAGAACTCTGCCAAGAACAACATACTCGAATCTCGAATGATTCTAAAGACATCCAAAAACCAGAATGTATCTGATCGTAGAAAAACTTACGATAGAACGAAGCTCTCTCAGCCGTGATCGCTAATCTGCCTTCAGAAATAATTTCCAACGGACGGATCGAGCTCGGGATGAAATCTGGAAGCTTGAAGAATCGATTTCTTCAACAATGGAGGAGGGAGGCGTGAAGAGGAAGGTGATGGAGTGAAAATAATAGTAAAAGCTCCTATAAATATCTAACAAATCTAATATTTGCATTTTAGTCCCTCAAAAATTCAAAATTTGCAAAAAGGACCCTGATCAAAATAAAGTTGGCTCTTAAACTTTGGAATCTCCGAATATCTCAAATAAAGTCAATTAAGATAAAATCGGGGCGTTACAATTCTCCCCCTCTAAGAAAAGATTTCGTCCTCGAAATCAAACACGGTTTCAACACGAACTGTGTCTTTCAAGTTACTCCTTCAAGTCCTTCAATCCAAAGTCAACTCGTCTAATCTGGTTGTCCGTTGTTCTGAGGATATCGAACTGAAAAAGTTGAAATCAGGCAACAAAATCTCATCGAAGTCCTTGCCGAAAGAATGAGTGCATCAAGGATCTCTGTCTAAACTGACCGACTTCGGCCAAACATGACATCTGACGACCTCTGACAAGATCTCAATCCTCTAATCTTGAATGAAAGTCATTCTGTATGGAAAACGGTAGCAGATTCCAACAATCGGTCAATCAAATCAGATAGTAGATAAAATAAGAACAACTCAAAACATCGGTTGCTGCATACAATTCCTCAGATAAAGATTCGCAATTAGAAATATCAAGCAATCTAATCCTCTTCTCTGCCTCCAAATTAGTTCTGTCTGTAAAACAAATATTCCAACTCTTAAGATTAGAAAAGATCACGTAAATTTCCTCATAAGACAAAAGATAACAGATGTTCAAATCAATAAGATCGCTGCGAGCTCGAAGTCCAGATTCAGACATTGAGTCTCGTGCGTCTTCCACTGTCTCGATGTCTGGACTAGAGCACGATTCCTCTGAATAAGAATACATCCCAAAATCTCGATAAGAAGAAGTGAAATGCACCGTAAGGTCATCAATACATAAGAAAATAAAGAACAATGAAGCGCTGATCAAACTCTTCTTCAATCAATAAGAACTGGTCTCATAAAATTCGGTTCAGACAAACGTGCAACTCTGAAGATAACTGAGAAATCGGCTCCACAACGATAAGAATCTCTCGAAGAATCTCATTCCAAATCCAGTCTTCCAAACCTCTTTCTTACTAACTCTCAGCTGATGATTTCCGATCTCAAGTTGATGATGAATCTAACCTCGTGACTCGGAGGAAATCCAAAAATCTCATATGGAATATGTCAGCAAACTCTCGAACCACTGGTTTATCAACAAATTCGGGCTAGATTCTAGGACAACAACTGTATACAAAGAGAATTCCTCCATACAATTCTAAAATCAAGCGGTCATACGACAGATAAGAGAAACTACGGAAATTCAAAAAGCTAAAAGCAGACCGTTCATTCTAATAATACCCTCAGTTAAGAAAGTAAGGAGTGTAATAGAACTATCAGAGTAAGAGCATAAAATCATACTCAACGGTTACCTGCTGTGTCATCATCAGGTGCAACACAATTATGAGGATCCTCGTTGAGAGCAAGATTCGACGTCTGTTGAATCGGAGGTTGATTCAATATTGAAGAGCCTCTACGTCGATTCTGGTGCGGTGGCTGAAATGAGTGCACCACACGAGTTTGTCTCTCCTGTTGAACCATTGGTCTAAAAGAATTCCCCGACTGAGATCCAATGGTATAACGTTGAGGACATCTCCTAGCAAAGTGTCCTGGTTGAAGGCAGATATTGCAGCATCCAAAAATTCCCAGACAATGCTCACTGCGGTGTTGACCTCCACAATTATTGCAAGATACACCGGAAGATCCTGAGCTATGTCCGGAGCCAGACTGTTTCGATCCGATGGAGCTAGAAGAACTACTCCCATACTTCTTGAATGACTGACCTCTGGGTTGCAAAAGACCCCTATTGGTACTTCCTCTGAACTCAGTTGATTTCTGGAACGGAATTTGCCTAAGAAATTCAGCTTTAAACAAACTCCACAAAACAACCAAACCTTGATTCTCTAATGCCTTCTTCCTAGAAATCCACCAACTTTTGGCAGTCCCTTGCAGTTGGTACATAACTAACCAAATTCTACGGTCATCGTTGTATTCCAGAGAATCAAAAAACTGGTCGATTTCTTCTAACCAACTTACACATTCCACCGCACTCTTTGTACTCTTCAGGATTGGGGGTTGAAAGGTCTGGAACCTCATCAACAAGGCTTCCATCGGCGTCGGGGTAACGTCCATTCTTCAGTCGCAGAAACAACCTCGTTCAATCGAATTCCGATGCGGAATGTCTCCTGTTCCAAATTCATCGAGAAACACACATCTCAATTTCGAGAGAATTAGGACACAAACATCTCAATCTCAATCTCAATCTCAATCTCAATCTCAATCATCTTGTGTCCGTTATCTCTATTCAACAATTTTCTTCTAACTCAAAATATTCAATTGCAATTGACAAACAATTACAGTTTATATTCCATATAATTCATGCTTTACAATTAAAATCACAAATCATGCAATTCAAATAATTCTCAATTAGTAAAGCATGCTCGCATGGTATTTAAACAATCAATTTAAATAACTCAATCACATGCGAGAATTCATTTCATGCGGACTCGATCTACCCCGCTCACTTTTAAATTCAGTCCAAGAATCATATCTCTCTGATACCACTTAATGTGAGACCTCGATTCTAATCATCTAATCTCGAAATAAACAATAATTAAGAACAAAGGAATTTTTTTTTTTTTTTTAAAAAACAGGTGGCGCGCGGGCGTGCCTGACGCCCTGTCCGGGCCTCCGCAAAAAGGAGCAGGACGCGCGGGCGCGCATGGCCTGCTGATTCAGCTCAAAAAATGCTCCAAAAGTGCAATCCAACACCCGAAAATGCTCCGACATAATTCAACTAACACTTTACCAACAACGAAGTATTCAATTACAAGAAAGAGTAGAACATGCATCAATTCTAAGTTCCAAGATCCAAATACAAATCGAGTTCGAATACAATCTAAGTTCGATTACAAATTTGACTTCTACAATAACAAGGCCTCACTCTATCAACTCATCCACCTAGCCATGCGATCTCTGACTCGGTCCTGCCCCACCTGTTGCCAAGCACACATACAAAAACAAGACAACAGCCGGATAATCCGGTGAGAATACAATTCCCAGTAAAAGAGGCAAACATGCAATATCAGATAAGCATTTCCAATCGAAATACATCAACTTTCATATAATCAAATAACAATCATGCAATTTCAAGAAGTGTCTAAACTCAATTCAAATGCATAAAATGCAATTCATGTCTTTTAAATCCGGGATTATCAAGTCGGATAATCAAAAGAGTTGCTGCTTTTGCTTTTGGGATCCCGAGGACGAGGTCACGTAAACAACTCACCGACTCTCCCGATCGAGGTGGTGCTACGTATCTCCATCCTCTAGACTTTGGTGCGACTATAAGGAGTATGCTAGCACTAGGTGAAATGGCTACACCCAGGCCACTCACAATATAATCCCCAAAACGTCTATCATAAAAGGGCCGTCCTGCCCGCTGCTCAAATCAAGGATTCATGGCTCAAGATGAATGCAATGCAAACATAATTCAATCAACAAAATTCAAGTAAAAGCAAATAACATGCAAGTATGTGATTCTTCGGAACACTCGAATCAAGTCGGATTCGAGTCACACGTTCCATTCCAGTCTAAGTCATCTTATACCTCTTTCAACAATGTAGATGCTCCAAACCTGGAAACAACAACGATTCCTCAATTCAAGATTCATTCTAACATTCTAACGATAATAAGCAAGTCGATACTATACCGGCTACAATCTTCAAAGCGATACAACTCTTGAAATCTCGAAACTCAACGGCCTGTAAACGAATCTGTAAAAGAAGTAATAAAGGCTCGAGATCAATATCGACAATCCAACTCGACTGAAAATGGTTCGATTCAATACAAACCAAACTATAGCCCAAAAATTCAAACCGGCGGCATAACGGCTATAATCTGATAAACCGGAAACGCATACAGCATCATAACAACGATTTCAACTCAATACAATGCCCAAAAAAACAACAAAATCTCAAACTCAACAAATATAAAAATCCTCATTTTCGAAAAAAGCTTCCAAAAATCATAACAAATCCGAATGTCGCTCTATTTCAAAACCGACAGATAATAAACGATCAGAACTCTGCCAAGAACAACATACTCGAATCTCGAACGATTCTAAAGACATCCAAAAACCAGAATGTATCTGATCGTAGAAAAACTTACGATAAAACGAAGCTCTCTTAGCCGTGATCGCTAATCTGCCTTAAGAAATAATTTCCAACGGACGGATCGAGCTCGGGATGAAATCTGGAAGCTTGAAGAATCGATTTCTTCAACAATGGAGGAGGGAGGCGTGAAGAGGAAGGTGATGGAGTGAAAATAATAGTAAAAGCTCCTATAACTATCTAACAAATCCAATATTTGCATTTTAGTCCCTCAAAAATCCAAAATTTGCAAAAAGGACCCTGATCAAAATAAAGTCGGCTCTTGAACTTTGGAATCTCCGAATATCTTAAATAAAGTCAATTAAGATAAAATCAGGGCGTTACAGTTTTTTTTAAAAGTTTTTTGAAAATAAAAATATATATATTTTTTGCTGCCCAGGCGCATGCCCACTGTCCAGTGTTTTAAAAAAAAGGGGGGGTGCGCCCGAGCGGCTGTTTTCTACCTCTCGGGCGCATCGCGCAGACTCAGAAAAAATAAAACCCGATCCCCCTTTCATTCTTTTACAATTCCCTTTCTAATTCCTCTTCCTAACCCTAATCTCTCTCGTCGTCTCTCTCTCTCACTCCATACTTCTCTTTGTTCTCTCCAATTCACAGGTCCATCAATTGATTCTTCAAGTTTCATACACCATGGCGCCAAAGAAACAAAAGATTGCCGCTTCTAGGGCTACCCCATCCATCATCATAGATGGGAAATTCATCTCGGAAGAAGCTAAGGCGAGGTATGAGGCGGCCAAATCTAATAGGAATCCAATTGCAGAGAGGGGATTCAATCTCTCCGAAGAACGCACCGCCTCCCTTGGCATCGTGGCTCGAGGATGGACCAAATTTTTCCGACAACCTCTAGCGGCGATTGTCCCCTTGGTACGACAGTTCTACGCCAATGCCGTCGAGCGTACAGATAACACGGTTTTTGTGTGGGGTAAGATGGTTTCTTTCACTCCTGCCGCTCTTAATGATTTTTTGGAAACTCCGGATGTGGATGATAGCCAAGTTCAAGAATTTAAGGCTAACCCAGATTATAATGAAATTACTAATGTTCTGTGCTATGATGGAAACGTTTGGAAAGACTCAGTGAAATTTGGGTCTTTTTAAAGAAAAATATTTGCGGCTGGAACCGGCCTTGTGGTATGCTTTTCTGACTCAAATATTAATGCCGGTATCCCATACCAATGAGGTGGTGATGAGCAGGGCGGTGCTGCTGTATGCCCTGCACAAGCAATGGCCGCTCAATGTTGGACGGATTATCAACCGAGAGTTGTACACGTCCATTCGCACTTAAAACATTGCGATATTCTTTCCGACCACTGTTTCTGCACTTTCTGTGCGAGCTGGTGTCCCAACCAGGGATGACGAAGAATGGTTGCACCCAACGCAGGAGGTGGATGACACTATTTTGAGGGCAAAAACGTCATTCCGACTTAGGGAGTTTACATCTGATGTCCGGGCACGTTCTGGACCCGGTCAATCATCGAGGAATGTGCTTAAGCCACCCCTGCTCGACGCACCACGAATGAGACACTGAGAAAAATTTCTGCCTGGGTGAAACACATGGATAAATTCCAGGAGGTGAATGCAGCCCAAAACGAATATACCAATGCCATGATGCGAGGGCTGCTCGCAAATGCTAGGATGGACCCTGCAGCTTATCCAGTTCCGCCGCCGTATCCTCCGCCTTTCCCATACCAATATGCTCCGTTGCTTCGGGATCTGCCCGAAGACCTCGATGGGGAGGATTCTGATTCAGACCAGGCGAGTGATTAGTGCTTTTTGTTTTTATGTTTCTTTTGTGTTTTTAGATTTGGTGGTGTCAAGTAGCATTGGGGACAATGCTCGTCTTTAGTTTGGGGAGGTTGTGTCTTTTGTGTTTTCATTCTGTTTTTGTAACGCCTCGATTTTATCTTAATCGACTTTATTTGAGATATTCGGAGATTCCAGAGTTCAAGAGCCGACTTGATTTTGATCAGGGTCCTTTTTGCAAATTTTGGATTTTTGAGGGACTAAAATGCAAATATTGGATTTGTTAGATATTTATAGGAGCTTTTACTATTATTTTCACTCCATCACCTTCCTCTTCACGCCTCCCTCCTCCATTGTTGAAGAAATCGATTCTTCAAGCTTCCAAATTTCATCCCGAGCTCGATCCGTCCGTTGGAAATTATTTCTGAAGGCAGATTAGCGATCATGGCTGAGAGAGCTTCGTTCTGTTGTAAGTTTTTCTTCGATCAGGTTCATTCTAATTTTGGGATATCGTTAGAATTGATTGAGTTTCTAGTATGTTGTTCTTGGCAGAGTTCTGATTGTTTATTCTCTGTCGGTTTCAAAATAGAGCGTCGTTTGGATTTGTTATGAATTTTTAGGCTTTAATTCGAAAATGGGACTTTTGGATTTGTTGGAATTGGATTGGATTGGATGAATTATTTGTTGTTATGAGTTGTTGGCATTGTTAGATTGAGGTTTGCATTTCCGGTTAGTTGAATTTACAGCCGTTATGCCTCCGGTTTGAGTTTTGTATTGTCTATCGGTTCGAATTGTTTGAGCCAAGCCTTCGATTGAGTTGTATGTTAATCTCGAGCCTTATTACTTTTTGTACAGATTGATTTGAGGCCAGTGGAGTTGCGAGATTGCAGCTTTGTGCAACTTGGAGATTGGAGCCGGTATAGTATCGATTCTCTTAATATCGACTAGGAAGTTTGATTGAATCTTGAATTGAGGAATCGTTGTTGTTTCCAGGTTTGGAGCATCGACGTTGTTGAAAAGAGGTATAAGATGACTTAGACTGGAATGGAACGTGTGACTCGAATCCGACTTGATTCGAGTGTTCCGAAAAAATCACGTACTTGCATGTTATTTGATTATTTGAGTTATTTGAGTTATGTTTTGCATTGCATTCATATTGAACTAAGAATCCTTGATTTGAGCAACGGGCAGGACGGCCCTTTTATGATAGACATTTTGTGGATTATATTGTGAGTGGCCTGGGTGTAGCCGTTTCACCTAGTGCTAGCATACTCTTTATAGTCGCACCAAAGTCTAGAGGATGGAGATACGTAGCACCACCTCGATCGGGAGAGTCGGTGAGTTGTTTACGTGATCTCGTCCTCGAGATCCCAAAAACAAAAGCAGCAACTCTTTTGATTATCCGACTTGATAATCCAGATTTAAAGACATGCATTGCATTTATACATCTGAATTGAGTTTATATATGCTTTTGGAATTGCATGGTTGTTATTTGAATATCTGGAAGTTGATGCATTTCTTTTGAGATGTTTTTATGATATGCATGTTTATCTCTTTTACTGGGAATTATATTCTCACCGGATTATCCGGCTGTTGTCTTTGTTTGTATGTGTACTTGGCAACAGGTGGGGCAGGATCGAGTCAGAGATCGCATGGCTAAGTGGATGAGTTGATAAAGTGAGGCCTTGTTATTGTAGAAGTCGAATTTGTAATCGATCTTAGATTGTATTCGAACTCGATTTGTATTTGGATTTTGGAACTTAGAATTGATTCATGTTCTACTCTTTCTTGTAATTGAATACTTCGTTGTTGGAAAAGTGTTAGTTGAATTATGTCGGACATTTTCCGGGTTTTGGATTGCACTTTTGGAGCCTTTACTTGAGCTGAATCAGCAGGCCATGCGCGCCCACGCCTGGTGTGGCGCACCCGCGCGTCCTGTTTTTATTTTGCGGAGGCCCGGACAGGGCGTCAGGCGCGCCCGCGCCTCGGGTGGCACGCCCGTGCCTCGGGTGGCGCGCCCGCACGTCACTTATTTATAAAAAAAAAAAAATCCTTTGTTTTTAATCTTAGATCTTGTATGCTTAATTATTGTTTATTCCGAGATTAGATGATTAGAATCGAGGTCTCACATTAAGTGGTATCAGAGCGATAAGATTCTTGGACTGAATTTAGAAGTGAGCGGGGTAGATCGAGTCCGCATGAATTGATTCTCGCATGTGATTGAGTTATTTAAATTGATTTATTTAAATACCATGCGAGCATGCTTTGTTGTTGAGAATTATTTGATTTACATGATTTTGTGATTTGAAATATGAAGCATGAATTATTTGAGATATGAACTGTATTTCACCTGTATCCGAAATTCTGAGAGGTTGCAAGGGCACCGAATTGCAGCGATTGAGATATCTTGTGTCCTAACCTTTGATTATCAGATGGGTCCTCGACGAGTTATTAATAGGAATCCACCGCCAGTTTGTGAGACCTCGATTCTAAACCACTAATCTCGGATTAAACAACTATTAAGCGAACAAGAATCCAAGAGTAAAACAAGTCAAAGTTTTTTTTTTTGTTTTTTGTTTTTTTTTTTTTTAAAACGCCCGCGCCCGCGCGAGGAACCAAGCTCGCGCGCGCGCGGGCAAACGATCCCGAGGCCCAACGGAGGCCTCGCGCGCGCGCGAGGAACGCCTCGCCCGCGCGCGAAAGGCCTGGGCAGAAATGCTCAGGCTGCAGAAAAAGAAAAGGGATTCCGCGCTTGGTCCGACATGCCTTCAAATACAATTACAATAACAGGGTGTAGGGAAACATGCCATAACAAGTCATGCTTTCAGAAGGCCTAAAAACAACCAGAAGTCTAAATCGATACAACAACAACATACTTCGATTTCAGATTACAATCCGAATACCAACTAATTCGAATAACAAAACATATCAAGTTCGAGTTCTAACATGCTTCAATCTTAAACTAGATAAACATGCTAATTCGACTTCTAAACCGAGTCTCACTTCTACTACTTGCCCTCGAAGCTAACCATGCCTCTTCTGACTTGTTCCTGCCCCACCTGTTGCCAAGTATACATACAAAACAAAGCAACAGCCGGATAACCGGTGAGAATGATAATCCCAGTAAAAGCAACATATCAAGTAATGAATATACAACATGCTATCAAACCACATATTCACGTCGAAGTTAATGATATGCATGTCTTTAAAACCAGGATATCGATTCTGATAAACACGGGAGTATTGCTCTGCTTTTGGGATCCCGAGGATGAGATCATGTAACGACTCACCGACTCTCCCAATCGAGGTGGTGCCACGTATCCCACTCCTCTAGACTTTGAGCAACCATAATGAGTATGCTAGCACTAGGCGAAATACTACAACCTAGGCCACTCAATCATAGTTCCCAAACGTCTAACAAAAAGGGCGGTTCTGCCCGCTGAAATCAAAGTAGGCTCAAGATGAATGCATAACAGAAACATAAACATAAGCCACATAACAAAACTCAATCAATCAACAATTACAAGTTCCACGTGCTAGAACCAGTATCAATGCAATATGTGATTTAAAAAGGGAAACTCGAGAACCAACAGTCCCGAGTATGCTATCCCGCTACGATGACTGCTTTTACCTTTCAATGCAGTAGCTCCAACTCTGGATAAGCTACAAAAGAGATTGTATAAACAACTACACAATCTAAACAACAAACAACGGTTCAAGGAAATCTCTTTACCGTTCTTCGTCCAACTCTCGACGAACAATGCTGCTAACACAGGGTTCGACACACTCCAACGAATCTGTACGAATACAAGATTTGATCAACAATCACGATCATTCACAAGCCAAGGCTTCACTCAATACCAAAACGATTCGAAAACCCAAAACTCAAACCGACGGCATAACGGCTATAAACTGAACAAACCGGCAACGCAGACAGCAGTTCAATACTGATAACAACTCAATTCAATGCCCAAAACAACAATAACAAAGCAAACCCATCAATCTCAAATTCCACATTTTCGAAAATGGCTTCCAAAAATCATAACAAATCCGAACGTCGCTCTAATTCAAAACCGACAGATAATAAACGATCAGACCTCTGTCTAGAACAACATACTAGAATCTAAATCGATTCTAACAACCTCCGAAAACAAAACATATCCGATCGGAGAAATACTTACAATATAACAGAGCTCTCACTGCAGTGATCGATAATCTGCCTTCAGAATTAATTTCTAACGGACGGATCGAGCTCGGACTGGATTTTGAAAGCTCCAAACTCACGTTTGGCTCTCTAATGGAGGTTGGAGGCGTGGAGAAGGAAAGGAGGAGGAGAAGAAGACCAATCTCAATCCAATCAAGTTGTAGATAATATATAAAATTCCATATTTGCATTTTAGTCCCTGTAAAATCCAATTTTTGCAAAAAGGACCCTGATTAAAATCAAACCGGCTCGAGAACTCTGTAATCTCTGATTAACTCAAATAATTTCAATTAAGATGAAAACGGGGCGTTACAATTCTCCCCCACTAAGAAGAGATTTCGTCCTCGAAATCAACGAGAACCACAACTCATAAGATAGAATAAAGAACTAAAGACAGTAAGAAGAACTCACGTCATCCGAACAACTCTGGAAAACGTTGTCTCATGTCAGATTCTGTCTCCCAAGTCGCTTCCTCGACTCCGTGACGGCTCCACTGCACTTTCACCAACGGAATAAACTTGGTTCTGAGTTGCTTTTCTTTCCGATCAAGGATCTGAATCGGTCGCTCAAAATAGCTCAGGTCTAACTCGGCTTCGTCAGGCTGAAGGATATGAGAAATATCTGGTTGATACTTTCGCGGCATAGAGACGTGAAAAATGTCGTGAATACCAGATAAAGACGGAGGAAGTGCAAGTCTGTAGGCAAGATCGCCTATCTTCTCGAGAATCTCGTACGGACCGATGAATCTCGGAGATAACTTTCCTCTCTTACCGAATCTGACGGTGCCTCTGAACGGAGAAATCTTAAGGAATACGCGGTCTCCCTGCTCAAAACTCAGAGGTCGCCTGTCTATCTTGAGCTGACTTCATTCTGGTCTGAATGATCTTAACCTGCTCTGCCATATCTCTAAGCATCTTCGGTCCCAAATCTGGTGACTCGGACAATTCATCCCAAAACAACGGAGATCGGCACTTTCTACCATACAAAGCCTCAAAAGGCGCCATACCGATACTCGCTTGGAAGCTGTTGTTGTAAGAAAACTCGACAAGAGGCAAAGAATCCTGCCAACTAGTGCCAAAGTCTAGCACTACCGCTCGCAGCATATCCTCCAACGTCTGGATAGTCCGCTCTGACTGTCCATCTGTCTGAGGATGATAAGCTGTACTCAGATGCAATCGAGTACCAAGTGCCCCCTGAAGACTGTGCCAGAAGTGAGAAGTGAATCCAGGATCTCTGTCTGAAACGATCGACTTTGGCACACCATGCAATCTCACAACATTGCTAACATACAACTCAGCCATCTGATCAGGGCGATACGTCATCCTGTACGGAATAAAACACGCGGACTTCATCAATCGGTCGATCACTACCCAAATAGCATCGCATCCTCGAACGGATCGTGGTAGCTTCGTGACAAAATCCATAGAAATGTGATCCCATTTCCATTCAGGAACATATAGGCTGTGCAAAAGACCAACTGGTCGCTTCCGCTCTGCTTTCACTTGCTGACAATTCAAACACCGAGATACAAATCTCGCAACATCGTCCTTCATTCTCTTCCACCAGAACTGACTCTTCAGATCGTTGTACATCTTACGACCTCCAGGATGAACGCTAAACCGACTGCAATGAGCCTCTCGGAGAATACGCTGTCTCAACTCCGAAATATCAGGCACAACAATACGGTTATTCACAAACAAAACGTCATCTCTAACCTGGAATTCTGACTGATGCCCAGTTCTGACTTTCTCTACCGAAACCTGAATGCTCGGCTCAGACTTCTGTGCTTCTCTGATTGCAACAAACAACTCCGGCTCGGCTTGAATAGCAAACACTCTGATAGTCTCCCTATCTGTTTCAAACTCTAAACCAGAAGTGCAACAATCATCGACCAACTGAGAAACACCGATAGTTGAAAGAGATAAAGAACAAAGCTTTCGGCTCAAGGCATCTGCAACTGCATTCGACTTTCCTGGATAATACTTGATCTCACAGTCAAAATCCTTCAACAGATCTAACCATCTTCTCTGTCTCATATTCAGCTCTGCTTGTGAAAACAAGTACTTAAGACTCTTATGATCAGAAAAGATCTTGAAAGACTCACCATAAAGATAGTGACGCCAGATCTTCAAAGCAAATAAAATTGCTGCAAGTTCAAGATCATGAACAGGATAACGAGTCTCGTGCGGTTTCAGCTGCCTCGATGCATACGCTATCACATGCTTATGCTGCATAAGAACACAACCCAAACCTCGGTTAGAAGCATCACAATACACTGTGAAACCTCCAGTACCCTTCGGAATAGAAAGAATTGGAGCACTGGTCAGTCTCCTCTTCAGATCAACAAAGCTAGCCTCAAAATCTGAAGTCCAGACAAAAGGCGCATTATTCTGAGTGAGCTGGGTAATAGGCTTGGTAATAGACGAGAAACCCTCGATGAAACGACGGTAATAACCAGCTAAACCCATGAAGCTTCGGATCTCAGGTACTGATGTCGGTCTAGGCCAATTCATAACCGCTTCGATTTTGCTGGGATCAACAGAAATCCCATCTTCAGAAATAATATGACCGAGAAAGACAACTCGATCTAACCAGAATTCGCATTTTGATAGCTTGGCAAACAACTGCTCAACTCGTAAAATCTGCAAGAAGATTCTCAAGTTCTCTGCATGGTCAGTACGGTTCTTCGAGTAGATAAGAATATCATCGATGAAAATAATGACAAACTCATCTAAATAACGCTGAAAGATACGGTTCATCAAACCCATAAAAACAGCTGGAGCGTTAGTCAAACCGAACGGCATGACTATAAACTCAAAGTGACCATACCTCGTTCTGAATGCGGTCTTAGGAACATCTTCCTCTCGCACTCTCAGCTGATGGTAGCCTGACCTCAGATCAATCTTAGAGTAGACAGAAGAACCCTGCAGTTGATCGAACAAGTCATCTATTCGGGGTAAAGGATACCTGTTCTTAACTGTAGCCTGATTCAATTGACGGTAGTCGATACAGAGCCGCATAGAACCATCCTTCTTCCAAACGAATAGAACAGGAGCACCCCAAGGCGATACACTAGGTCTGATGTATCCCTTGGCAATCAAATCCTCAAGCTGCTCCTTCAACTCTCTCAATTCAACAAGTGCCATACGATAAGGAGCTTTTGAAATAGGTTGAGTACCTGGCACTAAGTCAATGCTGAATTCAACCTCTCGAATGAGTGGCAAACCAGGAACATCTTCCGGAAACACATCAGCAAAATCTCTAACCACTGGTAAGTCAACCAAAGCTGGGCTATATTTCAGTACATCAACCGCATAAACCAAAAATCCTTCTACACCTCTCTGTAACAAACGAGTCATAGATAACACTGAAATCAAAGGAATTCTAGATCGAGAACCCTTACCAAAGAATTTCCACTCGTCTGCCATTTCAGTCTGAACCTGACAACCTTCAGAAAACAATCAACTGTCGCCCTGTACTTGGTTAAAGCATCTATCCCGACAATACAATCAAAATCTGACAGCCCAAGTACAATACAGTCGAATTCTAACAAATTCCCCTCAAAACAAAGTTCACAGTTCCTGACTAGTCGGACAGAAACAATTCCTCCACCCAAAGGTGAAGTAACAGCTACTACTGTAAGCAACAATTCAGTTGGCAAAGCATGCAATAACACATATTTCTCAGAGATAAAGGAATGGGAAGCACCTGTATCTATCAAGACATGAGTAGAATGACCAAAAATCGAACAGTTACCTGCTATGACATCGTCAGGTGCTGCCTGAGCCTGATCCTCTGTCAATGCAAAGACTCGTGCTTGCTGTCTCGGAGGCTGATTTGCACTAGAGATACCTCCCTGTCTGTTCTGCTGTTGCTGGGGTTGGAAAGAGTGCACTGCAGACGACTGCCTCTCCGGCTGAGCTGCAGGTCTAGATGAACTCCCACTCTGAGCTCTATCTCTATTACGTTGAGGGCACACTTTAGAGAAGTGTCTCGGTTGCTGACATGTGTTACAATTGCCGAAGACTCCCACACACTGATCCGGTGAGTGTCTTCCTCCACACTTGCTGCAGTACAAGGATGATGACCCAGAACTCGGTCCTGAACCGAATTGCTTCGAACCACTGGAACTGGACGAACTGTTCCCCTGTCTCTTGAACTGTTTACCTCTTGCCTTGTACTGATCCTTTCTGTTTCCCCCACTGTTTCCACCTTCATACCTCTGCTGCTGGTTCTGATGTTGAGGTGGCTGATTCTGGTACTGAGATGGTTGGTTCTGATACTGCCTCTGCTGCTGAGGTGCCCCCTGATTACCTCTTTGCCTCCACAAGCCTGCTTCTGCTCCCTTTGCGTAATTCATGGCATCCGCAAAGTTGCTAGGCCTGTTGGTGTTAACCAACGTGAAGACATCGGGGTTCAACCCATTGATGAACTGATCTGCCTTAGCTTCTTCATCTCCGGCAATTAGCGGTGCAAAACGCAACAGACTATCGAACTTAGCCACGTACTCTTCAATGTTCAGATTCCCTTGCCTCAGATTTGCAAACTCTGCTCCCTTATCCTTACGATACGAGATAGGGAAAAACCGCTTATAAAACTCAGATTTAAAAAGAGTCCAAGTAACCTCTGTACCTCTACTCTCAAATGCTTTCTTTGTCATGATCCACCAGCTCTTAGCACCACCTCGCAACTGATGAATTACTAACCGGATTCGGCGGTCATCTGTGTAGTCAATGGAATCAAACAACTGATCCATATCATCCAACCAACTCTCACAGTCAACTGGATTTTCTGAACCCATCAACAATGGCGGATTGAACGACTGAAACCTCTTCAGCAAGGTTTCCATAGGAGTTGCTGAAGCATCCAACTGATCAACCTCAGTGCTAGCTTGCTCAGTCGCAGGGATAACTGGTGGTGTGTTTCTGTTTATCACTCGACGAGGACCCATCTGATAATCAAAGGTTAGCACACGAGATAACTCAATCGCTACCATCAGTGCCCTTACAACCGCTTGGAGTACCGAATACCAGTCGAGAACAGAAACAGTTATATCTCAAGTAGATCATGCTTTATTAATTTAAATCACACAACCATGTAATTCAAATAATGCTCAAACAATAAAGCATGCTCGCATGGAATTAAGTACACAATTAAATAATTCAAACACATGCGAGGAGTTATTACACACAGACTCGATCTACCCCGCTCACTCTAGTTCGACCAAGAATCTTAACGCTCTGATACCACTTAATGTGAGACCTCGATTCTAAACCACTAATCTCGGATTAAACAACTATTAAGCGAACAAGAATCCAAGAGTAAAACAAGTCAAAGTTTTTTTTTTTTCTTTTTTTTTTTTTTTTAAAACGCCCGCGCCCGCGCGAGGAACCAAGCTCGCGCGCGCGCGGGCAAACGATCCCGAGGCCCAACGGAGGCCTCGCGCACGCGCGAGGAACGCCTCGCCCGCGCGCGGAAGGCCTGGGCAGAAATGCTCAGGCTGCAGAAAAAGAAAAGGGATTCCGCGCTTGGTCCGACATGCCTTCAAATACAATTACAATAACACGGTGTAGGGAAACATGCCATAACAAGTCATGCTTTCAGAAGGCCTAAAAAAAACCAGAAGTCTAAATCGATACAACAACAACATACTTCGATTTCAGATTACAATCCGAATACCAACTAATTCGAATAACAAAACATATCAAGTTCGAGTTCTAACATGCTTCAATCTTAAACTAGATAAACATGCTAATTCGACTTCTAAACCGAGTCTCACTTCTACTACTTGCCCTCGAAGCTAACCATGCCTCTTCTGACTTGTTCCTGCCCCACCTGTTGCCAAGTACGCATACAAAACAAAGCAACAGCCGGATAACCGGTGAGAATGATAATCCCAGTAAAAGCAACATATCAAGTAATGAATATACAACATGCTATCAAACCACATATTCACGTCGAAGTTAATGATATGCATGTCTTTAAAACCAGGATATCGATTCTGATAAACATGGGAGTATTGCTCTGCTTTTGGGATCCCGAGGATGAGATCACGTAACGACTCACCGACTCTCCCAATCGAGGTGGTGCCACGTATCCCACTCCTCTAGACTTTGAGCAACCATAATGAGTATGCTAGCACTAGGCGAAATACTACAACCTAGGCCACTCAATCATAGTTCCCAAACGTCTAACAAAAAGGGCGGTTCTGCCCGCTGAAATCAAAGTAGGCTCAAGATGAATGCATAACAGAAACATAAACATAAGCCACATAACAAAACTCAATCAATCAACAATTACAAGTTCCACGTTCTAGAACCAGTATCAATGCAATATGTGATTTAAAAAGGGAAACTCGAGAACCAACAGTCCCGAGTATGCTATCCCGCTACGATGACTGCTTTTATCTTTCAATGCAGTAGCTCCAACTCTGGATATGCTACAAAAGAGATTGTATAAACAACTACACAACCTAAACAACAAACAACGGTTCAAGGAAATCTCTTTACCGTTCTTCGTCCAACTCTCGACGAACAATGCTGCTAACACAGGGCTCGACACACTCCAACGAATCTGTACGAATACAAGATTTGATCAACAATCACGATCATTCACAAGCCAAGGCTTCACTCAATACCAAAACGATTCGAAAACCCAAATCTCAAACCGACGGCATAACGACTATAAACTGAACAAACCGGCAACGCAGACAGCAGTTCAATACTGATAACAACTCAATTCAATGCCCAAAACAACAATAACAAAGCAAACCCATCAATCTCAAAATCCACATTTTCGAAAATGGCTTCCAAAAATCATAACAAATCCGGACGTCGCTCTAATTCAAAACCGACAGATAATAAATGATCAGAACTCTGTCTAGAACAACATACTAGAATCTAAATCGATTCTAACAACCTTCGAAAACAAAACATTTCCGATCGTAGAAATACTTACAATATAACAGAGCTCTCACTGCAGTGATCGATAATCTGCCTTCAGAATTAATTTTTAATGGACGGATCGAGCTTGGACTGGATTTTGAAAGCTCCAAACTCACGTTTGGCTCTCTAATGGAGGTTGGAGGCGTGGAGAAGGAAAGGAGGAGAAGAAGAAGACCAATCTCAATCCAATCAAGTTGTAGATAATATATAAAATTCCATATTTGCATTTTAGTCCCTGTAAAATCCAATTTTTGCATAAAGGACCCTGATCAAAATCAAACCGGCTCGAGAACTCTGTAATCTCTGATTAACTCAAATAATTTCAATTAAGATGAAAACGGGGCGTTACACAGTTATTCCTACAACTGAGCAAGCTAGTACTGAAACGGTAGAGATGGATGCTTCAGCGACGCCTATGGAAACCTTGCTAAAAAGGTTTCAGTCGTTCAATCCGCCGTTGTTGATGGGTTCAGAAAATCCAGTTGACTGTGAGAGTTGGTTGGATGATATTGATCAGTTGTTCGATTCCATTGATTACACAGATGACCGTCGAATCAGGTTAGTCATTCATCAGCTTCGTGGGGTTGCTAAGAGTTGGTGGATCATGACGAAGAAAGCAATGGAGAATAGAGGTACGGAAGTTACTTGGACTCTTTTCAAATCTGAATTTTATAAGCGGTTTTTCCCTATCTCGTATCGCAAAGATAAGGGAGCAGAGTTTGCCAACCTGAGGCAAGGGAATCTGAACATTGAAGAGTACGTGGCTAAGTTTGATAGTCTGTTGCGTTTTGCACCGCTAATTGTCGGAGATGAAGAAGCTAAGGCAGATCAGTTCATCAATGGTTTGAACCCCGACGTCTTCACGTTGGTAAATACCAACAGGCCTAACAACTTTGTGGATTCCATGAATCACGCAAAGGGAGCAGAAGCAGGTTTGTGGAGACAGAGAGGAAATCAGTTTGTGCCTCAGCAGCAGCAAGGACAGTTTCAGGAACAATCTTCTCAATACCAAAACCAACCGTTCCATTACCACAATCAATCCTTTCAGTTTCAGAACCAACCACCGAGTTCTGAGGGTGGTAGCAGTGGAGGTAACAAGAAGGATTACTATCTCCCGAAGGGGAAGCAGTTTAAGAAGCACGAAACCAGTTCTTCGAGCTCGAGTGGTTCGAGGCAGTATGGATCGGGACAGAGTTCGGGACAGTCAGGCATGTCTTGTGCCAACTGCGGAGGTCATCACTCCAGTGATCAGTGTAGAGGTATTTTTGGAAGCTGTCATATTTGTAACCAAGCGGGGCATTTTGCGAGAACGTGTCCTCAGCGTGTTCCTCAGCAAGCTCAGAGTGGAATTTTCCCGAGACAGACAGCTCAGCCTCAGCAGCAAGCACCTGTTGTCCACTCTTTTCAACCTCAACAACAGAATGTGCAGGAAGGTAATCAGTATGCAAGCCAGCCTCCCAGACAGCAGGCACGAGTTTTTGCTCTGTCTGAGGATCCGCAGACTCAGGCTGCACCCGATAATGACAGATCAGGTAACGTTCGATATTGAGCTTCCTATTCTTATTGGACTGTTAGATACTGGCGAATCTCTTGCCTTCTTATTGAAGAATCTGTATATGTTTAACGTGCCTCTTTTAAATTGTTGAATCGTTCGAATTGATGAATACTCCATTAGTGTTGTTAACTTCTGTTAACCGGATCTTTTAGAAGAATTATTTGAGACTAGGAATTTTTATCGTTGATTTCTTATCTTTTTGGAATGAGAATTATACTGATCTTTCGGAGCTTTTGAGAATCGTATAGCAGATGTTTGTGCCGAGCAGTTGTATGTTTTTCTTCGATGTCTGAATTCTTTTGGATCGAATGGTCTTCTTCGATTGTATGATTTGATGATGGAATTTATGCCGATCAGCGATCTTTTCTTATCGAGATTTTGGAGATGTATTCTTATTAAGTGGAATTGCGCTATAGTCTAGACGTCGAGACAGTTGAAGACGCTCGAGACTCAATGTCTGAATCTGGACTTTGAGCTCGTAGCGATCTTATTGATTTGAAGACCTGTTCTTCTATTTGTCTTATGCGGAAATTCACGTGATCTGTTCTAATCTTAAGAGTTGGAGTAATTATTTTAGCAGACGGAACTGATTTGAAAGCAGAGAAGAGGATTAGATTGTATGAGATTTCTTACTACGAATTTTATCTGAGGAATTGTATGCAGCAACCGATGTTTTGAGCTGTTCTTATTTTATCTACTATCTGATTTGATTGACCGATTGTTGGAATCTGCTACCGTTTTCCGTACAGAATGACTTTCATTCAAGATTAGAGGATTGATATCTTGTCAGAGGTCGTCAGATTTCATGTTTGGCCGAAGTCGGTCAGTTTAGATAGAGAACCTTGATGCACTCATTCTTTCGGCAAGGACTTCGATAAAATTTTGTTGCCTGATTTCAACTTTTTCAGTTCGATATCCTCAGAACGACGGACAGCCAGATTAGACGAGTCGAACTTTGGATGTTATGCCTTGAGTTGAAACCAGAGATGATTCGATTGTGACTGAGCTTAGGAGGATTTACTGAAGAGAAGGAGTCGACTTTGGATTGACGGACTTGAAGGAGTAACTTGAAAGACACAGTTCGTGTTGAAACCGTGTTTGATTTCGAGGACGAAATCCTTTCTTAGAGGGGGAGAATTGTAACGCCCCGATTTTATCTTAATCGACTTTATTTGAGATAATCGGAGATTCCAGAGTTCAAGAGCCGACTTGATTTTGATCAGGGTGCTTTTTGCAAACTTTGGATTTTTGAGGGTCTAAAATGCAAATATTGGATTTGTTAGATATTTATAGGAGATTTTACTATTATTTTCACTCCATCACCTTCCTCTTCACGCCTCCCTCCTCCATTGTTGAAGAAATCGATTCTTCAAGCTTCCAGATTTCATCCCGAGCTCGATCCGTCCGTTGGAAATTATTTCTGAAGGCAGATTAGCGATCACGGCTGAGAGAGCTTCGTTCTGTTGTAAGTTTTTCTTCGATCAGGTTAATTCTAATTTTGGGATGTCGTTAGAATCGATTGAGTTGCTAGTATGTTGTTCTTGGCATAGTTCTGATCGTTTATTCTCTGTCGGTTTCGAAATAGAGCGTCGTTTGGATTTGTTATGAATTTTTAGGCTTTAATTCGAAAATGGGACTTTGGATTTGTTGGAATTGGATTGGATTGGATGAATTATTTGTTGTTATGAGTTGTTGGCATTGTTAGATTGAGGTTTGCATTTTCGGTTAGTTGAATTTACAGCCGTTATGCCGCCGGTTTGAGTTTTGGATTGTCTATCGGTTCGAATTGTTTGAGCCAAGCCTTCGATTGAGTTGTATGTTAATCTCGAGCCTTATTACTTTTTGTACAGATTGATTTGAGGCTAGTGGAGTTGCGAGATTGCAGCTTTGTGCAACTTGGAGATTGGAGCCGGTATAGTATCGATTCTCTTATTATCGACTAGGAAGTTTGATTGAATCTTGAATTGAGGAATCGTTGTTGTTTCCAGGTTTGGAGCATCGACGTTTTTGAAAAGAGGTATAAGATGACTTAGACTGGAATGGAACGTGTGACTCGAATCCGACTTGATTCGAGTGTTCCGAAAAAATCACGTACTTGCATGTTATTTGATTATTTGAGTTATTTGAGTTATGTTTTGCATTGCATTCATATTGAACTAAGAATCCTTGATTTGAGCAACGGGCAGGACAGCCCTTTTATGATAGAAGTTTTGTGGATTATATTGTGAGTGGCCTGGGTGTAGCCGTTTCACCTAGTGCTAGCATACTCCTTATAGTCGCACCAAAGTCTAGAGGATGGAGATATGTAGCACCACCTCGATCGGGAGAGTCGGTGAGTTGTTTACGTGATCTTGTCCTCGGGATCCCAAAAACAAAAGCAGCAACTCTTTTGATTATCCGACTTGATAATCCAGATTTAAAGACATGCATTGCATTTATGCATCTGAATTGAGTTTATATATGCTTTTGGAATTGCATGGTTGTTATTTGAATATCTGGAAGTTGATGCATTTAGTTTGAGATGTTTTTATGATATGCATGTTTATCTCTTTTACTGGGAATTATATTCTCACCGGATTATCCGGCTGTTGTCTTTGTTTGTATGTGTACTTGGCAACAGGTGGGGCAGGATCGAGTCAGAGATCGCATGGCTAAGTGGATGAGTTGATAAAGTGAGGCCTTGTTATTGTAGAAGTCGAATTTGTAATCGAACTTAGATTGTATTCGAACTCGATTTGTATTTGGATTTTGGAACATAGAATTGATGCATGTTCTACTCTTTCTTGTAATTGAATACTTCGTTGTTGGAAAAGTGTTAGTTGAATTATGTCGGAGCATTTTCCGGGTGTTGGATTGCACTTTTGGAGCCTTTTCTTGAGCTGAATCAGCAGGCCATGCGCGCCCGCGCCTGGTGTGGCGCGCCCGCGCGTCCTGTTTTTTTTTTTTTTGCGGAGGCCCGGACAGGGCGTCAGGCGCGCCCGCGCCTCGGTGGCGTGCCCGCACGTCACCTGTTTAAAAAAAAAATCCTTTGTTTTTAATCTTAGATCTTGTATGCTTAATTATTGTTTATTCCGAGATTAGATGATTAGAATCGAGGTCTCACAGTTTTCATGCTTTTTGTTCGTTCGAGTTGTTAGTACTGTTGTTGCAAGTGTTGTGAATGAAACCAAAAAGCCAATGATGAAAAAAATAATAATAATAATTTTTTTAGTTTTGAATCCATGATCATCTTCTTTGCTTGACAAATAGTTTTGAACTAGCACAACCAAGTCGATAAATAGATCTCTAAACACTCTGTGAGGTATACTTGAATCTGAAGTTGAATCATACAAACTTGGATATGATTGAGGCAATTTGTTTGATCTTTGGGCTTAAAATTTTTCGTGAATTATCCTTAGATGCCCAGTTGAGCCTTCACGTTTATATGAGCAGGAGAGGTGCATAATCTGAAGCTTGTTTTGGTGTAATCATCGCTTACTACTGATGATTATCTGTTCTGCACTGATTGAGATCTGTATGAGTTAACTGTGAATTGAAATTTGTCTAGAACAAGTTCAAACATCCCTTGAGGCGCAATACGGGTATACTGTGATTTAGGAGTGATATAGGCAATTCTTTCTGAATTATGTTTGTGCCTTTCAAACCACCCTTG
The DNA here is from genome assembly GCF_033568475.1 of Henckelia pumila. Classification (NCBI taxonomy): domain Eukaryota; kingdom Viridiplantae; phylum Streptophyta; class Magnoliopsida; order Lamiales; family Gesneriaceae; genus Henckelia; species Henckelia pumila. The sequence continues at coordinate 89,819,206 of NC_133123.1, read as the reverse complement.
ACTTAATGTGTCCCTAGTGCCTAATTTGAGCTTAATAGAAAACGAATGGCATGCGTGAAAACGTGTGGTAAACCCCCATTCGAATTTGTTCAATATCCTATAACTTCTACCCATAGCTTAAACACTCATTCCTACCTTGTGGGGAGTAAATTGAATGTAGTTTATTTTTGTTTATGCTCCGAATGAAAAATTGAGATTGGAATGGTGTGTTGGTTGTGTTCAGTACAAAAGAAAGAAAAAAAAAGTGGTGGAAAATAAAGAAAGAAAAGAATGTTGGCAGAAGGGAAGTGAAAGAAAAGAAAAATTTGGAAATCAATGAATGAGAAGAGGTGCGAATTTGTGAGTCAAAAGGAGTAGACTGTAGAGAATGATCATCATTTACTCCCTCTTTGAATTCTTGTCCTTCATTTGGAGCCATTAACCTAGCCTGGCATTATAAGCCGAATAAGACCTATTGACCGAGTCACAGTTGCCCAATATACTAGTGGAGAGGGGTTGTAGGAATTTAGCTGATGGACTGTTGATAGACACAGTTAATGAATGTGGATTCTTGACCAAAACACGCACACACTATTTTTTGTTGAGTTATACCACTCGTGAGTGTGTGTATCATTGAATGTTTCTAAATCTTGATCCCAGTATAACTGAAAAAGTCCTTATGATCTTAGAATGTGTGAATTGAATTCGGAGTAGAGTATTCCAAAAACGGAGTTGTGAGATTCTTAAGTTTGCAAGGTTTGCTAGTTATTGTTAAAAAAAATTTTTTGTTTTAAAAGGTCAGCATGTTGATATGATTGGATTGGTTTCTATTGGAAAAAGTTTTGAGGCTTGAGAAGGTTGATTTTACCTACTTGTGTCGTCTTTTTGTTGTTTCTATATGTTAGAATTGTCACCTATTTTGCTCGAGGGCGAGCAAAAGGTTAGTTTGGGGAGGTTGATAGGAGTCGTTTTTGTGTGTTATTTTTTATGTTTTGTGTTTATTTTGCATTCGTTTCGTTTACGTTGTGTATGTTCCTTACCGTTCTTGTTCTGTTTTTTTGTTTTATTGTGTTTGTAGTCACTCCTCTGGTTTATTTATTTATACTGCAGAAAATCACTAGGCAATGCTGATTTATAGTGAGAAGGCGTTGTACGCATGCGGCCGTGAGGAAAGCAAGAGAAGGACTTTATATTTCTGGAAAAAGACAAGGCACTTGGGTGGCACTTTTCTACCGCCCGCGCGCACTCCCGTTTGAAGAAAAACCCTCGAGGCAGAGCTCAAGCGCTCGGGCGGCTCTTTTCTACCGCTTGGTCGCCTGCACGTAATTTTGTGAAATATTTTATTTCGGGTAATTGGTTTGACGAGGACTCTTGGGCCATATAAATAAGATGTTATTAAACGGTTTTGAGGGTTGGACACACGCACAGACACAGGAGGAGGCGGCTCTGAATATTGAAGATTTCTTATCTCCGTTGGGAGTTTTTCTCTTCATCTTTTCTGAATTTTTATGTTAAGCATTGTTTTTAGATTAAATTTTGTAATGACGTTCAGTAGCTAAACTTTTATTTTGTTGGAATCAAGGGGATCCGAACCCCCGAAACACTGTAGTGTGATTAAATCACCGGACGTATTGAGATTTGATTTATGTTTATAATTGATTTTATCATGTGTTTTTCTCTATGTTGATGATTAGCTACCCTTAACATAGATTCGTAAATTGTGAATTGCTGTCGAGAGATAGGTTCATAATTAGGACAAATGATAGAATCCATGGACTTAAAATATGCATAGAGATATGGTATTTAGTACATGTTGATAGCCATAGACCACCAGGTTAAAAGCTGTAGAATTCATAGAACGCAAAGCAATCGGTCGTGATAAATAATTAGAAAGATTTAAATATTTCACTGATTTGATTAGTTTGGCATAACCTCGAGAGAGAGTGTCAATGTTACAGGATTTCTGTCAAACTTATGCGCATTAATTAAGTTCCAATCGTCCAGTTCAATTAGGGGGAAGGTGAACCGAAATTCCAACAAAATTCTTTTTAAATTGTTATTTCTTTTAGTGGTGCAAATTGGTTTTGTGGTTGTGAAATTTAGATTTATTTAAATTGAGTTCTTAGTGTTAAATGTTAGATAGAATCCAAAATCAAATTTTCGATACTTTGTGTAGTTAAAAATCAAAGAAACAAATTATTATTATTTGGTCCCTGAGGACGATACTCGTACTCAGTACATCTTATTATAACTTGAATCGTGCACTTGCGATTATTTCGACTGGAATTGAGAGATTTTTAGAGCAAATTTAAGTGTTAGTATTCCGTCGATCAGTTGGCTAACACTTGCGATAGCATCGGGGATGCGATGTCAGTATTAGACCAATAGAGATACAATCGTCTCACCTGATGCGGATTTACGATAAGCGATAGGGATAATTGATGTCAAGTTGAGGTTTTGACAGGAATTATCATCGTTAAGATTCACATTTGGCATTACTATTTCAATTAGGGTTGGTATATGGTAAGTATTCAGAAGACTACAGTAATCTCATGGTATTGGGTTAGATATCTGAGGGATCTTGTTATAGCCAGTCAATAGCTATTATGATACGGTCAGTATTTGGGATCACATAAGTTAATCAAACAGTGAGTTCGGGATAGACTCTTGTGTGATATGATAAGATTTCAGAGTGAGTTTGGATTATTGACATTGCGTGTGAGGTCAGAACTGAAACGGAGATCTAAGCCGACTTTAGAAGTCGTAATGTGATTTAGTGAGGGTTAGACAATGCAAGTATTAACGAGATCTGAATCGTCGAGAGTTATTTGACCAGTATTTTTAATCCGATCAACCAGTGCAGATAATGAGTTGGATTTATGTTACGTTCTCGGATTTCCCTAGATTTCAAGGATGAAATCTTTAAGGGGGAGAATGTAGTAGCCCGTATCCAGAATTAATGATTAAGTGATAATTAATCAAGTGATCATGTTTATACTAAGTAAAACATGATTAAGGGATTTCCAAATGGGTCTAAGGAGTTGAAAAATGGATTCTAAGCACTTGAAAATGGCCGAGAGAGTCCAAGCCCTCGGAGGGATCGGAAGGTCCAAAATATGGGATTGACCATCTCAAGGGGTAGAGTTCGAAGGCCCTAAACCGGTTCGATAGAGCAGGGTTCGGACGATACGAAGAAGGATTGGACGCTTCGATCTCGATTGGATAAGATAAGATAAGAAATGATATCTGATTGGCTATCTGGACGAGTTCGGACGCTCCAAAGTGAAGGTTCGGACAATCCGAACTATAGCAAAGATAGGTGTCCGATTAGGTGACGTAATACTGAGATCGGACGATCCGAAGTCCAGTTCAGACGTTCCGAAGTGTTGTCAAGGACACGTCAAGGACATGCAGAGTTTGGAAGCTCCGAAGGGGGGAGTTCGAACCATCCAAACTCCGGCTATAAATATGGGGTCCGAGAGCCTCATTTGTTGCTCATTTCCAACTTATTCCTCTCCATTTTTAGCTCATTTTAAGGGCTTTGGTGACCCTTATTTAAGAGTAGGAGTTGGAGGACAATGTTCGGAGCAGTAGCGGAGTAGTGCCCAAGTCGTGGGACAATCGCCATCCGCGGGCTGACGACGGACTCAGGTATAGCTTTGGTTTCCAAAAAATATTAGGGAATATGCTTTTAGAACATGTTTAGTTGTAGTAGCCCGTAACCAAAATCAGTAATTGAGGGATTAATCATAATTACTTGGGTAAAGTTCGGAAACTCCAAAGGTGAGTTCGGAAGCACCGATCAGGATCGGAAGCTCCGAACAGGATCGGAAGCTCCGATCGGTATTACGTCAGGCATGACATGTGGCACGATTGGAAGCTCCGATCACCCCTATCCGGAATCAACAAGTGGTATTTTGACACGTGGCAGATCAGGATCTTCGGAAGCTCCGATGGCAGGATCGGACGTTCCGGTCGAGGTTCGGACGTTGGATCAAGGATCGGAAGTTCCGATCGTTGTTTATAAATAGAAGGCCGAGGCTTCACTTTCATTTTCCAATTCCGAGTTCTCCTTTCCATTATAGTCCTTTTGGAGTTGTTCTAGTCTTCTTAGGCTTGGTCCGGAGGTCAGCGAGGCATTCAGTAGTCGTAGCGGAGTTGTGCCCAAGTTCTGGAGGCATCGACATCAAAGGGCTAACGACGGACGAAGGTATAGCTTTTGCTTCCTATAAATATTTGGGAGTATGCAATAGCTTAGTTAAGGCTTTTAGAGCACTTTAATGATAGTAGTATCATTTGGCAGTGTAGAGCAGACTATAGGCGTGGACCTAGAGTTGGTAGAGCTTGCTCTGTTTTGAGGTACGAAAGTACTGTTCGAGATATCCTGACTGAGTATGCATGTATTATGTGACTGCATTATTTATATGCCATGATATTATGCTGCATTCATTTGCATCTTGCTGTATCTCTTTCGAGATGTCTGTTAGTAGGGTTGTACCCTATCCTGTTAGTGGATGGACTTCCATCGATTTGGGTCCGGCGTATCCACGGTTATCTCAGTATGGGAGCCACCTCCTGAAGCGACGGCACAGCGTGCTACATACCAGGGCCCGGTCTGTCTCTGTTATCTGATCCTTGACCTCAAGTCTATAGGGAGTTCACTTTGCATGCATGTATACTCATACTCTCGCACTGAGCGTTTTATGCTCACGTCTCGTACTCTGTATTTTTTCTGGACACCCTATTCCATGGGGCAGGTTTGCGATTGGACGAGGAGGGTGGATCCATGAGGGGATAGTCAGTGGTTGGCCAGCTGGAGCTTCGCTTAGGTTTTATTACTGTTGTTTGGGTTTATACAGCTATTCGATTTGGTTGTATATTTTGGATAAATTACAGATTCCTTTACTTGGGGTTGAAATCTATTTATGGTTTCCGCAGTTTTATTCTGATATCTGTTTAATTAAGTTAATTGCATGCCTAAGTTCTGTTTAGTAGGTGATCCGGGTAAGGGTCACTACATTTATGGTATGAGAGCATGCAAAATAATTTTTGGTATTTAGTCTCATCTTGAGGTATTTTTGTAGATGTCAAATCGTGACGACCAGAGTTCTCATGGCAGTGTTGGTGGGCATTGGGGTGATGCCGACCGGGAGCCTCGTCGAGAACGGCGTCATCGTCACCATGACGACAAGCGTTTCACTGTGCGTCGATTCTTAGCTTTGGGTCCTAAGCCCTTAGTTGGAGGTGAGTCTCCGGAGGATGCGGAGAACTGGTTAGACCGCATGGAGACGACTTTTTAGACTTTCCAATGCACCGAGGAGTAGAAGGTGGAGACCCTTGGCTATCTTCTGGATGGGCGTGCACGCAGGTGATGGAGGTTTACTTCTGCACCTTTTGTTGCGGCGAGAGGAGTGGCCACCTGGGCCGAGTTCCGCACAGCTTTCCAAAAGCGGTATTTTCCTCCTGCACTCCGTCAGTCGAAGGCAGGCAAGCTACTGAGTCTGCGACAGGGATCCATGTCTATCGATGAGTATCAGCAGAGGTTCTTTGATCTGCTATCCTATTGCCCCGAGATTGCTGATAGCTCAGAGATGAAGTATAATCTGTTCCTTCAAGGCCTTAACACTGAGATCCATGACCGTGTGGCGGTTGGCGACGACATGTCTTACGAGGGGTTGGTGAGCCGTTGTCACCAGGCAGAGGACAGCATTCGGCGGAACAAGTCTTTCTCTCAGTCGAGACCTGCTAGTTCTTTGGGTCCCCGTGCCCAAACTTTCAAGAAGTCTGGATCTTCTTCTTCCTCTTGTTCTGGAGGTGTTGTTCGTTACGGTAAGAAGGACAAGTGTGATCACTGTGGGAAGAACCATCCATCCGACAAGTGCCGTAGAGCTTCTGGAGCTTGTTTCCGTTGTGGGGAGACTGGTCATATCCGGAGGGATTGTCCACTGTCTGGGGGAGGCGGTTCTGGTTTTGGTTCAGGATCGGGTTCTCAGGCCACCGTACAGCAGAGGTCGCAGGGACAATCTGCTGGGAGTTCTCATTTGAGGCCACGAGCTTCTGGCCTGGTGTTTGCCCTAAGACATGATCAGGCAGTGGAGGAGAATGAGAAAGTCATCGCAGGTACATTTCTGCTTTATGGTATACCTTCATTTCTGCACGTTTTGTTAAGAGGCATAAGTTACCATGCATTGCACTAGACGTAGTGATGTCTGTTTCTACTCCGACGGGCCAATCTGCTTTGGCTAAGCGTCTAGTGACGGGTTGCTCTTTAGAGTTCGAAGGGAACATTCTGTTAGCGAATCTCATGGTCCTGGCGATGGATGACTTTGATTGCATTCTGGGATTAGATATGTTGACTACCTATCGAGCTTCAGTGGACTGCTATCAGAGATTAGTATGCTTTCATCCGGAGGGGAGCGAGAGTTGTTTTTTCTATGGTGAGGGAGCGCGACCCCCGATGCCTTTGGTATCAGCTTTGAGAGTCTGTCGATCTCTAGAGTCCGGCGGGGAAGGCTACCTTATCTATGCTGTTGATTTGTCCGCTGAGAGTATTGGGATAGAGAGCATTCCTGTTGTGGATGAATTTCTAGATGTGTTTCCTGATGAGATTCCGGGTTTTCCTCCTGCTAGGGAAGTCGAGTTTGGCATAGAGTTGATGCCGGGTACTTCGCCTATTTCTAGAGCACCGTATCATCTGGCTCCGTCAGAGATGCGTGAGTTGAAGAATCAGCTACAGGATCTTTTAGACAAGGGGTACATTCGTCCTAGTGTGTCTCCTTGGGGAGCTCCTGTTCTCTTCGTAAAGAAGAAGGATGGGTCGATGCGGCTATGCATTGACTATCGGCAGCTGAATCGAGTCACTGTGAAGAACAAGTATCCGTTCCCTCGTATTGATGACTTGTTTGATCAGCTGCAGGGCACGTCAGTTTACTCCAAGATTGACTTGAGATCTGGGTATCATCAGTTGAGAGTCCGTGATCAGGATGTAGCCAAGACTGCATTCCGTACTCGCTATGGGCATTACGAGTTCCTAGTGATGCCATTTGGTTTGACTAATGCGCCGGCTATATTCATGGATTTGATGAACCGTGTCTTCAGGGAGTACTTGGACAAGTTTGTCGTGGTCTTCATTGACGACATCTTGGTGTATTCACGTAATACGGAAGAGCATGTTTCTCACTTGCAGTTGGTACTACAGACTCTTCGAGATGAGCAGTTGTACGCCAAGCTGAGCAAGTGTGAGTTCTGGATGGATAGAGTGGTCTTTCTTGGCCATATCATATCTAGGGAAGGGATTTCTGTTGATCCAAGCAAGATTGAAGCGGTACTTAATTGGTCGCGTCCGACGACAGTTGCTGAGATCCGTAGTTTTCTGGGTCTAGCAGGGTATTATCGTCGCTTCATTCTGAACTTCTCTCAGTTAGCTCAACCGTTGACGCAGCTTACCCGCAAGGGTGTGGATTTTGAGTGGTCCTCCGAGTGTGAGGAGAATTTCCGTGAGCTTCGACGGCGGTTGACTTCTGCGCCGGTGTTGGCATTACCGTCAGGATCTGGAGGGTATGTAGTTTACACGGATGCTTCTCTTCAGGGGTTAGGTTGTGTCCTGACTCAGAATGGGCATGTGATCGCATATGCTTCTAGACAATTGAAGCTTCACGAGGACAACTACCCAGTACATGGTTTGGAGTTAGCAGCCATTGTGTTCGCTTTGAAGATCTGGTGTCATTATATGTATGGCGAGAAATTTGAGATCTTCACCGACCATAAGAGTCTCAAGTATTTGTTCACTCAGGCGGAGTTGAACATGAGGCAGAGACGTTGGATGGACTTTCTTAAGGACTATGATTGCGAGATTAAGTACCATCCGGGAGCTGCTAATCTCACCGCTGATGCTTTGAGTCGCAAGGTGCGATTATCCGCACTTCAGACTTGTTCGATGTCTAGTGCGATCAGTGACTGTTGTACTTCAGGTTATACCTTCAAGCATAAGAAAGGTATGCAGAGTATCCAGATGTTTGCGATATTATCTGAGCCAGCCTTGTATTCGCGGATCCGAGATGCTCAGATGTCTGATTCGAAGACCCAGCGTTTAGCTCGTCTAGCTAACTAGGGTAGCTCGTCTGGATTTCATTATCAGTCAGATGGCTTTCTGTGTTTGTCTGGTAGGCTTGTGATTCCGCAGGATGAAGAGTTGCGAGAGGAGATTTTGTCTCAGGCACATCGCACTAAGTTGAGTATTCATCCTGGGAGCAAAAAGATGTACAAGGATCTACGTACTCGTTTCTGGTGGAAGGGAATGAAACGCAGTGTTTATCAGTTTGTTTCGAGATGTTTGGTGTGTCAACAGGTCAAGGCAGAGCACCGACGACCTGGAGGATTGCTTCACAGTCTGCCTATTCCTGAATGGAAATGGGAGTTTATCACAATGGACTTTGTGATCCATTTGCCGGTATCCCCAAGGAACTGTGATGCTATCTGGGTTGTGGTGGACCGACTCACCAAGTCAGCGCATTTCATTGCCTATAGCCGAGAGTACTCTGTGGATCGCATGGCACGGATGTACATTCAGGAGATCGTTCGACTTCATGGAGTACCTGTGAGCATTGTCAGCGATCGGGACCCCAGGTTTACTTCTAGATTCTTGGGGAGTGTTCAGCGTGTGATGGGTACTACTCTCAGTTTGAGTACAGCCTATCATCCGGAGACTGATGGTCAGTCAGAGCGCACTATCCGTACGTTAGAGGATATGCTTAGAGCGTGTGTCATGGATTTTGGTTCAGCCTGGCAGGATCATTTGCCGTTGATCGAGTTCGCTTACAACAACAGCTATCACACTAGTATTGGGATGGCACCTTTTGAGGCGTTGTATGGGCGACGTTGTCGTACTCCACTCTTCTGGGAAGAAGTGGGGGAGAGACAGGCTGAGGGACCGGAGTTTATCCAGCAGGCGATAGATATTGTTGATCAAATCAAGAAGCGGATTAAGACTGCATAGGATCGTCAGGCCAGCTATGCTAATATCAAGCGTAGGCCTTTGCAGTTCGAGGTCGGGGAGAAAGTGTTTCTGAGAGTGTCACCTTTCCGCAAGATTCTCAGATTTGGCCTTAAGGGCAAGTTGTCTCCCAGATTTATCGGTCCGTTTGAGATCTTGGAGAGCATTGGCGATTTGGCTTATCGACTAGCTTTGCCACCGCATCTGTCCAGTATTCACGACGTGTTCCACGTATCTCTGTTGCGACGGTATTTGGCAGATGAATCTAATATTCTGCAGCGGTCTGAGGTTCAGGTAGACAAGGATTTGACGTATGTTGAGAAACCTCTTCGTATCCTGGATTATAAGGATAAGGTTTTACGAAACAAAGTCATTCCTTTGGTTTTAGTTTAGTGGCAGCGCCGAGGCACTGAGGATGCTACTTGGGAGCTTGAGGACAGGATGCGTAAAGACCATCCTGAGTTGTTTTGATTTCATTCTTTAGGTTGTATTCAGTTGCAACTCTGTAAACGTTTGATTTGAATAAAGAATGTTTCTGATTTTTGTATTTTGCATTCGTTACTTAAGATCTGATTTCGAGGACGAAATATCTTAAGTGGGGGAGAATGTAGTAGCCCGTAACCAAAATCAGTAATTGAGGGATTAATCATAATTACTTGGGTAAAGTTCGGAAACTCCGAAGGTGAGTTCGGAAGCACCGATCAGGATCGGAAGCTCCGATCGGTATTACGTCAGGCATGACGTGTGGCACGATCGGAAGCTCCGATCAGGACCGGAAGCTCCGATCACCCCTATCCGGAATCAACAAGTGGTATTTTGACACGTGGCAGATCAGGATCTTCGGAAGCTCCGATGGCAGGATCGAACATTCCGATCGAGGTTCGGACGTTCCGATCAAGGATCGGAAGTTCCGATCGTTGTCTATAAATAGAAGGCCGAGGCTTCACTTTCATTTGCCAATTCCGAGTTCTCCTTTCCATTCTAGTCCTTTTGGAGTTGTTCTAGTCTTCTTAGGCTTGGTCCGGAGGTCAGCGAGGCGTTCGGTAGTCGTAGCGGAGTTGTGCCCAAGTTCTGGAGGCATCGACATCAATGGGCTAACGACGGACGAAGGTATAGCTTTTGCTTCCTATAAATATTTGGGAGTATGCAATAGCTTAGTTAAGGCTTTTAGAGCACTTTAATGATAGTAGTATCATTTGGCAGTGTAGAGCAGACTATAGGCGTGGACCTAGAGTTGGTAGAGCTTGCTCTGTTTTGAGGTACGAAAGTACTGTTCGAGATATCCTGACTGAGTATGCATGTATTATGTGACTGCTTGATTTATATGCCATGATATTATTCTGCATTCATTTGCATCTTGCTGTATCTCTTTCGAGATGTCTGTTAGTAGGGTTGTACCCTATCCTGTTAGTGGATGGACTTCCATCGATTTGGGTCCGGCGTATCCACGGTTATCTCGATATGGGAGCCACCTCCTGAAGCGACGGCACAGCGTGCTACATACCAGGGCCCGGTCTGTCTCTGTTATCTGATCCTTGACCTCGAGTCTATAGGGAGTTCACTTTGAATGCATGTATACTCATACTCTCGCACTGAGCGTTTTATGCTCACGTCTCGTACTCTGTATTTTTTCTGGACACCCTATTCCATGGGGCAGGTTTGTGATTGGACGAGGAGGGTGGATCCAGGAGGGGCTAGTCAGTGGTTGGCCAGCTGGAGCTTCGCTTAGGTTTTATTACTGTTGTTTGGGTTTATACAGCTATTCGATTTGGTTGTATATTTTGGATAAATTACAGATTCCTTTACTTGGGGTTGTAATCTATTTATGGTTTTTGCAGTTTTATTTTGATATCTGTTTAATTAAGTTAATTGCATGCCTAAGTTCTGTTTAGTAGGTGATCCGGGTAAGGGTCACTACATTAGTGATGCATGGTTATTTTGTATTGTAGACTTGTGAAGTTGGATGGTAGGCTTGGAACCTAGATGGATGCTTCTAGGACTACCCTAGTAAGGTACGTAAGTACCGACTAAGATTGACACCGGGTATGCATGCTTATATGTTGCATTTATGTGCAATGATTGCATGTTACTGTTATGCTACACGTGCATACATCTTGATTTGGCCGGTATTGTTGGCTTACCAAGTATAGGGGATTTGCTCAGCCCCAATGCATGTGTGGATGGGAACCATAGTTTCTGGGAGCCACCTCCTGATGCGACAACCCAGTGTGCTACATTCCATGGTACCTAGACTGGGCAGGATTTGATTCCTAGCAACATAACCAGATATTCATGCATCATGTTTTTATGTTTACCCATACTAGAGTATTGAGCTTTAGCGCTCACGTCCAGTATTTTTTGATTTTTTGGACACCCCATTCAACGGGGCAGATGCAGGTGAAGGTAGTACACCCAGAGACTCGGTGGAGTCAGTAAACGGGGAAGAGATAGCAGGGTTATCTGTTAGGCTTATTTTGTTTATCGAGGTTCATTCGATAGGATTGTAAATTATGGATTTGTTTAGCCAATTGTATTCTGTCGGCCAACTTTTATTTAAGCATCTGCAGTTATTTCTGATTTATTGTTATTGCATGCTTGATTAAGCACCAATATCTGATTAGTAGTGGATCCGGGTTGGGTGACCGCTTAAATCGGTATGATTACAAATCTACTGGAATGCGCACCAGGTCAAGTAATAGTAAAGTGGAAAAATGTCCAGATATCGAACCCACGGGGACTGTAAAAGTATGAGTACCAGAATATAATTATTTCTACTTAATCTAAACTAACCAATAAAAGAGATGAATTTTCAGATTTAAACCTAAAAACTTAAATTGCCAATAAAATTCAACTCAATAAGAACGCAGTAGGAATTTAGGATTAAATTCAAATATAGGAAAAACTCGATCAAGGACACACGTAGGTACCAGACAAATTATGTAACAAGTAGTCGATTCAGGATTTAGATTTTAATCTTAGATTACAGGAATTCTTCTAAATTGTTCAAAGTTCTATTTTTAGAACAATCAAACCTATTCAATGTTGGAAAAACTGGCGTTCAGATCAATCACGATTGATACCCGGTGCAGCGGAAGTTTAAAAATTTTATCATGGAACAATTCCATAGTGTGGGTATCAACCATTCAACGATTAAATTATTGTGTGTGTAAAATTCAAATAACAATTAATTTAAATTTTACCTCCAATCTCGCAACGAGATTAATGGACACCAACAGATTTTATCTGCTCTTGTTGTCTCTCCCTGGAACCGATGAACTCCTTCAATCAGGTCCACGAACAGAGGTTTAATCCCTCTGATAGATTGCACTAGAAAATCTATCAGAAGTTTTCTGCGAAGAGAATAAACGAATCTGATTCGTTATTCCTTACTGCGATTCAAAATCACAGACCGGAAAATCTCGGGCAGAGTATGGGGAGGGTTCGGCCGAAACAATCTTTAAGAGGAACTAGGGTTTTCGATTTTTGCTCTCAAAATTATGACCTGTTGTGTGTAATTTCTGTACTGAAATAACTTATTTATAATGCAGGCCACTAACACCTTAGGGCCCATTAATCATAAGCTGGGGCCCGACAAGCAAAGCCCGCTCGTTCAGAAATTAATATAAAATTCATCGTGACTCCGATTGATGAACTGATTTCACCAATGTGCACAGAAACCATTTCTGCACATTTTAAAGTCAAAATAAATTTTCCTGAATCCGAATTCAGTGGTTTCCAAAAATGTCCATCCCTATGTCATTTTAGGAAATCCTACTCCCTTACTCTTATTTAAGAAGTCCAACTCCTTAGTTCATTAAATTTAACTCTTTAAATTTAACTATCTCAACGGGGATTAAAACTCCATTACACTGTGTGACCCTCAATGGTTCAGGGATACAGCTAGCCGTGGGCTCACAACTCCTTGTGACTCGGAACAACACTTTCCGACTTGCCCAACGAATCATGGTAAAGCGCCTAGCAACATCGCCCCATGATTCCCTAGGTATCACTGATAGTGCCTACAAGAACCAGTAGATTTTGGTTAGCGTACAGTACGGTCCCTTCATCCATATATCCCGATCGAATCAACAACCATTGGTATATCGAGAGTCGCTCAAGATTCGATAACTATGCAATACATCTTGAAGATCAAATTAGTGACATCGCATGTGCTACTAAGAAACCATTTCTTAAATCACATCAAGTACTCTGGCCAGAGATTTGTCACACTAATATCTCCTCAGATCGCATAGGATATCCACACTCGCAAGTATGTGGTGAATCCTTGACAACAATGCATCGACTCCTATATGTGTCGTAACTGTACCCAATCTCGACACCTGATGACCCCCATAGAGTCGGTAAACGAGTCAAAGCACAGCACTAGCATATAGAGTCTCCATGATGTTTCAAGTCGTAAGGACTAATGGTGTACAACCAAAACCGCGGACTTTATCCACTCGATAAGTGATAACCACTTGGAAAGTCCGGATAGGGTAGTTCGACTATTCATCCTATGAATATCCATTTGCATGCTTTGAACATCTCCATGTTCCCTACCAATGAAACGTGGTACTCCGCATCGCAAATGCTAGTCTCAAACTCGAGCGATCCTTATCCTTATTATCGGACGGCTCAATCGACTAGAACACAGTTTTAGAATATACAGTGACTATAAGATGTATTTCATGATAGACATCTCCATGTTCTACCACATCTTACATACACTATAGTATATTCAAGGTCTTTATCAAAACAACAATAGTATATCACAATATAACAATATGAAGTAATATAAAGTCATTGCCATTAAAAAGTGTAAATAATATTAAACAAAAGATTGTTTATACAAAGAGTCATCAAAGCCCATAGCCACACAGTTGGCTCACTGGGCACCCACTCTTACAATCTCCCACTTGCCCTATAGCCAACAAGTCATACTACGTAGACCCATTGCTTCGCGATGTTTGTCAAACAATGGTCCTGGCAAGGGCTTAGTAAGCGGATCAGCGATATTGTCTGCAGAGGCCACTCGTTCGACAGTGATGTCTCCTCTTTCCACAATCTCCCGGATGATGTGGTATTTCCTCAGTACGTGTTTGGATCTTTGATGAGACCTTGGTTCCTTTGCTTGAGCAACGGCACCCGTGTTGTCGTAGTACACCGGGACTGGACCAACAAATTTAGGAATGACGCCCAACTCTTGGACGAAATTCCTCATCCAAACGGCCTCTTTAGCAGCAGCTGATGCTGCAATGTATTCAGCCTCAGTGGTGGAATCCGCTGTGGTGTCCTGCTTGGAACTCTTCCAAGAGACAGCACCGCCATTGAGCATGAACACAAATCCAGAGGTAGACTTCGAGTCATCCACATCACTTTGGAAGCTAGAGTCGGTATAGCCTTCCAGTTTGAGTTCTCGTCCTCCATCACCCATGAACATATTCTTAGTCCTTCGCAAGTACTTAAGAATGTCCTTCACGGCTTTCCAATGCATTTGACCAGGATTAGACTGATATCTGCTCGTGACACTCAGAGCAAATGCTACATCCGGTCTGGTAGATATCATCCCATACATGATACTACCTATAGCTGACGCATATGGTACATGTGTCATATTCTCTATCTCTTCATCAGTCTTGGGACACATAGACTTGGATAGAGAAACTCCATGACACATGGGTAGATGTCCTCTTTTGGACCCATCCATTGAAAACCGTTTCAATATGGTATCGATGTAGGTTGATTGAGTGAGTCCTATCATTCTCTTAGATCTATCTCTATAGATCTGAATCCCTAGAATGTAGGATGCCTCACCCAAATCCTTCATCGAAAATCTACCTGATAACCATATCTTCGTTGACTGCAACATCCCTACATCATTCCCAATGAGTAGGATGTCATCAACATAAAGTACTAAGAATGTCACCGCATCCTTAACTACTTTCTTGTACACGCAAGGTTCCTCCGGGTTCTTGATGAAACCAAAATCTTTAATTGTTTCATCAAATTTCTGGTTCCAACTTCTTGATGCTTGTTTTAGACCATAAATTGATCTCTGAAGCTTGCATACCTTATGCTCGCTTCCCATGGATGTGAACCCCTCAGGCTGCTTCATATAGATTTTCTTCCTTAATGTCTCCATTAAGAAAAGCAGTCTTCACATCCATTTGCCATATCTCATAGTCATACCATGCAGCTATGGCAATAAGGATTCTTATGGACTTGAACATAGCAACTGGTGAAAAGGTTTCATCATAGTCAACTCCTTGCCTTTGAGTATAACCTTTCGCCACCAATCGCGCCTTGTAGGTCAATACCTTACCATCAGGCCCAAACTTTCTTTTGTAGATCCATTTACACCCTATTGGAACAATTCCATCGGGAGGATCTACCAAAGACCAAACTTGGTTTGTATGCATCGAATCCAATTCTGACTGCATAGCTTCAAGCCATAAATTCGAATCCGCATCAGAAATTGCTTCCTTGAAGTTTCTTGGATCACATCCAATGTCGGGTTCATCTTGATCCCCTTCAAGAAGAAGACCATATCGAATAGGAGGTCTAGAAGTCCTCTCGGATCTTCTAGGTTCAGGCGTGTCCAGCAATGGTTCCTGAGGTGTAGGATCGTTATTTTGTATTTCGGGTTCTTCTCGAACTTCTTCGAGTTCCATCATCTCGCCTTTCTTATCCAATAAGAACTCCTTCTCCAAGAAGGTGGCATTCCTAGAAACAAACACCTTTGTTTCAGCAGGATAATAGAAATAATATCCGATTGAATTCTTCGGATACCCTACAAAATAACATAAGCTGGATCGACTATCCAACTTATCTCCCACTGTCCGCTTCACGTAAGCAGGACATCCCCAAATCCTCAAGTACGAATACTTAGGAGCTTTGCCATTCCATAACTCGTATGGTGTTTTGTCCACTGCTTTAGTGTGGACGTTGTTCAACAACAATACCGCCGTTTCAAGCGCATAGCCCCAAAACGAAGGTGGAAGCTCAGTGAAGCTCATCATAGATCGAACCATGTCCAACAAAGTTCGATTACGACGCTCCGATACACCATTAAGCTGTGGTGTCATAGGAGGAGTCCACTGAGAGAGAATCCCATTCTCTTTCAGATAGTCCAAAAACTCGGTACTCAAGTATTCTCCACCTCGATCCGATCGAAGTGCCTTAATACTTTTACCTAGCTTGTTTTCTACTTCAGCCTTGAATTCTTTGAACTTTTCAAATGCTTCAGACTTATATTTCATTAAATATAAATACCCATACCTTGAATAATCATCAGTAAAGGTAATGAAGTAGGTGTGGCCATGTTGAGTCCCTACTCTAAATGGACCACAAACATCTGTATGGATCAAATCCAACAGATTCTGACTACGCTCAGGTTTCCCCTTAAAAGGAGATTTAGTCATTTTTCCTTTTAGGCAGGATTCACAAGTAGGTAGAGAGTTAATATCAGACATATCAAATATGCCCTCTCCCACTAGCTTGTTCATCCTCTTTGAGGAAATATGACCTAGCCTAGCGTGCCAAAGGTTTGCCGGGTTTTGACTATCGATTTTCCTTTTGTTTGTTGTAGCCGGTTTATCAAAATAATTAATTGGAACGTCTTTTAGTTTTAAATTGTATAGATCGTTTTCAAGTTGTCCATTTCCAATTAAACATTCATTCTTGTAAATATTGCAAATCCCATTCACAAAATTACAAGAATAACCATCTCTATCAAGCATAGAAATAGAAATAATGTTTTTAATTAAATCTGGCACAAATAAAACATCTCTCAACAATAATTTAAAACCATTCTGCAAAATCAAACAAACATCTCCAATGGCCGTAGCTTCAACTCTGGAACCATTCCCGAGCCTCAGCTGGGTCTCACCCATTCTAAGCCTGCGACTTCTTGTCATCACCTGCAAATCATTGCAAATGTGAGATCCACATCCGGTATCCAATACCCAAGAAGTTGTATTAAGTGACATGTTTATTTCGATATAGAAACATACCCTTTGCAGTTCCCAACTGCTCAAGATACTCCTTGCAGTTGCGCTTCCAATGACCCGGCTTCTTGCAGTAATGGCAAACATCCTTGGATTTTCCATTGTTTGAAGCCTTTGTCTTTTGCTTCTTCTCGGGTTCAACTTTCTTGGGTGGGGCAGAACGTTTCGTGCCCTTCATACTTGGCCCCTTCTTAGCGGAAGATGAGGAGCCCACCAAGAAAGCTGGCTTATCCTTCTTAAGTGTGGATTCATATGTAACGAGCATATTGACCATCTCTTCAAGGGTGGCCTCTATCTTGTTCATATTAAAAATTTATCACGAATTCCAACAAATGAAGAAGGAAAGAGAAAGAAGCAGCTAGTCCACATTGAGTTTCAATTGCCTCCAACACCAAAATACAAAGGGTCGCTAACTTCTCTGTATGAGCCAAATCACTCCGTACCACCCCATGATCACGGACCGAAGTCCCCCTTCACGCATGCGGCACGTCATCAACTCCTTAACAGTAGAGAACCTTTCAGCCCTCTGACTTGAGCCCCAAAAAGTATCCTATGAGTATTGCGTCTGAATGTCAGCAGCATTCACCGTGTCCTCAAATCGCCTCTTCTGAGTTCCATCAGACATCGAGGCTTGCATATAGCATTTGGTCTTGATGTCATGGTCCCACCGAAGCATCAAGTTTGGCCAAAAATTCCTCCGGACTATGTCAGCTGGTGCTTCCTCTCGGAGGTGCATTCTCTATCACGTAGACAATTCTCCTCCGAAGTTAAGTACAATCTTCAACTTCCGGATCCATGTCGTATAGTTGGCGCCAGTCAAGCCTTGTTTTGATCGAGGAATCGAGAATAAAGGAATTCGCGAAGTCATTGTAATGAAATACGGAAAAGGAAAACAGACTATATATCAATGATTGTTTTAACAATATACTAAGACAAAAAATAGGCTGAATTTAATTTTTTTATGAATCTCACTCCCACTATTTTAACGATTTCACCACCCTCTAGTGAAAACGGGAAAGTTTTTCCTTAGTGAGAACATGAAGGTTCAATTGACAAACTTATGGTCCCGAATAAGATCAGCCACCCATAATTTCTCAAAAGGTAGAGCCCTAATTGCTTCCAAAGCAACCCCGATGAGTTAGCCTCATGTCCAATAAGGGCCCAATAATATGATCGCCGTTTAAAAGTGACATGTCAAGAATGACCCATCAATATTAAGTTGTGATGGACGGTCGTCCCTGTGGATCCCCAATAATATGAAGCCGATCCCATGGGAGTTCCACCCAACTTACAACATTTTTCGATCCAATAGTAACATCTTTCCGACGGACGGGCCCCCCCAATAATATGAGCCGGACCGTATCCGCGGGTAGCGTCACATACATTGACCGTTGATGGAAGGTGGGAACATTTAAACAAATTTAAATTTCCTTTATTTATCTTGATATTAATTTTAAATCAGATTTAAAATGAGGGATTTTTAAATTATAAAAATTTTTTGTCTCATCATATTCATTTTATTGCATGCTTTCCGGATTCCACAGCAATTTATGTCTAAACATGCATACAATCATAATATCAAATATTATATAGATTGATCGAATTCCATTTCTAATTGACCACCGATGTTGCCAATCACGGGACCTTAGTCCAATCCAACTTTAATATGCAGTATGCAAATGCAATCCTATTACATAAGCATCCTATTTACATTTATCTTCAGTCTTCATTGTCAGCTTGGCCCACCATCTTCAAATCTTGATCTCTCACACTAAATCTAATGAATTCACAATAAATAACAATGACAAGTTAAGGGGATACATTTTTAGGGGTTGGAACGGCTTATAAACCACGCCCACTTATGATTACATATGACATTCAATATCGGTGCCATAAACCAGCCCCATTAATAAAACCAACAATAATAAAGACAAAATGTAAATGCCTAACATACACCTACAAAAATGGTCATGGTCACTATCGATCAGCCTGTATCCAATAACATTTAATTCAAAACTAAAGTTTTATTGGAATAACATGCTGTGGCAATTCAAATTTTAAACAAGATAAGAATCATATTTTATAAATAAAATCTCATTTCACATATAAAAAATCATATTTAATCTCTATAATCAAATAAAATCATATTTTTATCTATAAAATTCCAATATTTACAAATAAAATCATATTTTACTTAATATATCTATAAGATCAAATCTTATCATCAATTGTACCAAAATAATTGATTTCAAAATTCAATTCACGGATAAAATAATTAAAATTTTCCAAAAATACAAATTTATCCAAAATCAATTTTAAAATTTAACGGACACGAACAATTCATTCCGAAATCCCTCGTGAACCAATCAAAAACAATTTTCCTGGACTCGACCAAAAAAAAAATTTTAAATATTAAAATAAATTTTTTAAATAAAAATATAATATTTCCCGCGGG